>NC_048571.1:10246105-10612355 GCF_013265735.2 Oncorhynchus mykiss | reverse complement strand
AAATAATCTAAACTTGAATAAGTAGGTGTGTCTAAACTTTTGACTGGTACTGTTGTTAAATGGCTTGCCTAGTTTAAATAAAGGTTAAATGAATAAAACATTTTTGAACATGGTTTATTTTCATTTGGCCTATTTAGCATAGCTCTGTTCTGCCCTGCCCTGCCCCCTTGTGGAGCTCAAAAGTGACTGTTTCTTACTGTTAACTCCAATTTGTGATTTTGTGAATGCAATATAATATTTGTATAGCAGTGTTTATTATGTTACTTCTTTGTAATATTGTTTTATTGCATAGTATATAGGCATAGTATCATGGCGGGTTACCTGTCAAGTCACCTGCCAGGTCAGTCAGTCACTAATTGTGCTCAATAGTGCTTGAGCATATGATACTCCCCAAAGCATGGTGAAATACATAAGAGGTATCACAAGCTTCACACGTATTCTGTCAACGTCCTGTGACTACCTTGAGCAGGAGTTTGAGGGACTTTGCAGGGGAAATGAAGTGCAGTGAGGCGTAGGGGATTGTCCACAGCAGCTCTCTCATGAGATTCTCTCTGAACTTTTGGTAGGTCATTACTTTACCTCTGAGGGAGTGGGGAGGATGAGGGAAGGGAGAGGATGATGAGGCAGTGGGTAGGTGTGTGAGATATTGTCACTTTAATTGCATAATGGAACTGTATGTGAACTGTACACCCAATTACAAAAAATACCTTGTTCAGTAATCATCTCAACTGTTAGTTGGCGGTGAACTATGTGGCCATTGAGGGCAGCAGTGTCGATCAGATGGAAAAAGTGCATTCCACAAAGCTGTTTATCATGTCCGCCGACATGGTTGCTGTATGGACAGTGGAGAGGACATGGACGTCTCGCTTGTCATGCCACTTTACTGCCAGCTGTTGACCATTCTCCTGGAACTCCACCTCCTCTCTCTGCATCTTCCTGCATCCGAATGCTGGCATCCCCTTCCGGTTCGACCTGACTGTGCCACAGGCCCCTGTGCTGTTGGAGAGCAGATGTTGGAAGAGTGTGGGACTGCTGTACCAATTGTCCACGTACAAAGTGTGTCCCTTGCTGAGATGAGGAGCCAGCATTGTCATCACCAAGGACCCGGACACCCCAAGCCTCGTAATGTTGGATGTCAGTGGTGGACATCACGTCACACATGACAAAGAACTTGACCCCTAACCTGTGCCTTTTGGAGGGAATATATTGACGGAACACCAGCCTACCTTCCCATAATAACAGGGACTCATCAATGCATAGGTTCTTGTATGGCACAAAGACCGGACCAAATGCTGATGTCAGTCTGGTTAGAACATTTCTTATTTTGTGTAACGGGTCATTTAGGTTGGCAGTAGCATTGTTGACGAAATGCAGGCATTGAAGCAGAACTAGGAAGCGGTCTTGGGAAAAGAGGGTGGCAAAGAAAGGAGTGCAACATAGGATCTGTGCTCCAGTATGCTCTTAGGGAGTTCTTCTTTACTATCCCCATGAGAAGAACTGGCACCAGGAAGGTATACATTTCACTAATTGTGGTTGTCTCCCATTTAGCAAGTTTCCCCCTCACTCCTGGCTCTCTCTTCTCCTGTAGCTCCAAGGCATAGCCATTAGTCTACGTCTCCCACCAGCTCCTCTGTCAGAAACCACTTGAAGCACTCTGCCTCAGATGGAATTGGCAAGAGGCGTTGCACTCCAAACTGGGACCCATCAAAGCAAACAGCAGGGCCAGGAGGGGTGAAATGGCTGTCAGCCTTACAGCTACCACAGAACTCCAGTACTTCATCCACTGTCGGTCTGCCTCCATCACCACCAGCATCTTCAAAGGGAACTGGGACTTTGTTAGTGGACAAGGGGTCCTCAGATTCAGAGTTCTCAATGGCTGGGGGGCGTCTCCTCACGGTCACTGTCAGAATCTGATTCCTGACTTTCATACTCATTGTCGGAATTTTTAAAAATGTCCAGAATTTCCGCATTTGTGAGTTGTCTCCTTTTGAAAGACATTGCTATTGCTACAACACTGAATGGCTCAGAGTGGGAGTGAGAGGTTACGTGATTGACTGCCGGCACGCACCACTTGTATCAATAAATCACTATGAGAAAATGTTTTGTGTGGTAATTATTTATATATTTACTGTTTTATTCACATGTTTTCAGGTACTGGTGACAAATCATGCATTCCGATTCTTGCATAGATTGTAATGGGCACATATTATGTGTCACGCCCTGACCTTAGAGAGCCATTTTATTTCGCTATTTGGTTAGGTCAGGATGGGCATTCTATGTTCTATGTTTTTGTATTTCTTTGTTTTGGCCGGGTATGGTTCTCAATCAGGGACAGCTGTCTATCGTTGTCTCTGATTGGGAACCATCCTAAGGTAGCCCTTTTTCCCCACCTGTCTTTGTGGGTAGTTAACTTTGTTTGTGGCATTTTACCCTGTAAGCTTCACGGTTGTTTTTCCTAATTTCTTGTTTTGTTGGCATCATTTTTATAATAAAATAAAAATGTACGCTCACCACGCTGCACCTTGGTCCACTTCTTTCAACATTATATGTGTAAAATTCTTTTTTGAAGGTTGTACTGATTATAATGACCTAAGCAAAATCCAGCTATGTGTGGAGCCATTTTTGTTGACATACAATCAATTATAGGTTTCATGTAATTTTCTATTGGACCAAAGATGTTATAACAAAATGAGGTGAGTAAGGATTCTGTCACGGTCGATGGAAGGAGCGGACCAAGGTGCAGCGTGGTAAGCGTACATGTTCTTTAATGAACAAAAGACGCCGAACAAAACAATACACACTACAAAACCGTGAAGCTTAAAGCTAAGTGCCATAAAGAAAGACAACTTCCCACAAACACAGGTGGGAAAAAGGGCTACCTAAGTATGGTTCCCAATCAGAGACAACGACAGACAGCTGTCCCTGATTGAGAACCATACCCGGCCAAAACATAGAGATAGAAAATCATAGAAACACAAAACATAGAAATGCCCACCCCAACTCACGCCCTGACCAAACCAAAATAGAGACATAAAAAGGATCTCCAAGGTCATAGAGTGACAGATTCACTCATTTTTTGAGAATTTCCAGATGTGAACGATGGTAGACGACACAGCCCACTCAACATGCATACTATATATAAACAGACCAAACTAATCATGTCTTCTCTTATCTTTGGTTTCTGTGAGAAAAAAAGCATAGCTGTGCACAGAAACTACCCATAGTTGGATTAATTTCGATTTCTAGAAAGTGTTTTACTAAATATTTTCGAACAATGGTGAGCTCACCCGTGATGTGATTAATTATACATAGTAATTGCTATTAGCTAATTCATATTGTTGTTTATGTCAGCTGAGAGATATAAAAATATGAACACTTGTATTATGTCAATCTTTCCTCAGTTAGCGCTAGGACAAATGTAGCCTACATTTTTCCGGACTGTATGATTGTGTTATGCTGTAGATTCTTCTGTGAATGCCTGAACATTCCATCCAAAAATAAACTGCTCACAAACTGCTCTGGACATGACTTTGTAAGGACTGTTTGTACAAAATGTTTCTGAAAAACGTGTGGCCAGCTCAAATGCGGATTATTGCGTCATTTGAAACTGGCTGTTCTAAATAAGCGTTCTAAACAAGCATTCTAATCACACTGGTTTGATCGTATGCTACAGGGACCACTGTAGAATGATCACACAGGTGTTTTGGTACATGATAATTTTTAGAATTTCTTTCCTTAATGCATTTGAGCCAATCAATTGTATTGTGACAAGGTAGGGTTGGTATACAGTAGATAGCCCTACATGCTAAAAGACCAAGTTCATATTATGGCAATAACAGCTCAAATAAGCAAAGAGAAACGACAGTCCATTACTTTAAGACATGGAGGTCAGTCAATCTGGAAAATTTAAAGAACTTTGAAAGTTTCTTCAAGTGCAGTCGCAAAAACCATCAGGCGCTATGATGAAACTGACTTTCATGAGGACCGCCATAAGAAAATAATTTGTTCATTCGAGTTACCAGCATAAAGAAATTGCAGCCCAAATAAAGTAACAGACATCTCAACATCAATTGTTCAGAGTCGACTGCGTGAATCAGGCCTTCATGGTTGAATTGCTGCAAAGAAACCACTTTCAAAGGACACCAATAAGAAGAAGAGACTTGATTGGGCCAAGAAACAACATCCGATGAAATTGCAGTGCTCCAAATTGAAACTACAGAAATATCAATATTCAACATTCACGAAAATATAGGTGTAGTACATCAAAACAAAGCTTAACTTCTTGTTACTATGTCAGATTTCAAAAAGGCTTTATGGCGAAAGCACACCATCTGAGGACAGTGCCCCGCATACAAACACATTAAAATAATTTTTCAACCAGGCACGTGCGACACAAAGGTCAGAAATAACGATATAATAAATGCCTTTGAAGATCTTTTATTTTTTGCAATCCCAAATGTCTCAGTGACACAATGAATAATCGTTTTGTTCGATAAATTCCTTCTTTATATCCCCAAAATGTCAATTTATTTGGCAAGGTTCCAACTCGCCCAACATGACTACAAAGTATCTAATAAGTTACCTGTAAACTTGGTCCAAACATTTCAAACAGCGTTCCTAATCCAACCTTAGGTATCCTAAAATGTAAATAATAGAACAAATTTGAGACGGGATAATCTGTTTCCAATACCGAAGAAAAATAACACGGAGTGCGCTCCTGTTCACGCGCAACAAAAGACTAGGGACCTTCAGAGTGACACGTACAAAGAACAGCACTACTTCTTAATTTCTCAAAAGAAAAACATCTACCAATTTCTAAAGACTGTTGACATCTAGAGGAAGCCATAGGAACTGCAACCAGGTTACTAATAAATAGGGTTTCCCATAGAAATCCATTGGAAAATCCTATGACCTCAATTTTTTTCCCCTGGATGGTTTGTCCTCTGGGTTTCGCCTGCCAAATCAGTTTTGTTATACTCACAGACATTATTTTAACAGTTTTAGAAACTTTAGAGTGTTTTCTATCGAAATCAACTCATTATATGCATATCTTAGCTTCTGGGCCTGAGTAACAGGCAGTTTACTTGACATCATGGGAAAATCAAAAGAAATAGGCCAAGACCTCAGAGAAAAAAATGTGAGACCTCCACAAGTCTGGTTCATCCTTGGGAGCAATTTCCAAATGCCTGAAGGTACCACGCTCATCTGTACAAACTACAAACTACAAACAAACTCCCCATCAGGAAGGAGAAGCATTCTGTCTCCAAGAGATGAACGTACTTTGGTGCGAAAGGGGCAAATCAATCCCAGAACAACAGCAAAGGACCTTGTGAAGATGCTGGAGGAAACCGGTACAAAAGTATCTTTATCTACAGTAAAACGAGTCCTATAACGACATAACCTGAAAGGCCTCTCAGCAAGGAAGAAGCCACTGCTCCAAAACTTACATAAAAAAGCCAGACTATGGTTTGCAACTACACATGGGGACAAAGATTGTACTTTTTGGAGAAATGTCCTCTGGTCTGATGAAACAAAAATAGATCTGTTTGGCCATAATGACCATCGTTATGTTTAGAAGAAAAAGGGGGAGGCTTGCAAGCTGAAGAACACCATTCCAACCGTGAAGCATGGGGGTGGCAGCATCATGTTGTGGGTGTGCTTTGCTGCAGGAGGAACTGGTGCACTTCCCAAAATGAATGGCATAATGAGGCAGGGAAATTATTTGGATATATTGAAGCAACATCTCAAGACATCAGTCAGGAAGTTAAAGCTTTGTCGCAAATGGGTCTTCCAAATGGACAATGACCCCAAGCATACTTCCAAATTTGTGGCAAAATGGCTTAAGGACAACAAAGTCAAGGTATTTGAGTGGCCATCACAAAGCCCTGACCTCAATCCTATAGAACATTTGTGGGCAGAACTGAAAAAGCGTGTGCAAGCAAGGATGCCTACAAAACTGAATCAGTTACCCCAGCTCTGTCAGGAGGAATGGACCAAAATTCACCCAACTTATTGTGAGAACCTTGTGGAAGGATACCAGAAATGTTTGACCCAAGTTAAACAATTTAAAGGCAATGCTACCAAATACTTATTGAGTGTATGCACACTCGGAAGGTGATGAAAGAAATAAAAGCTGAAATAAAAAATTTGCTCTAATTTTATTCTGACATTTCACATTCTTAAAATTAAGTGGTGATCCTAACTGACCTAAGACAGGGAATTTTTACTAGGATTAAAATATATTGTCTGTATACAGTTGAGGTCGGAAGTTTACATACACCTTAGCCAAATACGTTTAAACTCTGCGGTTCCTGACATGATTCTGAGTTCCTTGAAGGAGGAAGAAGGAGTAGCGATTGCGGAGCCATCCGGCTCACAGAATACTCAGGGTGGAAAGTACCTGTCAGGTGAGCCGACAGTGATGACCCGCATTGTATTTTAGATATTATACTTCCTTGCAGTCAACATTTGCTCAAAATGGCCTTCTGTTCAGCACTTTTGGAATTTTCAATGCTCCTAGCTTTTGTTTGACTTTTATCAAGCTGGACAGAGTGAAGAGACTATAAACGTATGTCATTATCATTTCAACACAGTTTAGATTTGGTTTGAGTCATTTCAATGTTGTTGTTTTTCTCCAGAAGATAAAAATAAATATATTTGTATTTATTAGGGATCCCCATTAGCCTCTTCCTGAGATCCTAACACATTAAGACACTTACATTACACATAAAACAAAATATAAACGAGTACATCATATAACATTATTATACCACTACATATCTACAATGAAAATGTATAATACCACCGTACAACAATATTACAATATACTTGTGTGTGTAGAGTGCGTGAGCTAGAGTTTGTGTGTGTGTCCGTTTGTCTGTCTGTACCTGTGTGTGTGTATCTGCACAGTCCCAGCTGTTCCATAAGGTTTACTTGTATCTGTTTTTTTCAATCTTATTCTATTGCTTGCTGTCACGCCTGCTCCCGCTCCCCTTCACTGGCGCTCGAAGGCGCCAAGCTCCCCAGCAATACCCACTCCTGCCACCATCAGTACGCACACCTGCCTTTCCCCGACACTCACATCAGCGTATTATTCGACTCACCGTGACTCGATCACCTGTTTATTACCTCCCCTATTTTTGTCAGTTCCCCATCCATGTTCCCCACTGCTGCATTGATTGTTGTTTGTCATTGTGTATCCGTGTGCTGATGATTTTTTTAAATGTATTTTTGTCTTGCTCTTTGTCTGTTCATAATTAAATGTCAACTCCCGTACCTGCTTCTCGCCTCCAGCGTTGGTCCCTACAGCTGGCAATCAGTTACCTGTTGTGGAATCGAGTTCCATAGTCATGGCTCTATGTAGTACTGTGCGCATCCCTCCCATAGACTGTTTTGGAATAGGTGATTATGAAGAGACCTTTGGTGGCATTGTGGAGTATGCATTTGGGCCAGATTGAATGGGCTCACTGGGTCGTGATGTATCCAATCGATATTGGCCTAAACTAGACAAGGGAAAAATAAGATTACAATAGATATATTTCAATATATTTTGCATAAAGGATGACTGTGGTATTATATTATGGAGAGTTGACGTTGATGGTAATGTAGCTGTGACCTAAAGGGGTGATGTTGATGTCACCAGGAATTATGATGCTCGAACTGTACTGTATATCTGTGTTGTGCTCCTCAAACAAAGTCTGATGTACAGTTTATAGTAATTCTTATTTACATATGATTTGGTTTTTCTCTACCTCAACAGGCACTGATATTGTCACTATATATGTCAGTTAGGATATCTCCTTGGTAGCGTTGCAAAATCCCAGTAACTTTCAATAAATTACATTGTTTTCTCGAAATCCTGGTTGGAGGAATGAGGAAGGAATAAGCAGCAAATCCAGAATCCTCAAACCAGGATATTTGGAAAAACAGGGAATTTATTGAAAGTTTCCAGAATTTTGCATCCCTACTCCTTAGGTACCCAGTGGTGTAGCACATTCACACCGTTAGTAAGTCTCAATGCATTGAAGTATGCATGTCACTGTGTATCTATTAATTCTGTCACTATTTATATGATTGATCTTTAACTCTGCATTGTTGGAGAAGGAGCCATAAGTAAGCATTTCACTGTTAGTCTACGCCCGTTGTTTACAAAGCATGTAGTAATTAACATAATATTTTATTTTGACACCAACATCTCTGTTTCTACCTTCAACTGCCATGTGGTGGCGCCAAACTCTTCCTCTAAAGGGGGATTTAATATGGCGGTGGAACGTTCCATCCAAACTGTTCACCAGTCTTCCTCATTAATGTGCAGATAAATAGAGATGTTTATGAAAACACTTTGAGCATATTCACTGTCACTTATGTATGTCTAATTTCAATAATTCAAGGTTAATTTGTTTAATAAGGTTCATTTAGGGGTACATTCTTTCACATTCACCGTCACGGTGAACCAGCTGAACCTGGTGTCCCACAGTGTGGTGGCTGCTCCCTACCAGTGGGAGTACCCCTACCTGCTCAGTGTCATCCCCTCCCTCTTCAGCTTCATGGCCCTGCCCAAAAACAACATAATCTACCTGGTGATCTCCATGATCAGTGCTGGCCTCTTCTGCATAGCACCGCTCATCTACGGGGGCATGGAGATGTTCCCGGTGGTCCAGCAGCTGTACCGTCACGTTACTAAGAACTTTATAACCTCTGGGTATCAGACATAAAGATAATTGGAATTTATGAACATTGATTACAAAATTACTGAACAATTTGGTCCTTCGAGCGGATTTCCAAAATCTGTCCCAGTCGTCCGAAGATAGCACGCCGAAAACCGTGCACGGTCCCTGAAATTGGGGTTCAAAGAACAGGCCGGTATATATCTAAGGGCGACAGAGACGGTGCCGGAATCTCACAAACATTGCTTTTCCCAGCCTACAAACTGTCAGTAAAGGTCAATAAAACTTTATTTGCGGATTTGGGGAATTGACGTTCGGGCTACATTTGGAGAAATATGTTTAATGACTCTTGTGTGGTTTAGACGTTGATTTTTAAAATCCATGGGGCATTCTGATCTGGTGACCATTCTTTAGAATTTTGTGTAGAGAACCCTGATATAGGTAGTATTCTATGCAATTGGAAGACAGGAATTGGATTTAGAAGCCAAATGTCGTCAGCGACTTAGGTCCGAAACGACTAAGGGTATCTGCACTACCAATGTAAACTAATTAATATTGAGATCTAAGTTGGAACCTGATCAAGAGTATATTAGTGGGTCGGTAAAGAGACGAGATATAGGGGGCTATAACAAATTAATGTAAACTCTTTGTGAACATAGGGAAACTAACGGAAAGGAGGTATATACGTAGATTGTGAGAATATACCGTAGGACAAAACTATAGTTAAAAAAGCACACACATAGATCATAGAAACACATACACCTCGATAGGGAGAATAAGCATAGTAACTACAAAGTTAACTAGCAATGGGCAGTAAATCCTCAAAGGAGGTCCCAGAATTAACGGGACATGAGAAATTATGCAGGGAAAAGATAAGAGGAACACCTATGTTGGCCCGACATGGAGGAGTAAGTACGAATTTGACAAACTTTTAAATATAGAAAAACTGGGATCAATGAAAAACAAATAAATAGGGTTTGTGGGGACAAGGTAGAGAAGCAACGGACAGAAGGTCTCGACACCGCTCGTATGTGGTTAGCTGAAGCAAGGAAGGGACCTAAGAGAGAAGAAAAAAAATGAAGAAAAAAAATAGATAGAAAATGTTGTAATTGCGATGAGACAGGACATGTCGCCCGGAGTGTAAGGCTCCCTGTAAACATTGTGACCGAGTAGGAGACAACCACCAAAATGACTGAGTAGACAAAGGGTGAGAGTAAGTTTAAAGAAGGATATCAGCAAGGGAAAAATTATGTGCGTGTGAGATAGGTTTATTAACAAGTCAAGAGTCATAAGAAGCGGTAACTCATTTACAGTGGGGCAAAAAAGTATTTAGTCAGCCACCAATTGTGCAAGTTCTCCCACTTAAAAAGATGAGAGAGGCCTGTAATTTTCATCATAGGTACACTTCAACTATGACAGACAAAATTAGATTTTTTTCCCAGAAAATCACATTGTAGGATTTTTAATGAATTTATTTGCACATTATGGTGGAAAATAAGTATTTGGTCAATAACAAAAGTTTATCTCAATACTTTGTTATATACCCTTTGTTGGCAATGACAGAGGTCAAACGTTTTCTGTAAGTCTTCACAAGGTTTTCACACACTGTTGCTGTTATTTTGGCCCATTCCTCCATGCATATATCCTCTAGAGCAGTGATGTTTTGGGGCTGTTGCTGGGCAACACAGACTTTCAACTCCCTCCAAAGATTTTCTATGGGGTTGAGATCTGGAGACTGGCTAGGCCACTCCGGGACCTTGAAATGCTTCTAACGAAGCCACTCCTTTGTTGCCCGGGAGGTGTGTTTGGGATCATTGTCATGCTGAAAGACCCAGCCACGTTTCATCTTCAATGCCCTTGCTGATGGAAGGAGGTTTTCACTCAAAATCTCACGATACATGGCCCCATTCATTCTTTCCTTTACACGGATCAGTCATCCTGGTCCCTTTGCAGAGAAACAGCCTCAAAGCATGATGTTTCCACCCCCATGTTTCACAGTAGGTATGGTGTTCTTTGGATGCAACTCAGCATTCTTTGTCCTCCAAACATGACGAGTTGAGTTTTTACCAAAAAGTTGTTTTTTGGTTTCATCTGACCATATGACATTCTCCCAATCTTCTTCTGGATCATCCAAACGCTCTCTAGCAAACTTCAGATGGGCCTGGACATGTACTGGCTTAAGCAGGGGGATACGTCTGGCACTGCAGGATTTGAGTCCCTGGCGGCGTAGTGTGTTACTGATAGTAGGCTTTGTTACTTTGGTCCCAGCTCTCTGCAGGTCATTCACTAGGTCCCCCCGTGTGGTTCTGGGATTTTTGCTCACTGTTCTTGTGATCATTTTGACCCCACGGGGGAGATCTTGCATGGAGCCCCAGATCGAGGGAGATTATCAGTGGTCTTGTATGTCTTCCATTTCCTAATAATTGCTCCCACAGTTGATTTCTTCAAACCAAGCTGCTTACCTATTGCAGATTCCGTCTTCCCAGCCTGGTGCAGGTCTACAATTTTGTTTCTGGTGTCCTTTGACAGCTCTTTGGTCTTGGCCATAGTGGAGTTTGGAGTGTGACTGTTTGAGGTTGTGGACAGGTGTCTTTTATACTGATAACAAGTTCAAACAGGTGCCATTAATACAGGTAACGAGTGGGGGACAGAATAACCTCTTTAAGAAGAAGTTACAGGTCTGTGAGAGCCAGAAATCTTGCTTGTTTTAGGTTACCAAATACTTATTTTTCCACCATAATTTGCAAATAAATTCATAAAAAATCCTACAATGTGATTTTCTGGATTTTGTTTCCTCATTTTGTCTGTCATAGTTGAAGTGTACCTATGATGGAAATTACAGGCCTCTCATCTTTTTAAGTGGGAGAACTTGCACAATTGGTGGCTGACTAAATCATTTTTTGCCCCACTTTATGTGTGAGACCTAAATAGTCTATTGTATATGGGAAGTAGTCTGAGACTATGAAAAGTGCCGATAGATATATTAATCAGTTGAGAATCGCAAAAACGATAATTCACTCACGTGTGAGACCTAATAACTTATCAAAAGTCACAATAGTAACTATTCCTAAATTCTGATAGGAGAGAGAGAGAGAGAGAGAGAGAGAGAGAGAGAGAGAGAGAGAGTAAGGAGAATCATCGCCGGAGAGATGCCTTGACCTTTAAAACCTGTCTAGGACACAGGTTCCGCTAGCGGAACCCCCCCAACATTCCGCTGAAAAGGCAGCGCAGGAAATTCAAAAATATATTTTTAAATATTTAACTTTCACACATTAACAAGTCCAATACAGCAAATGAAAGATAAACATCTTGTTAATCTACCCATCGTGTCTGATTTTTACAATGTTTTACAGCGAAAACACAACATATATTTATGTTAGATCACCACCAAATCCCAAAAAACACACAGCCATTTTTCCCAGCCAAAGATAGTCACAAAAGCAGAATTAGAGATAAAATTCATCACTACCCTTTGATAATCTTCATCCGATGACACTCATATGACATCATGTTACACAATACATTTATGTTTTGTTCGATAATATGCATATTTATATCCACAAATCTCGGTTTACATTGGCGCCATGTTCAGAAATGCCTCCAAATATCCTGAGTAATTACAGAGAGCCAGGTCGTATAACAGAAATACTCATCATAAACTTTGACGAAAGATACATGTTTTACATATAATTAAAGATACACTGGTTCTTAATAATACAACCGCTGTGTCAGATTTGTTTTAAACCTTACGAAAAAAGCATACCATGCAATAATCTGAGACGGCGTTCAGACATAAATATATTTCTCCGCCATGTTGGAGTCAACAGAAATACGAAATTACGTCATAAATATTCCCTTACCTTTGATGATCTTTCATCAGAATGCAGTGCAAGGAATCCTAGTTCCCAATGAATTGTTGTTTTGTTCCATAATGTCTGTTACTAGTGTCCAATTAGCTACTTTTGCTAGCACGGTTAGTTCACATGTCCAAAAGCTGGCGCTGGACCAGGCGAACTCGGACGAAAACTTCAAAAAGTTATATTCCAGGTTGAATAAACTGGTCAAACTAAGTAAAGAATCAGGATGTTATTATCATATATATCCAATAACGTTCCAACCGGAGCATTTGTTTTTGTCTACAGAGTAATGGAATGCAAGACGATATCAAGAGTCATGTGCGCAACCAAGAACTGGCATTCTGCCAGACCACTGACTCATTCCCCTCTCATCCGGTCCCACATCACAATCGAGGCTTCCTTCCACGTTCTACTGACTGTTGACATCTAGTGGAAGGCGTAGGAAGTGCGAACAGTTCCATATCTTACTGGGATGGGAATAGGTGATGAGTTGAAAATCAACCAGCCCCAGAATTTCCACTTGCTGTTTGGAAGTTTGCCTGCCCTATAAGTTCTGTTATACTCACAGACATAATTCAAACAGTTTTAGAAACTTCAGAGTTTTTTTATATCCAATAGTAATAATAATATGCATATATTAGCATCAGGGACAGAGTAGGAGGCAGTTCACTATGGGCACGCAATTCATCCAAAGTGAAAATGCTGCCCCCCTATCCCTAAAAGTTAGGGTTATTTTGGGGGGAATTGTCTTGGTGCCGGAGTTTGCGACTACCGATAATTATAATAATAGGGTTGTTGTCGGGGAGGCTCCATCATTCCAATAGTGATGGTGGTTCGGTGTTTAAATACCGGCCTTCCAAGCTTTAGACCTGAGTTTGGTTCCTGGTAAATACTCTGACTAAAATCTTAGTTTTGATTCGAATTAAACTATTTGTATGTTTTGCCTGGAAAGATACGGTCACTAGTGTTTGTATAAGATAAATTTAACTTTTTAATAGATTGTCTAGGTTAAATTGAGAGACTACTTCATTCAAAATAATAGCGAAGCGAATTTCAATGAAAGACGGTGTCTGTTGCCTAAATGATCTGCTAGAATAATGTATTGAGAATTGAGTCGTATTTAAATTACTGAATCATAGAAGAGACAGTTACCTAAATCTAGTGAATTCTAAATAATAACGGAGAGATAATTACGATAGTTGTGCCCATCCAATGATTTTTATTGTTATGGATTGACTGACATACGTTATAAATTTAGCTAAGTACATGGTACTTTTACATTTTGGATTAGAGAAAGTTGGAAAGTTTGGATTTACTCTTACGATAGAATTAAAGCAG
The DNA here is from genome assembly GCF_013265735.2 of Oncorhynchus mykiss. Taxonomy (NCBI): domain Eukaryota; kingdom Metazoa; phylum Chordata; class Actinopteri; order Salmoniformes; family Salmonidae; genus Oncorhynchus; species Oncorhynchus mykiss. Next base: position 10,598,494 of record NC_048571.1, on the reverse strand, counting down.
AACTCAGTTGGAGTAGGGGATATATTTTTGCCTAGAGGCAGGAACAAGAGGGTTGCTTGCAGTGTTGTCAACTAATTTTCAGGGTAAATTGCTGGAGGAAGGTTGATTTGTTGCTAAATGATATCATTGCTTGATAACGTTTTGCGTCATTACATAGAATATACAATAACATTACTCAAATGGATTTGACAGTTACAGACTCCCACTCTTTTCTGTACTTTTGGCAGTACAATTTAGAATGTTTTATTTTGCTAGCCAAGTCAGTTAAGAACCAAATCTTATCTTCAATGACAGCCTAGGAACAGTGGGTTAACTGCCTGTTCAGGGATAGAATGACTGATTTGTACTTTGTCAGTTCAGGGATTTGAACTTGCAACCTTCCAGTTACTAGTCCAACGCTCTAACCGCTAGGCTACCCTGCCCCCGCAATGGAGAGATGGAGAAATGTTGATTGATGTTGAAAGTTCTGTTCAAGATCAAACATATGTGACCAACTATATTCATTGGGTTTGGCTTGTCGAACGCGTACTACTGCTGCTGCAGTCAGCCAACAATTATTTGCAATTCGCTGAAGTTGCTGCTGTCTGGGCACGGGCTGAGCGCCTGCTGCTGACGTCACTCACAATGCACTTTTGCAGCCAGGCAATGATGTTGTGACTGAGGGTGACAGAGAAAATTGTTTGTGTCATTTAGATGGAAAATGCATGCATTATAGCTATGAGTCACTTTTCAAAAGTTGCAAAAAGTTCCAAACACATTTTTAAAAGTAGCTATATTTGGCTATAAGTGAGGGAGGTCTGAATAGTTGTATCTTAAAAGTTTTGTAATAGTTCCCGGTTATTGATTTTGGTTTGAGTGTTCAGGTAACACCAGTGAAATTTAACAGGCAGTTAAGGTACACTAACGTTATAATCTGTTTTCATTACGGGGAACAATGAAAGGTCCGCAAAGTGGATTGCAGGCTGAGTTTATTTTATTTTAAAGGGACAGGGCACGTTTATCACAGTTGTGTGTGTCTAACGGCAGGGTATTCCTATCAAGCATTTTGGGGAGACTATTTGGAGAAGGACTGAATGAGTTACATGAAACATTGTGGAAATTTAAAAAATAATGATTGGAGGGAGCACATTTCCATTTTCCAAGAGACATATCTTAAAGGGGTACACTCACATATGGAATATTAGAAGTTTTGTTTTCTGAGTTTTAATTAAACACGTGAATTCTTTAGATAAAGAGATCTTCAATTTGTCTAATATAGTAGGGAACACGACGGTAAAAGGGGTGGTATGGCTCCTGACCTCTATCATGGCTTTCCCTTGTGGTCTGATCAGCCTCATGGGAGGGCCGTTTGGATAAGGAATTTAAGGTCATTTGTGATACTGATTTTAAGGTAAATTGAGTAACTGATAATTATGAATGAGTATATAGTTCTTTGACATAGTTGTAATTTGAACCAATAAGACGAATGAAATGGCATGGCCTTGGACTAAGGGCAGACTTTCTTGAGTCTCTCTTCCGATGGCCATAAGGGTACAATAATTTCTCTTTGTGGAGGGTTCCAGAGTAGTAACTCTGATCTGATCATGTTATTTGAAACTTTGTTTTATCTTTTGACCGGTAGTAGTATTTTTTTAGATATATACGATGCTCCGGGAGAATAGTGGGTTTAAAGAATCCCCGGCAGTGGAGGGACTCAATGATAGTCAATAATTCAAAATTGCTTTCCTCAGTGAAATGCGTCCCGAGATAAGCCATACCATTAAACAGAACTTAGTAGGGTGGGGGCGAGCCGAGCGAGGAGAGGTGGAGAGATAAGCAGTTCACTAGGAGCAGCAAGACTGAGAGAAGAGAAAGTGGAATTGAGGCAGGACAAGTTATGGGGAGCGGAGGAATATACTCTGTTGAGGAGGAGGAGGAGGTTCAGGATTCTGTTGTAAACACTGACTGAAGGTTTCAAACTAGCCACTATTGATTTGGTATTACAACAGGAACAGATATCCTATTTATCATCAGTAATAAATGGGGGAGGATATGGTCCTTTGAGGTTTGGACAGAACATACTTTAAGCAAATAAGGCAGGAAAATAGATTGAGATAGAAAAATAGAGATTTTATAAGCATTAAAATGAATTTTGAAAAAAAAGATGTTGCTGTTCTCAGGTATGGTAAATTACTGTAGATAATGTATCCCACATTATGCAACATATATTAAATGATTGATGAGACTGATTTTAAGGTTAACCCATGTTATTGTTAGATAAAACACAGTGGACTCCCGATGGAGGGATTTCATTAGTACAGAAAGCAGATGATATGGTTAGCATTCGTTTTGGCTTTATTTGATCAGTATAATTTTTAAAATTTAAATAGTATTAAAATTGACAGGGATATATGACATCTGTGGTGATTTAGGATTATTGATAGGATCGAGATGAAGGTTATGTAAGGACTTTAGAGATTGCCACCATACACATGTTTTTTCTAAAATCCGTGTGCTCAGATAATGCCAAACAGTGAGACACTTAGTCAATAGTTGGTAACAACCCATATTTGATACTGACTGCTATGAGAAAGAGCGAAAGACAGATAGGAGGAAGGGCAGACGGAGGAGCCCTCCCCGCACTGCTGAGACCTTGAAGGTTTGAGAGCAGAGAGGAGAAGGTTTAGAAGGGGGCCAGGAAATGAGCAAGATAGGAGTGACACAGAATGGGTACATAAACAGTTACTGAGTGGAGTCAAAAGGGGAATGAATGTTTAGTTGGTTTCAGGAACTAAGGTGTAAAACACGGAAACAATGCCCAGAAATTATTCGGCACAGCAGGCCAAAATAGTAGCATTGACTAGTGCCTGTGAAATAAGAAAGGAGAGAAAAGGGTTACTGTTTAAATAGACGAGCACATATACATCTAAGAACATACAAAGCAGCACAGATAACACTTAAAGTAGATAAGACACTTGACAGAGAATTGATACAGGATAGATATGAATGGACGCCCAAGGGAGAATTGGACATGTGGAGAATGAAAGGGGCGCTCCTACATGATAATGTCAGACAAAAGGATAATTTACTAATCTTACCTAAGTCAGTGTTTAGAGTAGGCAAGGTTGTTACCTGGGCAGAGCCAGGTATAAAAGGGGGATGGGTAAATTGTGGTCTAGGATAGGACGGGGCCTAGGGGGGCCTAGGATAGGACACTTTGTGGCCTATTGGATAATAAACTAATAAATAAAAAAATTCTAGCTAACAAGTAGGTATGGAAGTTAAAGATATACAGTGGGGAGAACAAGTACTTGATACACTGCCGATTTTGCAGGTTTTCCTACCTACAAAGCATGTAGAGGTCAGTAATTTGTATCATAGGTACACTTCAACTGTGAGAGACGGAATCTAAAACAAAAATCCAGAAAATCACATTGTATGATTTTTAACTAATTAATTTGCATTTTATTGCATGACATAACTATTTAATACATCAGAAAAGCAGAGTTTAATATTTGGTACAGAAACCTTTGTTTGCAATTACAGAGATCAGTAGTTGTTGACCAGGTTTGCACACACTGCAGCAGGGATTTTGGCCCACTCCTCCATAAAGACCTTCTCCAGATATTTCAGGTTTCGGGCCTGTCGCTGGGCAATACGGACTTTCAGCTCCCTCCAAAGATTTTCTATTGGGTTCAGGTCTGGAGACTGGCTAGGCCACTCCAGGACCTTGAGATGCTTCTTACGGAGCCACTCCTTAGTTGCCCTGGCTGTGTGTTTTGGGTTGTTGTCATGCTGGAAGACCCAGCCACGACCCATCTTCAATGCTCTTACTGAGGGAAGGAGGTTGTTGGTCTCACGATACATGGCCCCATCCATCCTCCCCTCAATACGGTGCAGTCGTGGCCTAACCTGCCCACCAATTGGACCGGTAGTTGTGCACTCGTACAGCTAGGCATGCTCTTTACCCTTACCCAGAGCCAGGTAGAAGAGAGAGAAGGAGTGCTCCGTCAGGATCTTTTGCCAATAGAGTTTACATTGATAGCATTGGAGTTCCAAGGGGTTTACCTGTTGAGTTCTGGATTGGAATCAAGCATCTTCTGGTGATAACAGCTGCCACTAGGTTGATGGGATGACAGAATAGAATAGCCTTGGATATGTTACTGGCTGAAAAGAGAAGGGGGGTGTATGAGGTTCGGAGCAGAATGTTGTACTTTCATCCCCGATAACACAGCTCCAGACGGATCAGTGACCAAGGCCCTGGCAGAGAACTGGAGTAGATAATGCTCTAACAAATTGGTTTGATAGTGTGTTTGGGAAAGGAAAACATTTCATGATCACGGTGTTGTGGGCAACTTTCACCTGTGTGACTGTGTTAGTTTTGTGCGGATGTGGTTTGATTCCGTGAGTGAAAGCTCATTTCCAGGACTCTGGAGAGATTGATGACTCAACAGATTGTGAGGTACGGAACAATTCAAAGCTCTGACCAGTGGGATGAAGAATACAGACTTCCAGGCCTAGGAGAGGGCTCTGTGTCTTTTAATTACGAGGAGCCTATGTTTGATGAGACCATTTTTGATGTATAGGTTTCCTTGTTTTGATGTTTAAACTGTTTATTTGATGAAGATTATAACAAAAATCCTGATATGAAGAGTTATGATTCTGAAATAGTCCTAGAACAGTCAATGTAATTACATATATTGGTAGCTGTTACTTTGATTTTGGATAACAATAGATATTTCTAATAAAAATAGGTATGTGCTTGTGAGTATAATATTTAGTCAAAGTGTGGATTGTTATGGGATTTTTATGAATATTGACTAAATGATGTATGCAGAACTATAACTGGCAAGAATTCTACCCTGTCTTTCTAGTAGTGTTAAATAATGTTTGTTCATTAGGAAGGGGTTATGTAGCATAGATCTAGGAAGAAAGGAATGCATGTGTGTGCCTAACCTATGTTTGAACCGACCCAGCTGTAACTCTGGGGAGATAAGATAGTACACAGGGAGAGCCCCTCCAGGTTTCCCGTATCTGGGGGGGACTGGAACTGTCAGCTGAGTGGTAAAAAACTGTGGTGAGACTTCAGTAGAAAAAGAGAGAATCCAAATGTTAGTGTGTATGTATCTGTGTAGGTTAGGATGGTATAAAAGGAATGTATTTGTTTGTGCACGAGAGAGCTCTCGCAAATTAATCTGGATCTGATCAATTGTGAGCTGGGAATTCTGTCTGTTTCATTTAAGACCAGAACTTTACAACCTCTGGTTATCAGACAGATAAAGATAATTGGAATTTATGAACATTGATTACAAAATTACTGAACACAGTTGTTCACTGATTTGAAAGGAAATGACTGGAATAATAAATATGGTAGAAACTCCCACTAGACCAGGGATAGGCACCTTTGATGGGGTGGGGACCACAAAACATCTGAACTCATCATGAGGGGGCTGCAGTGCCTCGCGGGTCTACGTAACCTCATCCATACCCACACATGCAGTCAGAGCCGGCCCTAGCCTTTTGGAGCCCTAAGTGGAATTTTGTGTGTGTGTCCCTGATGTTCTACACATTTTGACATGGGGCGGAGAGAAATTTACAGTTTTCCAGCTAATTTCCTGAAATTTTACGCTTTACTATTGGATGGAGAGAAAGGTTTGCAGTTTTTTAAAGGATATCTGAGTGAGAGTGGCGACCACGATTAGTACAAGTTTAGATCACTGGCTAGACTATCTTACCAATCTATATTAGCTGACATGGGCTAATTGAGTGACTATCAGAGACTAACATAACAAGAGAGAAACTGCTGATGCACAACCAAACATTGAAATTGCACCTTGTGTTTTCTTCTATTCTAACTTTCAAAAGTAAGTTGAAACCCACATTTTTTTCTTTCATTTTTTAAATGTCTACACTGGGCCAGCAGTTGCCCATCTCGGAGTTGGACAATGCCTCTGCGAATCCAATGTTTTTAGATTTGTGGATGAAATTGTGAACGAGTGTACACTTCAGGACGAAGGAGATATTTTTGGGACATACCCATGACTAGGTCAGGGCATGATGTGGCCTAATGAGAGGAGCCATCCAGAACTGAGGGGCAGGACTGAGTTTGGGAAACCCTGTTCTAAAGAAGTATACCTTCTAGTGTCCTCACATTATAATCCAGACCTCCAAGACACTTCCATTACTTTGTTTTATTCTTCCCCTCTAATCAGGAGATCGAATTACACCTGCTCTAATGTTTACCAAAACATATACTTTACCTCCCAGCTGCAACCAAGAATGTTTTGCATAGAAAAGGGTAATGCTATTGGTTGACTGGTCCTCACAGTATCCATCCATGTCTATCTAATTTATTTATCCAGTCATGTCTGATCTATTTTCAAAGAATTTGTGTCATTGTCTTTACTGATCCTGTTGACAACATTGATTGTGTTGGAGCCAATGTACAGTACTTTTCCCTTAATTTCAACACTAAATCATTAACTGGTACCTGTACGTCAATGCGGACTCTGTAATAGGTGGAGCGCAGCATAAAACCAACAGACGTCCTAATAATGTGCAGTCTGCTGACACTGGATGACTGGAAACAGCAGAGATGAAGGAGCTATGGGTTATAGCTGTCTTTGCTACAGGTAAGACTTGCTCTATATTGGATTCATTCAGGGTGATTTAAGATGTTCAGATGTATGATGCTGTTAAGTTAGTTTTATAATCAATGATTGATTGATGTTTTGTCTGTTTGCTGCGAGGGATAGCATCAATAAAGACATTGTTTCAGACTTTATTTTTATCCAAACACTATTTAGATGTATCGCTAGGCCATTGTTTACAGACTGTGGATAGACTTCTGTCAGGTCTCAGATACAGTTGATAACAGAGTAGCCTTTGCTATCAGCCGTTTATTGGCAGTGATAATGACTTCTTTCTCTCATAAAGTACAGTAGGAAACATTTCTACACTGATGCAGACACAATGAAACTGGAACAGCATGGATCATCTGCTCTGATTATAGGAACTGACACTATGTACCCTTGTTCGTGTGCTTTACTGAGTTAATTATCTTTTTTTAAGTCTCTTTATCACAGGGGGATCTCACCATATCATCTGCCATTCCAACCACCATTGACATAACTACCCCAACTACTGATGTCCTTTTAAACCCTGACCCTCCAGCTAGTCCCCCACGAACTACCTACACTCCAACTACCGACACGCCAACTACTTACACTACAACTACTGCTGCCCCTTTAACACTTGACCCTCCAACTACTGACTCTCCAGCTACCGACACTCCAGCAGCCGACAATCCAGCAACCGACAGTCCAGCAACCGGCACTCCAATTGCATACCCTCCAACTACCGAGAATCCAACTACTGACACTCCAGCAACCGACACTCCACCAACCGACCTTAAAACTACTGATCTTCCAACTACCGACTTTCCAACTACCGACACTCCAACTATCGATACTCCAACTACCGACTCTCCAACAACCGACACACCAACTACCGGCACGCCAACGACCGACACTCAAGCTACAGTCACTAAAACTACCGACTGTCCAACTACTGACTGTCCAACAACCTACACATCAACATCTGACACTACAGCTACTGAAACTCCAGCAACCGACACTAAAACTACTGATCCTCCAACTACCAACCCTCCAACTACCGACCTTCTCGCTACCGACCCTCCAGCTTCCGAAATATCATTAAACTACACTGCAAATATCAACTCACCAACTACCCACTCTCCAACTACCGACTTTCCAACAACGGACACTCCAGAAACCGACACTCCAGCAACCGACCTACAATCAACCGACCTTCCAGCAACAGACTTTCCAACTTCCGATACTACAGCTACCAACACTCCAGCAGCCGACACTCCAGCAACCGACACTCCAGCAACCGACACTCCAACTACCGAAACGCCCACTATCGACACTCCAACTACTGAATGTCCACCTACTGACACTCCAATTACCGACTCTCCAACCACCGACACTCCAGCTACAGTCACTAAAACGACCAACTGTCCAACTAACGATTGTCCAACTGCCAACTTTCCAACAACTGACACTCCAGCAACCGACACACAAGCAACCGACACTCCAACTACCGAAACGCCAACTGCCAACACTCCAACTACGGAATGTCCAACTACCGACACTCTAATTACCGACTTTCCAACTACCAACACTCCAACTATCGATACTCCAACAACCGACACTCCAACAACCGGCACGCTATCAACCAGCACGCCAACAAACGACACATCAACATCTGACACTACAGCTACCAACACTCCAGCAACCAACACTCCAGCAACGGACACTCCAACTACCGACGCTCCAACTACTGACACTCCAACTACAGTCACTAAAACTATCAACTCTCCAACTACCGACTGTCCATCTACCGACTGTCCAACTACCGACGGTCCAACTACCGACACTGCAACTACCGACACTCCAACTACCAACACTCCAATTACCGACTTTCCAACTACCAACACTCCAACTATCGATACTCCAACAACCGACACTCCAACAACCGGCACGCTATCAACCAGCACGCCAACAAACGACACACCAACATCTGACACTACAGCTACCAACACTCCAGCAACCAACACTCCAGCAACGGACACTCCAACTACCGACGCTCCAACTACTGACACTCCAACTACAGTCACTAAAACTATCAACTGTCCAACTGCCGACTGTCCAACTACCGACACTCCAACTACCGACTGTCCAACTACCGACACTCCAACTACCGACACTCCAACTACAGACACTCCAATTACCGACACTCCAACAACAGGCACGCTATCAACCGGCACGCCAACAACCGACACGTCAACATCTGACACTACAGCTACCAACACTCCAGCAACCAACACTCCAGCAACCAACACTCCAGCAACGGACATTCCAACTACCGACGCTCCAACTACTGACACTCCAACTACTGGCTGTCCAACTACTGACTGTCCAACTACCGACTTCACAACTACCGACACTCCAAATACCGGCACGCTATCAACCGGCACACCGACATCTGACACGCTAACAACCGACATGCCAACAACCGAGACGCCAACAACTGACATTCCAACTACCAACATTTCAACTACTGAACATACTTCACTTCCATACACAATAGTGTGTGGACCAATTACCACTCCCCCCATCACCTCTCCCACCACCACCTTTCCCACCACCAACTCTCACACAACTTCTACCACCACCCCCACCACCACCACCCCCACCACAACCTCTACCCCCACCCCCACCATCACCTCTCCCACCAGACCCTCTCCCACCACCATCTCTCCCACCACCCCCACCACCAGCTCTCCCACCACCACCTCTACCACACACTCTCCCATCACCTCTCCCACCACCACCTCTCCCAAAATTCCCACCACCAACTCTCCCACAACCTTTACCACCACCCCCAACATCATCTCTCCCACCACCACCTCTCCCACAATCCCAACCACCACCTCTCTCACCACAACCTTTCCCACAATCCCCACCACCACCTCTCCTACAATCCCCACCACCACCTCTCCCACCACCATCACCTCTCCCACCACCTCTCCCACCACCACCTCGACCACCACCCCTCCTCTGGTCTGTATCAACGGTGGTAAGCTACAGAGTCAAGTTTGTATCTGTCCTGATGAGTGGACTGGAGAGACCTGTTCAGATGGTACATTCACAGTACACACCACTACACTACTATGCCTAATCCTGGATCTCACATTCACAGTACACACCACTACACTACTATACCTAACCCTGGATCTCACATTCAGAATGTATATTTCATGTTTGCATGTTGAGATGCTTTTTATGTCAATAGGGAATTTCTGCAATTCAACCAGCAAGGATGGATTCTCCTTCCTAAGAACAGTGGTTGGCTGGTCTGCTTATTCAGTAGAGTCATGTGATGAGAAGACAACCAGTGGTATGTTACTTTTATTCACCTAAAATGAAACCATTTTATTCATCTGTTACAGTCCTAATTAATGTTTTATTAGGTAAAACAAAACCATGACTCTCTTTTTGTCTTGTTTCCTCCATCCGGTTTACCAAAAGCCTCAGCAAGATGTTTGAATGACACCGGCTCTCCAATGTTTGGTCCTCCTCACATTCTGCAGTGTGAATTAACCCTCAGTGACATTCAAGGAAATGTAAGTCAATAGGCATATTTTTTATGATCCTGATTTATGACCCGTCTTGATTTAGTGTTCTTCTTTCTTTGGGTCAATTACCTAAACCAACTCAACTACCTCATACCTCACTGCATTGACTCGATACTGGTACTCCCTGTATATAGCTTCGTTATTGGTATTTTATTATGTTACTATTCCTCAGGTGCTAATTTTGATTACATACGTCTACATCTGCTGTATTTGGCCCCTGTGACAAATCAAATTTGATTTACAGTTATTATCATGAGGAGTCCATCTTACAGTTTGAACACCTGGCTTTAACCTTCAACTCATGTATTCTGTTATTTTACTCTACTTAACAGTTGATGATGAACATAATTGTTTTATTTCTTGTGTTTTACATTACATTGAATTTGCATGCATTTGCATATATTTTTGTACTTTTTTGTACTGTCCCCTGTTTGGAATTGAACCCACAACCCTGGCATTGCAAGTGCCTTGCTCTAGTAAAATCAAATGAATACAAATCCTTCTCTGTTCCTATTCAGATCTCCAGCAGTTCAGGTGATTTACTACAGTTAGCCTTCAGTACTCAGATCCTGACCAACCAAAAACATCAGCTGTCAGCTGACAACATCACCACAGCAGCTCAGATCGCTAACACACTGCTTAAGTCTGCAAAAATCACAGAGGTATAACATGTTTTGAAATCAAGTCGTGAACTATGACATGTTCTGGAGAGAAACATGAGGTTGTCACTGCAGTGATTTGAACACGAGGTTCATCCCCTGGTTTTGATCATGATGCAGGACATCGCAGTGGCAGCTATAACTACCATCAGTCAGCTGCTGAATGCCAATAAGGAGAGTACACAGGAGAGAGACGCTGTCCAGAGGTATGTGTGTTTGTGTTTCTGCATACGTTTGATTTTATGTGTGTACGTGTGCCTCTGCGTGTCTGCATGTGCATGTAAACAAATGTTTTTATGTTTCTCTCCCAGCCTCACAGAGACCCTGGAGAAGTTTTCCCTGGACCAGCACAATAATGTGTCCTTGGTGGTTCAGCCCAACCTGGCAGTCCAGTCTGTCCAAGTACCAAGTGACTCAGTAGGGATCCAGTTTACTGCTCTAACTGGTGAGTGAGACTGCTAGTGAACCTGCACACTGTAATTTAAAGGGATCATTTGTATCTGTGTTAAAATACCAGACTGGTTCAAACAAAACAACAATTCAAATGTTTCTCCTCTGTTGGTCAGTAAGGTTTGGTATGGATTACAGACAAATACAGAAGTAACACTATATATTGCTCTGCTTTAAATTGCTAAATCAAATGAATCTCCTTCTCCAGGAAGTTCTGGCAATTTTGTGGCCAAAAGAATTAATCTCAACACCAATACCTCTGAACTGATAGCTGACAAAGGAGGTTCTACCGATGTCCAGATTGTTATCAAATTCCCTCCAGGTGAGTCAATGTTGGTATACAAATACAGTGTATAAACTCAAGCTTCAATTTCCTTGTTTAGGTTTCACTGAGAGAACTTAACTGCTCTTTGTGGTCGTCGAAATCAGGTCAGCAGTGTCAGATGAGATGTGGATAAGTAAACTAATGAGTAATTTGGCTTTCACTATAAGCCTACAAGGCAAGGTCAAGCTGCTCATGTATATAAAGTCCTGATATGAAAAACATTATCTCTCTCTCAAACACGCTCAATTAAATTCAAAGGGTTTTATTGGTATGGGAAACATATATTTACATTGCCAAAGCTAGTGAAATAGATAATAAACAAAGGTGAAAAAATGAACTGTAAACATTACATTCACAAACGTTTCAATGGAATAGAGACATTTCAAATGGAATATTATGGCTATGTAGTGTTTTAATGATGTCTCTCTCTCTCCACTCAGTTTTACGTAGTAAAAACACAAACCACTCCATTGGTTTTGTGCTCTACCAAAACGACCGGTTCTTCAGGTCCAAGGCTTTCAGAGCTTCTTCAGGCACCAGCAGAAGGGTCATCTCTGCTAACCTGGGACAAGTGTCTGGGTTACATGTTGAGATGCTCTTCAAGCCCACAGTAAGATTTATCTTGGAATCAGTAAACACATAGTGGTCCAAATTCTCTGGGACACATAATGGGAGGTTATCCATTATGTAAGTCAGGGGTTAGGCAGCACAGTTCCTGGAGTGCCGCAGGTATTACAGGATGTTGTTCCAACTAGGCACTTCATCTGACCAACTGAGCTATTTGTTCAGTTCAGTGATTGCCTAAAGTCAGCACACCTGGTCTTCCAGGTCGTTTAAATCAGAACAGGATGTGCCTGTGGCCCTCCAGGACCAGGGTTACCTACCCTTGATCTAAGATATCCTTATCATTGACGCTTATCAGCCATAAGGAACAAGGAAGCATATTTTGGCCGGTGAACAAGGAAGCACATGTTGTATTGTATATAATATGATGTATAAAATATCAACAACAAAAAAATCTCACATGTGCTTAATGACCTGTTATACTTCACAATTTCCTTTATGATTATTATTTTTAAATTAAGAATACTGTGAATGCATGTGTTTTTCTGAAGGATTTACAGTGAGTTTGTTTCTGTTCTCACTTCTCAGGCTGTTCCCAACACCTCCCTCTATGACTTTGCCTGCGTGTCATGGAACTACACGTTGAAAGACTGGAGCACCTTTGGCTGCTCCAAAGTCAACCACTCAGAAGACGGCCTGCGTTGTTTCTGTAATCACACCACTAACTTTGCTGTGCTGATGGTGAGTAGCTAGCTGCCTTCATCTCCCTTTTACTAACCACTGACATATCTTTTACATCATTAGCAGGATCCAGACACATGAGGGCAATGACTTTCTATATGACTGTGACAGAAACATATTTTTTATGTTCTTTCTACAGTCGTACAGGAAGGATTTTAAATACGCTGAAGCGCTAAACTGGATCACCATATTGGGATGCTCCATGTCCATCATAGGGTTGAGTTTAACAATAACATTCCAGATCGCAACCAGGTAAGATCCTACAGGGTTCCAGAACCAATTAAAAATATACAGTAACATTCCAGATCGCAACCAGGTAAGATCCTACAGGGTTCCAGAACCAATTAAAAATATACAGTAACATTCCAGATCGTGACCCGGTAAGATCCTACAGGGTTCCAGAACCAATTAAAAATATACAGTAACATTCCAGATCGCATCCAGGTAAGATCCTACAGGGTTCCAGAACCAATTCAAAATATACAGTAACATTCCTGATCGTGACCCGGTAAGATCCTACAGGGTTCCAGAACCAATTAAAAATATACAGTAACATTCCAGATCGCATCCAGGTAAGATCCTACAGGGTTCCAGAACCAATTCAAAATATACAGTAACATTCCAGATCGTGACCCGGTAAGATCCTACAGGGTTCCAGAACCAATTAAAAATATACAGTAACATTCCAGATCGCATCCAGGTAAGATCCTACAGGGTTCCAGAACCAATTCAAAATATACAGTAACATTCCAGATCGTGACCCGGTAAGATCCTACAGGGTTCCAGAACCAATTCAAAATATTTGGTGCTTCTCAACAGTGTAAAGAAGCCCTTTGTCTGATCCAACAGGACTTGATATGCGAAACCATTTCAAAACCCACTATTAATGAACCAACACATCCACATATACTGTAACCTACCTAACATATTGTTGTCTGTCTCCTGTCCCCAGGAAATCACGCAAAACTATCCCAACGGTTCTCTTAGTGAGCATCTGCATGTGTCTCCTGATCTTCACCCTCCTCTTCATGTTGGGAGTGGACAACCCTCATAAACAGCTGGACAAACCTGAAATACTTGAGGACAACGTTCTCCTCCCGTCCGACACACACACAGAGCAGGACAGAGGGCCCTGTACTGCAGTGGCAGTCCTGTTGCAGTACTTCCTGTTGGGGACGTTCACCTGGAACACGCTGTTCGCCACACATGTCTTCCTGATGATCAGAAACAGCCTGGCCACCAGCCCGTCACACTTCACAGCCTATACCGTGGCCATCGGATGGGGTAGGACAGCATGGAGAAAAATACATTATTTTCTTGTTTTAGAAGCTATGGCTGGCATTAGCCCTGGGCTACATGAACCAAAACTAATGCTAGGTGATATTTTCAGGCTCTAGTTAGCCTGAAATAGAACTTAAAAGCAACTTGTATAGAGGATGTATGTGTAGTGTATATTTCTGCATGCAAATCTACCAGGAAATAACAACATCATTCTCTGTCTTTTAGGACTGCCTGCGGTTGTGGTGGCCCTCACCTTAGGAATTAGTTACAGAGTGGATGATCCACTGGGTTACAGGCAGGAGGAATTGTGAGTCAATACTACTACTGTACTACTACTGGACTACTTCTCTGTACTCTATTGTACTATACTATGCTGTACTATACTATACTGAACTGTACTATACTACTTCTGTATTACTTCACTGTACTGTACTATACTACCACAGCTACACCTGAGTACTGTTTTGTGCTGTACAGCAAATTTCCTTCTCTGTGGTTATTACATAATAGGTTCATTTTGAATACATGTTTATTATGCATGTGAATAATTGGCAATATTAAAAGTAAAAAATATAGATAGAGTATATTATGAATGATAAATTTTTCTCCATAGTTTCTTGTTTACTTATGCTACCCACCAGGTTTGATTAAAACCACGTTCTTCAAATAACAGGCATTCTGTTTTGTCTGTCATAGAGTCCAACTCTCTAACTCATTCATTTGACCTCTCAGTTGCTGGCTTGCAGCCCTCGATCCAAAGGGGAACTTTGATTTCAAGCTGCCAATGTTTTGGGGGTTCCTGATACCTGTGGCATTC
Source organism: Oncorhynchus mykiss (assembly GCF_013265735.2). NCBI lineage: Eukaryota > Metazoa > Chordata > Actinopteri > Salmoniformes > Salmonidae > Oncorhynchus > Oncorhynchus mykiss. Next base: position 10,583,456 of record NC_048571.1, on the reverse strand, counting down.
ATGCTTATCTTCAACACAGTGGTGTTGATATGTTTTGCAGTTACAACAGGCAAGACCAACCCACATTTAACCAGGTAACATTAATGGGGGCAGTCTATTACAGCAGTCTATTACAGCAATCTATTACAGCAGTCTATTACAGCAGTCTATTACAGCAGTCTATTACAGCAGTCTATTACAGCAATCTATTACAGCAATCTATTACAGCAGTCTATTACAGCAGTCTATTACAGCAATCTATTACAGCAGTCTATTACAGCAGTCTATTACAGCAGTCTATTACAGCAATCTATTACAGCAGTCTATTACAGCAGTCTATTACATCAGTCTATTACAGCAGTCTATTACAGCAGTCTATTACAGCAATCTATTACAGCAGTCTATTACAGCAGTCTATTACAGCAGTCTATTACAGCAGTCTATTACAGCAATCTATTACAGCAATCTATTACAGCAGTCTATTACAGCAGTCTATTACAGCAATCTATTACAGCAGTCTATTACAGCAGTCTATTACAGCAGTCTATTACAGCAATCTATTACAGCAGTCTATTACAGCAGTCTATTACATCAGTCTATTACAGCAGTCTATTACAGCAGTCTATTACAGCAGTCTATTACAGCAATCTATTACAGCAGTCTATTACAGCAGTCTATTACAGCAGTCTATTACAGCACTCTATTACAGCAGTCTATTACAGCAGTCTATTACAGCAGTCTATTACAGCAATCTATTACAGCAATCTATTACAGCAGTCTATTACAGCAGTCTATTACAGCAATCTATTACAGCAGTCTATTACAGCAGTCTATTACAGCAGTCTATTACAGCAATCTATTACAGCAGTCTATTACAGCAGTCTATTACATCAGTCTATTACAGCAGTCTATTACAGCACTCTATTACAGCAGTCTATTACAGCAGTCTATTACAGCAGTCTATTACAGCAGTCTATTACAGCAGTCTATTACAGCACTCTATTACAGCAGTCTATTACAGCAGTCTATTACAGCAGTCTATTACAGCAGTCTATTACAGCAGTCTATTACAGCAATCTATTACAGCAATCTATTACAGCAGTCTATTACAGCAGTCTATTACAGCAATCTATTACAGCAGTCTATTACAGCAGTCTATTACAGCAGTCTATTACAGCAATCTATTACAGCAGTCTATTACAGCAGTCTATTACATCAGTCTATTACAGCAGTCTATTACAGCACTCTATTACAGCAGTCTATTACAGCAGTCTATTACAGCAGTCTATTACAGCAGTCTATTACAGCAATCTATTACAGCACTCTATTACAGCAGTCTATTACAGCAGTCTATTACAGCAGTCTATTACAGCAATCTATTACAGCAGTCTATTACAGCAATCTATTACAGCACTCTATTACAGCAGTCTATTACAGCAGTCTATTACAGCAGTCTATTACAGCAATCTATTACAGCAGTCTATTACAGCAGTCTATTACATCAGTCTATTACAGCAGTCTATTACAGCAGTCTATTACAGAAGTATATTACAGCAGTCTATTACAGCAGTCTATTACAGAAGTATATTACAGCAGTCTATTACAGCAGTCTATTACAGCAGTCTATTACATCAGTCTATTACAGAAGTATATTACAGCAGTCTATTACAGAAGTATATTACAGCAGTCTATTACAGCACTCTATTACAGCACTCTATTACAGCACTGTAAGTATGTTGGTTATGTTTCCCAGTACAAGACACACATCGATGAAGAAGAAGTTCCTCAGTAGCTTCTCTCTGGCTGTGGTGCTCGGTCTCTCCTGGATCCTGGGCTATCTGTTGCTCATTACACAGAACCAGACCATGTACACCATACTCAACATCTCCTTCTGTGTTCTCACCACCACTCAGGTATTAAACGTATGCACTCACTACTGTAAGTCACTCTGGATTAGAGCGTCTGTTAAATGACTCAAATGTCAACTATAAATACTAGTGTCTATTGTACCACAGAATCCAGGCATGATTTGCAATTAGACACAAACTAAACATAAATAAATGGAGCTGCTCCTTATGGAAATACTACCTTTTGTTTGTCCTTGTGTGTTCCTGAAATTACTTGATAACGTCTTTGTGTTTTTGCTCCACAGGGCTTGCAGATTTTCATTCTGTTCACAGCGAGAACAGCAATTTTCAAGAAAAAGATGTCAAGTGCTTTGAAATCTGTCTCTAGTGTTGGGATCCCTCTTCACACTAGGACGTTCAGTCTATGGCGAGGCGAGCACAGTGATAAAGTAGAATCATACACACATCTGGACACTGATCTGTCATTTCCACCTTGGTCCTCACAGACATCTAGCTGATGGGCTGCAAGTTCAACCTCTGTTGTAAAATATCTCATATACCTCCACTATTGTCCTATAATATACAATATACTACACACAACATTTTGTATCATGTATATTCACTGTGAATTCCTTCAGAAGTTGTGTTGTCCAATGATTTTTTGCATAAATACCGTATATCCTGAACATTTGTTCTTTATAAAATGTTACTGTTTTAAATAAATCTTTAATCCTTCTCTTTTAAGCGGATGTTTGAAGTTATTCATAGTGAGAAAAACCACTATTTTACACAATATCTCAGAAAATAGTTTTAGACAGTGTAGCCCAGGGGTGTCAAATAAATGTTCCCCTCAGGCCACATTTGGTCATTTCCGAGGTCAGATGGGACGCACTTAAAATTGATTAAGAAGCTTCTACTCCATCGGCCTGTACAGCACAGGAAGCAAGCTGCAGCTGCCAGTTACATCTGTGGTAGAGGACTACAAGGCAACAAAAGCACGCCAGCCTATGATGCTGTGGGACAGCAAGGATGAGAGGGTTCGACAGGCAGAGATCGTGGTCAGTGGTCACAAGTGGTCAACCAGCGGAGCACTCAGGGAGGCGGAGGAACATCAAAGCAATATAGTCTGGTTCTGGGATGCACAACCTGGTCAAGCTGGAAGAAAGCAGATCCAAAGGAGTGATGTGGTGCAGATGGAGGTCTGAAAGGCTGAGGAAGAAAACAGGCATGTCAGAGGGAAGTATGAAAGGTTGCGGAAGAAAGCAGGCATGTCAGAGGGAGGGATGAAAGGTTGCGGAAGAAAGCAGGCATGTCAGAGGGAGGGATGAAAGGTTGAGGAAGAAAGCAGGCATGTCAGAGGGAGGGATGAAAGGTTGCGGAAGAAAGCAGGCATGTCAGAGTCGTGAAAAAACACAGCAGCTGGACATGCTGGGGGACATGCTGGACATGCTGGACATGCTGGACATGCTGGGGGACATGCTGGACATGCTGGACATGCTGGGGGACATGCTGGGTGACATGCTGGACATGCTGGACATGCTGGACGACATACTTGACATGCTGGGGGACATGCTGGACATGCTGGGGGACATGCTGGACATGCTGGACATGCTTGGGGACATGCTGGACATGCTGGGGGACATGCTGGGGGACATGCTGGACATGCTGGACATGCTGGGGGACATGCTGGGGGACATGCTGGACATGCTGGACATGCTGGACGACATACTGGACATGCTGGACGACATGCTGGACATGCTGGGGGACATGCTGGACATGCTGGGGGACATGCTGGACATGCTGGACATGCTCGGGGACATGCTGGACATGCTGGGGGATATGCTGGACATGCTGGGGGACATGCTGGACATGCTTGGGGACATGCTGGACATGCTGGACATGCTGGGGAACATGCTGGACATGCTGGACATGCTTGGGGACATGCTGGGGGACATGCTGGACATGCTGGACATGCTGGACATGCTGGACATGCTGGGGGACATGCTGGACATGCTGGACATGATGGGGGACATGCTGGACATGATGGGGGACATGCTGGGGGACATGCTGGACATGCTGGACATGATGGGGGACATGCTGGACATGATGGGGGACATGCTGGGGGACATGCTGGACATGCTGGGGGACATGCTGGACATGCTGGACATGCTGGGGGACATGCTGGGGGATATGCTGGGGGACATGCTGGACATGCTGGACATGCTGGGGGACATGCTGGGGGACATGCTGGACATGCTGGGGGACATGCTGGACGTGCTGGACATGCTGGGGGACATGCTGGACATGCTGGACATGCTGGGGGACATTCTGGACATGCTGGGGGACATGCTGGGGGACATGTTGGACATGCTGGACATGCTGGGGGACATGCTGGGGGACATACTGGACATGCTGGACATGCTGGGGGACATGCTGGACATGCTGGGGGACATGCTGGACGTGCTGGACATGCTGGGGGACATGCTGGACATGCTGGACATGCTGGGGGACATGCTGGGGGACATGCTGGGGGACATGCTGGACATGTTGGGGGAACGGTGTGATGGTGTTTGGGTACTTTGCTGGTGACACTGTCTGTGATTTACTTATAATTCAAGGGACACTGATAAGAGAATTATGTTCTCCAGGTACATCACCCAATTGAATTATTTTACTCTCAGTCTGCAAACCAGAATTTGTAAGATCCTGGTCGAATGAAACAGATGGAGGCCCAGCTAAATGGTCAAAAAGGTTTATTCACGGAACGTTCTGAAGTCAAGAATAGAAATCAATTCATTTTATACTGACTTCTCACGCCCACACATACACACAAACATACGCACACACACACAAAAATACGCACACACATGTCCTGCACACACTGTCTGTCTCACTTCCCAGCCGACAGAGATAGTGACTATGTCCTTAAGACGTACTCCCCGTTCTCTCCCAAATCTCTAGTCAGGTCGGCACCAAGCTCAGACAGTCTGTGTTTAAAATACCATAAAGGCATATTGTCTTTACCCTAATTCTGACTCGGACTACACATTTATTGATTATGATTTCATACATTCTAATCAATTCCATACAATTATATGTTTCAGGGTGGAATATTCTAATCATTCAATTAACAGACAATTCTCACCTATCAAACACTTATCCATCATGGCTACCACAGCATTCTGCAGCGATACGCCATCCCATCTGATTTCCGCTTAGTGGGATTATCATTTGTTTTTCAACAGGACAATGACGCAACACACCTCCAGCCTTTGTAAGGGCTATTTGATTAAGGAGAGTGATGGAGTGCTGCATTAGATGATCTGGCCTCCCGACCTCAACCCGATTGAGATGATTTGGGATGAGTTGGACCGCAGAGTGAAGGAAAAGCAACCGACAAGTGCTCAGCATATGTGGGATGTCGTGTCTGGACTATTATTTATATCAAATCAGTTCTCTAGGTTTAATTAACCAGGGCAAGGTGACTTGAAACATGACCGAATACAAACTGTGTAGCTATTCCCTCCGCAAGGCAATCAAACAAGCTAAGTGTCGGTATAGAGACAAAGTAGAGTCGCAATTCAATGACTCAGACACAAGAGGTATGTTGCAGGGTCGTCAGTCAATCACGGATTACAAAAAGAAAACCAGCCCTGTCGCGGACCAGGATGGCTTGCTCCCAGACAGACTAAACAACTTCTTTGCTCGCTTTGAGAACAATACAGTGCCACTAACACAGCACACTACCAAAACCGGCGGACTCTCCTTCACTGCAGCCGATGTGAGTAAAACATTTAAACATGTTAACCCTCGCAAGGCTGAAGGCCCAGACGGCATCCCCAGCCGCGTCCTCAGAGCATGCGCAGACCAGCTGGCTGGTGTGTTTACGGACATATTCAATCAATCCTTATCCCAGTCTGCTGTCCGCACATGCTTCAAGAGGGCCACCATTGTTCCTGTTCCCAAGAAAGCTAAGGTAACTGAGCTAAACGACTACCGCCCCGTAGCACTCACTTCCGTCATCATGAAGTGCTTTAAGAGACTATTCAAGGACCTAATCACCTCCACCCTACCTGACACCCTAGACCCACTCCAATTTGCTTACCGCCCCAATAGGTACACAGACAACGCAAGCGCAACCACACTGCACACTGCCCTAACCCATCTGGACAAGAGGAATAGCTATGTGAGAATGCTGTTCATCGACGATAGCTCAGCATTTAACACCATAGTACCCTCCAAACTCGTCATCAAGCTAGAAACCCTGTATCACCGCCTGGTACGGCTACTGCTCCGCCCACAACCGTAAGGCTCTCCAGAGGGTAGTGAGGTCTGCACAATGCATCACCGGGGGCAAACTACCTGCCCTCCAGGACAACTACACCACCCGATGTCACAGGAAGGCCATAAAGATCATCAAGGACAACAACCACCCGAGCCACTGCCTGTTCACCCCGCTATCATCCAGAAGGCGAGGTCGGTACAGGTGCATCAAAGCAGAGACAGAGAGACTGAAAAACAGCCTCTATCGCAAGGCCATCAGACTCTTTAACAGCCACCACCATGGCTGCTGCCATCATACTGCCTCAACTCCAGCCACTTTAAACAATGCCACTTAATATAATGTTTACATACCCTACATTACTCATCTCATATGTATATACTGTACTCTATACCATCTACTGCATCTTGCCATCTTTATGTAATACATGTATCACTAGCCACTTTAAACAATGCCACTTTTATATGTTACATAGCCTACATTACTCCTCTCATATGTATATACTGTACTCAATACCATCTACTGCATCTTGCCTATGCCGTTCTGTACCACACTCATTCATATATTTTTATGTACATATTCTTCATCCCTTTACACTTGTGTGTATATGGTAGTTGTTGTGAAATTGTTAGGTTAGATTACTCGTTGGTTATTACTGCATTGTCAGAACTAGAAACACAAGCATTTCGCTACACTCGCATTAACATCTGCTAACCATGTGTATGTGACAAATAAAATTTGATTTGATTTGATTTATTACGTGATTAAACTAATCATGTAAACATGAATTAACTAGGAAGTCGGGGCACCACGGAAAATGTTGAGATTTACAGTCATAATTTTCGGAATATAACTCTTCACATATTTTAATATCTAATCAATTTCAGTCTATCAATTAGTTATTATTTCCTCCTCAGTTCTCATTACTGAACATCGCAAACCCTTGGATATCTGCACAAACTCTAGCCTAAATCATGAATTAGCGACATACAAATTGGCTTAATTATTTATTCACTAACTAACTAAATAATCACACAGAATTACATAACAAACAAACAGTAGATACTTGGGTTACCACATTATACAAAGAACATGTCCCTAGTGGACAAAGCCGATATGACGGCTTAAAGACAAAGAAAAGGGGTGGGGACTGAGAAAGAGCGGGAAAGACTAAATGGTTTCACTACACTCAGATAATAATTATATTAATTGAAATGCTAATCCTTTGCACATGAACGGCCGCTCATTCCAGAATAATTGCAATGTATATATTAATGCCCGTATGTCATTGTTGTCTTCTCTGTTGGAATCGCTTGTCCGTCTGCTGGTGAATCAGTTCATCAGAGAGTCTCTGGTTAACTTCCCCAGAAGTCACAATGTCCTTTGTGGTTGTAGCTTTCGCCGTGGCTCTGGATAGTGTCTGTTGTAATGGATGCGTCAGGCTTGTTCTTAGATAGATGTTTCGGTTGTTGTCTGTATTCTCGTACTAGACTTACAGAATTTCTAGCTACAGACTAGTAATTATACGTCTATGATTTGTTCTTATTCTGTAGTGATCAATAGTTTCAGAGTTTAACCATTTCCAGCCGTGTAGCCAAAACTACACCTGTATGGTCCCATGGCCTATAGAATTGTAGCCATTCCAACGTGGGGACTATGTCCCGGCATTCTTTGACTTCATGTATATTTTGCAGGAAGTTGGTTTTATACTCTGTGGAAGAAGGGGTGGTTCTATGACGCCTACGTAATGTCTGGGCTCACGGGGGTGTGGCCACTGACTGACTAGTTACAACTTTATAACTAAACAAGTATCTCGTTTAGGAGGCCAACATGACATTACATCTTCTCACAAATAGTTCCATATTCAATCATATATTTTACACAATATTCAGGTAGAAAACTAGTAACTGAGAAATGTACACTTCCAAAGCCACCTTAATTCTGTGCTACTGTACTTCCTGATGTTGTGACACGCTGACCATTATTTGAGTTGTTTGTTTCTATGTTTTGCTTGGTCAGGGTATGATATGAGTGGGCATTCTATGTTGCATGTCTAGTTAGTCTGTTTCTATGTGTTTTGGCCTGATATGGTTCTCAATCAGTGGCAGGTGTTTGTCGTTGTCTCTGATTGGGAACCATATTTAGGTAGCCTGTTTTGTATTGTGGTTCGTGGGTTATTGTCTATGTTATGTTGCTTGTTAGCACAGTGTTTCTTTAGCAGTCACGGTCGTGTTTGTTTGTTTGTTTGTTTGTTTGTTTGTTTGTTTGTTTGTTTGTTTGTTTGTTTGTTTGTTTGTTTGTTTGTTTGTTTGTTTGTTTGTTTGTTTGTTTGTTTGTTTGTTTGTTTGTTTGTTTGTTTGTTTGTTTGTTTTGTTTTTTGTTTGTTTTGTTTTTTGTTTGTTTTGTTTTTTGTTTGTTTTGTTTTTTGTTTGTTTTGTTTTTTGTTTGTTTTGTTTTTTGTTTGTTTGTTTGTTTTGTTTGTTTGTCTGATTGAGTGTACTTCGTGTTTTTCGTCCATCCATTAAAGTATGCATTCACACCACGCTGCCCTTTGGTCTCCTCAATACGACGATCGTGACAGATGTCACAAAATTAACAACTTCGACAGGATTGTTCTTTAAATACCCACGGACCATTCCCACATTCTCAAAAATCTAAATAATGTTTAGTTGTCCAATTTTGGGGATTAGGAGTTGAACAAAGAGAAGCTATTTGTTCCATAGGGGGAGAGAGTCTCTGACAGGAATGTATGACCTGTTGTCAAGTCATGAAGTTTGTGATGAGAGTGAGAGAGGGGGGGAGCCACGATATACACCCTAAAGGGCTACGTTGTGACAGGGAACTCCTTCAAGACTGTATATAAATTGTCCGTATGTATTAGGTTGGTTTATTATCCGTCTGTATATTCTGTTAGTTTTATTAACACCATGTCACTCAGTCAAATTCCAAGTATTTGGTGAATAAAGGTGATTCTGAGTCCCTTGAAGGAGTAGCGATTGCGGTACCATCCGGCTCACAGAAGACTCAGGATGGAGACTACCTGTCAGGTGAGCTGACAGCGATGACACACATTGTATTTTAGATATTATACTTCCTCGTAGTCAACATTTGCTAGAAATAGTCCTCTGTCCAGTGCTTTTTGAATATTCCAGGCTCCCTGACTGTCTAGATTTTATTTGACTTTTATCAAGCTGGACAGAGTGAAGAGACTATAAATGTAGGTCCATTATTATTTCAACACAGTTTAGATTTGGTTTGAGTCATTTCAATGTCGTTTTTTTTCTCCAGAAGATAAAAATAAATATATTTTGTATTTATTAAGGATCCCCATTAGCCTCTTCCTGAGATCCTAACGCATTAAGACACTTACATTACACATAAAACAAAATATAAAACAGTACATCATACAACATTATTGCACCAATACATATCTACAATGCAACATGTATAATACCACCGTACAAAAATATTACAATGTACGTGTGTGTAGAGTGCGTGAGCTAGAGTTTGTGTGTGTGTGTCCATTTGTCTGTACCTGAATTTATTCTGCCACTTTGTCTTCTTATTGTCTCGGCCTTTATGCTTATATATCACAGTCGCAAGGAAAATGAATTAACAGGTTATAGAGCAAACTAGAAATTATCACAACACATGTTGAAATATGGCTTTCTTTTGCTGGGGGGGGGGGGCTTGGCTTCACCAGTGATTTTACCCACGTACCGGTACTGATAAGTAAACATTTCACTGTTAGTCTACACCTGTTGTTTACGAAGCATGTGACAAATACAATTTTATTTTTGTTTTGACGCAGCCTCTGTGTCCACCTTCAACTGCCATGCGGTGGCGCCAAACTCTTCCTCTGAAGGGGGATTTATAATGGCAGTGGAACAGTCCATCTAAACTTCACCAGTCTTCCTCATTAATGTGCAGATAAATAGAGATGTTTATGAAAAGCCTTTTAGCATATTCACTTTCCCTTATGTATGTCTAATTTCAATAATTCAAGGTTAATTTGTTTTATAAGGCTAATTTAGGGGTACATTCTTAGAGAACTGCTAAACATTTTGCCCACTATTATAGGGAAAAAGTTGTTTATTATTAAAAACAGTTCAGACTTTGAGCCTTCATTAGGAACATGCACCTTGGCTGGACTGCAAATAGCGACAGACTGGATGCTTCTATTTTGCATGAGTCGGTTAGAAACTAGAAACCATTCTACGTTTTAAGTTAATTGAAATGTGGAAACAACGTTGAAACAAAACACATTCATTTCACATGTGAAGTGTTCCACAAACACTTGTTTTCACATGAAAATCATGTTTTCACATGTGAGTTGTTCTATAGATTCATGTATACATGACAACACATTCAAGCCAGATAGATGTCTCCCCCCGCCCCCCTCCATCTGATTTAAACAGAAACAACAGGGGAGGCATGCGGGAGAACACAACATCACAATAAAGAATACATACTCTGGATGTAGGAAAACGCAAGGCCTTTAAAACACAACAGTCTGTTACCACAGCAACGGCTCAGCTGGAAGCTGACTGGATCCAGGGTCATCAACCAGGGGGTGAGAGTTTGTGGACAGGGGATGTCGAGATTCTCCAGCCCCTATCCTGATCCAAGCTCTGAATCATCCCAAAGCTAGTTTGCTGAACTTTGTGGGAGCTCAGCTTCCAGCCTTAAGTTGGATTTGCTAAAGCTGCTGGGAGAACCAGAGAGAGTGTGTTTTTGAGTGAATGTTGATAAATAAATGTTGGCTGGCGTTCGGCTCTTCAGTGTGTGTGTGTGTGTGTGAGGTGATTCATCTAGGACAATTTTGACCTTGAAAGGAAAACAATGAATGTCTCCCACTGAGATAAATGTTGACTGGCGTTCTGCCCTTCAGTCTTTGTTATGGATCCCTCGGCTGTTTCTCAAATACCCTTTCAGCAAGTTATGTGGGGAGTCAATGAGACTAACTATACTCTGACTATGACCACATGAGTAGAACTGTCAGGATATATTTCACGTGTTTGAGGAATCTGTGTGATTTGGATCGACCACATTGTTTGTATCTACCTCTGGATGAGAAGCCTGAATCCTGTCCCTTCCGCCTCCCCTCCTCTCCCTCTCCTGTGCTGTCAACGCTTGGCTCTGGTCTCCATTACGGCCCTTGAATGTATCAGCTTCAGCTAATATTAGAATAAGAGAAACAACAAAAGAAAGGAAAATAAAATAAGCCTTTTTTTCTTTCAGGGGCTCGTCAGTCTGACCCAAAAGTTTAGCACATTTCGTGACGTGCCTAGGAACCTCGCCATGTGCCGGGGGCTGTGACCTCACGTGGGCCTGACGATCTAAGGCATATGTGGCGAAGGTTTTGGGATCCACACCCCCGACTGTTTCACGGGATACACCCGAGCACAAAAAAAGGCGGGAGGGAAATTAGAGAGGGATTCCCCGGCCATGCCGGCATTCTGACAGCTCTTGCTCCTTCACGCTTCTTCCCCCTCCATAGTATCTGTTCAGTGTCATTCGGTGAGATGGGTGTTGTGAGCATGGAGTCAAGGAGTGGCCAAGGCTCTTCCTGATGGTTGCAGTCTGCTCTTCCTCTGAGAAACAGGATGTGTGGAGTGATCTAGTGTAGTGTGTAACATTAGTGTAGATATCTTACATCTCAAACAACATTTTTACCTGACAGCCGAATCACTCCGTGCCAATGTGCACATCCTACATTATATTGGCAATGAGTAGTGAACAAGCTTTAACTTGTAGCTTTCTATATCACAGTTTGTTTTTCACATACCATGAACAACAGCATTTTGTCTAAAGGTAGATAGATTGGACTCTCTAAGGCCTGATTCGATGGACATGCCCTCCTGTGTTCTGAGGATGCCGTTGTCCAGGCTGTTCTCATAGACTAGACGTAACATAGTAAACAAAAATCTGGGACACTCAAATTAGAAATATATGTTATGTTTGGTATGTTTACATAAGACTGGATGGCAAAAACCTGTATGAATCTCATCACGGACAACTTTATTTTAGCTAATTAGCGACTTTGCAACTAATTATTACTTTTTAGCTACTTTGCAGCTATATAGCTTTTTAGCTAACCCTTCCCCTAACCTTAACCCTTTAACCTAACTCTTAACCTTAACCCTATTATATAACCCCTAATCCTAACCCCTAGCCTAGCTAACGTTAGCCACCTAGCTAACGTTAACCACAACAAATTGCAATTTGTAACAGCATAACAATTGTAATTCGTAACATATCATACAAATTGTAATTTGTAACATATCATGCAAATTGTAATTTGTATCATATCCTACAAAATGGATGATGGACATCCACAAATGAATACATATCATACCAAACGTAACATATCATACTAATTTGAGTCTCCAGGATTTTCATTTACCATGTTATATCTACCCCTCAGTCCAGGTTGCAGGCCTTTGTCAATTTGTTCCTATTGGACATATCCCAAGACCAGTGACGAATAGCATCTGTGGAAGAAATATGACTGGCTTTAAGGGTAGAGAGAGAGAGATCGTGTGATTAGTGATATCTACCATGCCAACTTGTTTCTTACTGTAGTTCTGAGCTTGTAGCTTCTCTCTCTGTCTCTCTAGCTCCCCCTCTCTCTCTCTCTCTCTCTCTCTCTCTCCTCCTCTCTCGCTGAGCTCCAGACCCACTGCCCATCAGCAACGTCTATCTCTTTCTCTAATGGAAAAGGTGACTCCTCTGAACAGAGCCACAGGGGTTCTGCTCTTGCCCTTCTCAATAAATTGAATCATCTCCATTACAAAATGGCCTGTGATAATTTAAAACCAGCCCAGGGTGGAAACATTAGAGAATAATGCTTCTGATGATGAGGATCCCGGCCTGTTTTCATATGTCAGCTTTTATTTAAAGCCATTGTGGGGTTTAATTGTGAGCCAATGAGGAGGATTGATGGGTGCTACACTGCATTAGTAATCCTTTCCCAGTTCATACCTGAAGATGCCACGGACTGGGAAAGGAGCAGTAGAAATGACATCACACATGGTTTCATGAAATTGAAGAAATAAAGAAGAAATGCTAAGAAATGAAATGCTAAGTGTAAACTAAGCCATTATTAATTGCTGTTGTTGTGGTTTGGAAATCTCGTTTGTACCAAGAGATACATTGATATTTCATCAAGCACCTGTGCACACTTTTATGGTTAAAGTGTACAGCTATTTCCAACCATTTATTAACATACAACATCACCAGTTGGCAATAAAAGGGAAGGGAGAGGACACATGAATAGTCTGGTCTGGTGTCTTCTTTGCGAACATGGAAGAACTTGAGTGTTAGTTAGCATGTGAAAGAACAACGGAATGGCTGATAGAATATTCCTGTGGTGTTATGGACCATATGGAGGCATGTCCTGTTTTCAGTCTGAACTGGGGTTTACCATCAAAGTGGTCATAGTCATTTTAATACGTCTGAGTGCATTCTATAAGATTTCTCCCCTATGAAGACCCTGCTGTGTTGGAAGTGGTGCGGGGCTCACCACAGACACAGGCTAATAGGACCATGATGTGCCCCTGATCCTTACTGCTATATTGAAGCTGTCCCCCGTCCTGTTACCCGACCACGCTATGCTGCTGAGGGGAGGGAGAGAGACCCGGAAACAGCAGTCAGACCTGTGGAATCTCACAGAGGAACTGAAGCTCATAAACATGCCCCCTCCACCTCCACTCCTCTCCCATCACTGGCTCTTGGTAAAGAATCGGAACACGCAGTGAGGGTCTGCGTCTCACTCTGCCCTCCTGTGTAGCTCAGTTGGTAGAGCATGGTGCTTTCAGTGCCAGGGTTGTGGGTTCGATTCCCATAGGGGACCAGTACACAGAAAAGTATGAAAATGTATGCACTCACTACTGTACGTTGCTCTGGAGAAGAGCATATGCTGAATGACTAAAATTATATTTGACTCTGCTGCAGACTCAAGTACCTTTCTGGAAGGTGTTCTCTTCTCATCTACACCCTCTGTGATGTCAGGTCACCACTCTGGCGGCAGTCAACATCAACTACCTGTGAAGAGGCTAATTGAAAAGATACCTCCCTTTTATTGTCCTGCAGGACTCATGCTGAGCTGAGCTGAACTGGATTTAAGAAAAAGCCCTTGTGAAGTGATTGATATTGTGCGGATGATGACTCAACTCATGAATTAGCTCTCTCCCCGTGAATCTGGTCTCCTCTCTTCTCTGTGTCTTTTAAAGAGAGGAATTCCTGGGTATTTGGCGAACAAGCATCTAGCGTTAAATCACAAAGATGGATGACTGCCTGGCCAGTCTGATTTTTCCTTGTCTGTGTTTTCACTTCAGGCATGTGTCAACAAAAGCAGCAATGCAAAAGACTTCCCTTTAATTCGGGAGGCTGGCAAGCAGTGTGTTGCCATAGCGATAGTAGATCATGGAGTATCTGAGGCTATTGTCACATAGCAGTATAATCTATACCACAGGAGGTTGGTGGCACCTTAATTGGGAGAACGGGCTTGTGGTAATGGTGGGAGCGGAATAGGTGGAATGGTATCAAATACATCAAACACATGGTTTCCATGGTTTCCATGTGTTTGATGTCATTCCATTTGCTCTGTTCCGGTCATTATTATGAGCCGTTCTCCCCTCAGCAGCCTCCTGTGATCTATACATTCTGTATCAGCTGACTGGGAACTACGGCGTTAAACTATACACAGTATCTTTGTGTTTCATCGACACACTTCATTTCAGTTAGTTAAAACCACTTCTGGTCTCTACACCTGGTTTGTGCTTTAATAACTTTCCTTTTCAGCTACAGCCATCTCTCCATGCTGACCTCAGAGCCATATAAACACCCAACTGGTGGACCTGTGATATGGTCTGAACTATACAGTATGTGTGTGATCTAACAACATAACCACTCCTACAGCAGAGCATGGGCTATAGTGAGGATATCTTAGCTAGTGAATGTGGTGGAGCTGGAACAGCTTGAGTGGACAGGAGAGTTCTCCATTCTGATAAAACTGAAATAGAAGTGTTTCTCTTTCCAGAGTCTAAGGTAATCAAGTTTCATAGGACTCTAGTATTCAAAGGACTTTGTGAGAATGCTCCCCTGGTATGGGATTTCTGTCAGTCAAACATGGGGCAGACACACGACAGCTTTTTCAGCCACCTCGATAGAGTAGAGAAATCACCTCTGAAGTGAGACAGCTGGAATAGTGATTACATTTTCAGAATGTTGTGTGTGTGATTTTACGGAGAACATTGATGATTGATTCCTCATAATTAAGTTGTCACCAAAATATCACTCCAAAATACACCATAGCCCTACACCACAGTGTTGATGTCAAAACATGTATTTTCCTGTTCTGGAAAATGAAACACTTGTTCTTTAAGAGGCCTGGTTGTGTAAGTGAGTGAGGGAGTGAGTTAGAGGTGGTGGTACTGCATTATGCTACAGGGCTGGATAAAGCAGTGAGCACCACAGACACATATGGTGTTTGTTTAGAGTGGGGAGGGAGGTTCCCTCAGCTTTGTTCTCCTTAAATACAGCTGAATGTCAGGTGATGTGTCGAGTCTCTAGAATGTTTTACTGTGAGAAGAGGAATGAAAAGGCAGTGATCATGTGTGATTAGGGGAGTGTGAACTGACAATCCATACCTTTGATTCTCAGAATTCTATGTTTCTATGACATCATCACAAACACACACATTGATAAGGCCTTTAGGGGTGCTAGTCATCACAAACATACACTGTTGACAACTTTTTAGGGTCCTATACAGATTTTTTAAATATTTTTTTACCCCATTTTTTCTACCCAATTTCGTGGTATCCAATTGCTAGTTACAGTCTTGTCTCATCGCTGCAACTCCCGTATGGTCTCTGGAGAGGCCCAACCAAGCCACACTGCTTCTTGACACAATGCCCATCCAACCTGGAAGCCTATGCAGTTGCACAGTAACCAGGTTTACTGCACTTACAGATTTGAATGCATTTCTTCAACAAAACCTGCAGACGCTTCAGGACTGGCATTGAGAACTGTTGCTTTAGATCATGTACACTGAAAGCACAAAGTCTGTTGTTGGCCACCATCCAAAAGACAGACAACAGGTGGAATTACTCTTTATGGCATTTTTGCTAGTTATTTATCCCCTGTGTGTCTAATGCCTTAAACTCATGATCAAGAGCATAATGTATTTAATAGCCATGAGCCATATGTAAGGTCTGTGCCACACTTCACTGGTGGTTCCAATAACCACGTTTATGGTGCCTGGAACTGAGACTTGTTTTATAGCCATTATACTGCTGATCTGGTCTTAGAGTATCTCTATAATAGTTGTGATGTAGACGCCAAGCGCTCATAGATTTATTTATTTATTTTTTATTTATTTAACCAGGTAGGCCAGTTGAGAACAAGTTCTCATTTACAACTGTGACCTGGCCAAGATAAAGCAAAGCAGTGCGACACAAACAACAACACAGAGTTACACATGGAGTAAAACAAACATACAGTCAATAATAAAGTAGAAAAAGTATATATACAGTGTGTGCAAATGAGGTGAAACAAGAGAGGTAAGGCAATAAATAGGTCATGGTGGCGAAATAATTACAATTTAGCAATTAAACACTGGAGTGATGGATGTGCAGAAGATGAATGTGCAAGTAGAGATACTGGGGTGCAAAGGTATGCAACCATATAGATATGCAAGCATATTACATAGACATTACTCCGGGTGTCAAGTTCTGACCATAGTTCTTTTGTGTTTTCTTTGTTTTAGTGTTGGTCAGGACGTGAGCTGAGTGTGCATTCTATGTTGTGTGTCTAGTTTTCCCGTTTCTATGTTTGGCCTGATATGGTTCTCAATCAGAGGCAGGTGTTAGTCATTGTCTCTTATTGGGAACCAAATTTAGGTAGCCTGTTTTGTGTTGGCTTTTTGTGGGTGGTTGTCTTCTGTCTTCGTGTGTCTGCACCAGACAGAACTGTTTCGGTTTTTCCACATTTGTTATTTTGTAGTGTATTAAACATGATGAACACTAACCACGCTGCGCTTTGGTCCTCTCCTTCGTCCACAGAAGAAAGCCGTTACATCGGGGTAACTGCAAAATTATATTACACTAGTTTTTAGGTACTGTAACACTGCAATTACTGCTGCTAATTCTGTTTTCAGACCATGTAAAGACTTTCAGATGCCTTGTAAACGTCAGATGTCAGATGCGTTGGTCTTCTTTGACAGTGGGAATCAAGTTGTTCATATACTACTCTACTTTACCACTGTATCTTTTCTTCAGTTTTTCCTCTTGGAGATGTGGTCAGCACCAGCCTGTGCTTCCCCCGCTGGGTTGAACAGGAGGTTACTCCGTCCGCAGAGGTTCGTTTCTACACCCGTTTAGCGTGGGAGTCGAGAGGTCGGGACTTTTCTTGGAGCAAAAATGTTTTGGTTGTGACGGACCACTGGAGCAGCAGTTCTTGGAACAGTCAGGAGAGGATTAGCAGTGCTCTGTCTGTAGAAATAATCTAAACATCAAATATAATTTTCATAATTGCTCACAGCTGCGATGGTTGAAATAGTTGAGGGGTTACTGCATCGTGACATGATGACGGCAGACAGACGTCTCTCTCTGATGTGTTCAGAGAATCATTGTAATTATACCACAGGTTGGATTATGTCTGGTTTCTGTATTTTACTGCTCTGCTCTTTGGTTTTCTGTCTGAACGGGTTTAGGTCTTGTGTTCAGACGAGACACACATGAGGGGTCCAGAGTGTCTCAATGATCAATTTCGAACAAGGCTGTTGTTTGTATGATATCCGGCTCGGAAGGAACATTCTAGCTGAGAGGAGATAAGGGTTTTCCACACTCATTTTTCGAACAAACAGCAGTTAGACTGAAAGGTGTTGCTCTCAATTATACTCTCTATCACTGCCATTGAAGTTGAACAAACATTTTTAAAAATATGGATTTAAGAATTTGTTACGATCCTTGCACTTAGTGTGCAGTAATCAAGTTAACTTTTTTTTCTCCAAATGCTCCACTTAGGTGACTTCCTGTGTCTGCTAAGTAATTTACTATTGCTACTCACTCTGGGTGAATTAAACCTTTGTTTGAGTGGGTTTGTTTCCTGAAATGCGCCATTCCCATGATTGTCCATCACATTGAGCTTAAGCCCTCTTCAACACACATGACTGTGGAAACAGATTCATTCTCCTCGAAGAAATAGAAAACATTCTGACAAGTGATGGTGTTTAATTTCCTGGCGTCCTCCGGGGGCCTCAACCCCAGGCAAGTTATGCTCTCACAAGGAATTGCTTCAACTCACAATTATATATATATATATATTCTTATCAGTGTGTAAGACAGTCATGTTAAAATACATTTTTAAACTGCAGTATGTGTTGGAGTCTCAGAGCAGAGTAGCGATTGAGTCTCTAAAGTTTTACAGCTTGAGCTTTGTCGATCTTAAGTTCCTTTGAGGCATATTCACAGGATATACTCAACCTTTAAGATATACTGTATAAGTAGAGTTCCTGGAATGTACTGTATGTATTCCTCTCTTGGACTACAGACCATGGACTACAGACCTAGGTCTACAAACCTTGGACTACAGACCCTACCATGTCTCAGAGGTTTAATATACGCTCTTAGGGAAAAAAGTGTAATTTGGCTGTCCCCATAGAGAACCCTTTGAAGAACCCTTTTTGGTTCCAGGTAGAACACTTTTGGGTTCCATCTAGAACCCTCTGTGTAAAGAGTTCTACCTGGAACCAAAAAGGGTTATTCTATGGGGTCAGCCAATGAACCCTTTTGGAACAAGAGTAGTCTTAATGATTTCAGTACTGTTTGGAATCACTGTTTCTACCTCCCCAAGGCTCTTGCTAATTACTCTTGTTTCTGTGTGGCTCATTTAAGATCTGGTTTGGCAGCGGACCGGTCCATTGTTGTGACTCGAGGGTTGGAGAAAACTTGTTTGCAGGTGGTTTGGACTGATTCAAACACTCTCTCCCCCCGCTGCTCCAGGTCTTTCTCTGTGAGGTTCTGCGCCATTTTCCAGTCTGTTCAGGAGATTTACGAGCGGGTTCCATTTCTACCTCTCCGTTTCTAGACATTTGAAAAGGGCCTATATTATCTTATTTTTATGCCAGGGGTCCCAATGCCTCTTGGGTTACACTTGTACTCTTTACCAGGAAACTGGCTTCCTGTTACCTGGCAACTGGCTTCCTGTTACCTGGCAACTGGCCTAGCTACCTCTCCACCAATGAGTGTCTGAAAGAAGGAGACCTATTTTTACGAGGGCGGTGGAGGGATCTGGAAGGATGTGTTTGTTTTTAGGAATAGTCCCCCGGGCAAGCAGTCCACCGCACGCTTCCAGGATCCCAGTGTGTCGACAGATCGTTTATCAGGACGTTTGCTGAAGAGGGTGGTATTTCACTCCTCAATTGAAACAGGAGCATCATCCTCCCTTCGTCTGCTGGGTTTTAAAGCACGGTCTGGTCGTCAAACTTCTCCCGATGACTTTGAGTAGGCCTCACGGGAGGCTGCAGGGAATTTTATCGAGGCCGACCGTGGGGAGGAGAGGACGAGAAAAGAAGAGGAGAAGTAAAGAGAGCAAAGCAGAGGACAGGAGAAGAGACTGAGAGGAGAAGAGAAGAGAGGAGACAGAGGAGCGAGAAGACTGAGAGGAGACAGAGGAGACTGAGAAGAGAGGGGAGAGGAAAGGAGGGAGGGAGAGGAGAAAGGACAGCGGAGAGGAGAGACTGAGAGAAGACTGCAAGGAGAGGAGAGAAAAGAGGTGACGGAGAGGAGACAGAGGAGGGAGGCTGAGAGAACAGTAAGTCCATGCCAGTCTCTCTCTCTGAGCTCACAACATTAGATCATTGCCCATCTCAATCACGATCAAGACACAGAGCCATTTTAGGATGTTCCAGTGGTGATTCTGTGGTACCGTCTTTCATCTTGTTGATCCTCAGCTGCTCTGCTACTGGAGTTTGATACACTCAAAGACACATTGATGTGGTGAGGCCCATCAATGTTATGCTACAGTTATCCCAAAGACACATTGATGTGGTGAGGCCCATCAATGTTATGCTACAGTTATCCCAAAGACACATTGATGTGGTGAGGCCCATCAATGTTATGCTACAGTTATCCCAAAGACACATGGATGTGGTGAGGCCCATCAATGTTATGCTACAGTTATACCAAAGATGGGTTGCTGTGGTAAGCCAGACATCCTTGTGGTAGAGGCAGTTAGCCCTTACTGACGGTGAAATGGGTGAACTCACCATACAGGGGAAGAGAATACACCAAATGTCCCTTTTCTCACAAATGAAGATACTGTTGAGTTGTCCAATTGGTTTGTTTAGTCTGAGGCAGAATTATCAACCCTATCAATGAAATGACATATAGGAATATTTCTGTCATTTCTTTCTGTCATTTCTATTTTGGGCTATCTCTGGTACTTCTGCGCAATTATTTGCCATGCAGTGTATTGTAATGTATTTAAGTCTTATTGGCGACAGAGTGGAAATGGGTTGTGACAAGAGCCCAAAATAATCTGCCCACTCCATCAAGCAATGGGGACAACAACACAGGGCATCCACGGGACCTCATGGAACCATGGACCACACCTGCAGAAACTGGACAACAGGGGGAAGCAGAGGAGATAACTATCATAGACTTCTCCCAGCTGACGCTTGACATGCCACCTATGCCACCTCCAGTGGTAGAAACAACCAGCTGGTATCATCAAGTAGAATCAGCCAACAGTAACACAGGAGCAGCAATGTGGGAGTTAGTAGTGCATGACCTAGATTTAGAATAGGAAGCTTCCGTTTAGACACAGGTCTAAGATTACGTAATAAGCGACCTATAGTGCCGGTGTAAGCAGTCTACAGTGCCGGTGTAAGCAGTCTACAGTGCCAGTGTAAGCAGTCTACAGTGCCGGTGTAAGCAATCTACAGTGCCGGTGTAAGCAATCTACAGTGCCGGTGTAAGCAGTCTACAGTGCCGGTGTAAGCAGTCTACAGTGCCGGTGTAAGCAGTCTACAGTGCCGGTGTAAGCAGTCTACAGTGCCGGTGTAAGCAATCTACAGTGCCGGTGTAAGCAATCTACAGTGCCGGTGTAAGCAGTCTACAGTGCCGGTGTAAGCAATCTACAGTGCCGGTGTAAGCAGTCTACAGTGCCGGTGTAAGCAGTCTACAGTGCCGGTGTAAGCAGTCTACAGTGCCGGTGTAAGCAGTCTACAGTGCCGGTGTAAGCAGTCTACAGTGCCGGTGTAAGCAGTCTACAGTGCCGGTGTAAGCAATCTACAGTGCCGGTGTAAGCAATCTACAGTGCCGGTGTAAGCAGTCTACAGTGCCGGTGTAAGCAATCTACAGTGCCGGTGTAAGCAGTCTACAGTGCCGGTGTAAGCAATCTACAGTGCCGGTGTAAGCAGTCTACAGTGCCGGTGTAAGCAGTCTACAGTGCCGGTGTAAGCAATCTACAGTGCCGGTGTAAGCAATCTACAGTGCCGGTGTAAGCAGTCTACAGTGCCGGTGTAAGCAATCTACAGTGCCGGTGTAAGCAGTCTACAGTGCCGGTGTAAGCAGTCTACAGTGCCGGTGTAAGCAATCTACAGTGCCGGTGTAAGCAGTCTACAGTGCCGGTGTAAGCAATCTACAGTGCCGGTGTAAGCAGCCGGTGTAAGCAATCTACAGTGCCGGTGTAAGCAGCCGGTGTAAGCAATCTACAGTGCCGGTGTAAGCAGCCAATGTAAGCAATCTACATTGCCGGTGTAAGCAGTCTACAGTGCCGGTGTAAGCAGTCTACAGTGCCAGTGTAAGCAGTCTACAGTGCCGGTGTAAGCAATCTACAGTGCCGGTGTAAGCAGCCAATGTAAGCAATCTACAGTGCCGGTGTAAGCAGTCTACAGTGCCAGTGTAAGCAGTCTACAGTGCCGGTGTAAGCAATCTACAGTGCCGGTGTAAGCAATCTACAGTGCCGGTGTAAGCAGTCTACAGTGCCGGTGTAAGCAGTCTACAGTGCCGGTGTAAGCAGTCTACAGTGCCGGTGTAAGCAATCTACAGTGCCGGTGTAAGCAATCTACAGTGCCGGTGTAAGCAGCCGGTGTAAGCAGTCTACAGTGCCGGTGTAAGCAATCTACAGTGCCGGTGTAAGCAGCCGGTGTAAGCAGTCTACAGTGCCGGTGTAAGCAGTCTACAGTGCCGGTGTAAGCAATCTACAGTGCCGGTGTAAGCAGTCTACAGTGCCGGTGTAAGCAATCTACAGTGCCGGTGTAAGCAGCCGGTGTAAGCAATCTACAGTGCCGGTGTAAGCAGCCGGTGTAAGCAGTCTACAGGTGCAGTGTCAGTGTGCCAGTGTGGTTTAGACACAGCTCCAGAAATTTGTGAACTTCCCCTGTAAAAAGGTATATAAAGAGAACAGAGATCATAAGACAGTATGATCCTCACTGACATATGAGACAGACTTCATATGGAGAATCATCATAGATAAATTTATTATTGCACTATACACTTTTTGTTAGACTAAAACAATATTTGAGAACTGGATAATTTTGCCTAAGTACTTATTGGATCACTATCTGAAGCGACCTGGTTGAACTTTGTGAACCCAAAACTGAGTCTCTGAAACACAGAGGTCTAAACACCTCTTGATCACAGAAAGCGGCATTCACACAGTGAGACATCAGG
The DNA here is from genome assembly GCF_013265735.2 of Oncorhynchus mykiss. Classification (NCBI taxonomy): domain Eukaryota; kingdom Metazoa; phylum Chordata; class Actinopteri; order Salmoniformes; family Salmonidae; genus Oncorhynchus; species Oncorhynchus mykiss. The sequence continues at coordinate 10,560,666 of NC_048571.1, read as the reverse complement.
ACCAGAAGTGATTAGCAATACAAGGAAACAGCCAAATACCAGTTACAATATATTGAGTCTATACACAGAGTTGGAAGTGTATTAAGATATTGGAATTGGGAATCTAGCGTTAGTGCTGTAAGAATACCGATTACAGGAAAGTGACCAAGGGGCTGAGCATTTAAGGTAATTTAACTATTTTTGCTATTTAGTCAGTATTGTTTGAAGTGTTAACGCATTTAAAGTTTTGCAATATTATCTGGCATAGCTTAAAGCTTTGAGGCTTGATTAAGCATTATTGTTGTGTTAAGAAACTGTATAATCATTGAATTGTAATAATGTGAATAAGACGAAAAACAGAGTGACTTAATAAAAGCTTGAAACTTTGACAACTAGGCCAGATTAACGATCTGGAGAGCAAACGCCTTTGACACTCTCACTGAACAGAAAGTGACCCTGGTTATAGGTTAAAGTGATTGCACTAAAGAATGTTTCATTGTGTGGACAATAATATATTTTTAGGAGAGTCAAAACATATACCAATACTAGTTTCCAAGTGACTACTAGCTGACGAGCATAATAACTAATAGAAGAAGTTATTAGGTATTGATATATACATAGGTAAAGAAACTTTAAAGTAAGGAAATATAGGAGGAATGCATAACACTTAGAATATTTAAATAGCAGTATATCTATCTAAGACCTCATACTAGACCGGAAAATAAGGGAGTGACAACGTGAACGAAGGAACAAACCCAACTCACGCTTACTTAACTCCCTTTATTGAGGTATCAGGGAAAGCTGTGTGCTTAGTGTGCAAAGATAGCATTGTTGTCTTGAAAGACTAAAACTTGTCCCTACACTCTAGATGAAGCATGCAGAGAAATATAGGAATATGTCTTCTGGGCAGAGGGCAAGTGCATCGAAAGAGTTGCTTTCTTAGTTGCAAAAGCAGCAAGGACTTTTCACAAAACTGCATTCTGCAAACAACGAGATTGCAAGAGCTAGCTATTTACTGTCCCACAAAATTGCTAAATTGCTATGTACTCAAACATTCGCTGAGGGTGAATTCATTAAATAATTTTTAATTGACTGCAGCAATACTTTGCCCCAACAAGAAAGAGCTGTTTGAAAATGTTTCCCTGTCAAGACGAACAGTGACACGGCATGTTGAGGACATCACAGAAAATATGGAACAACAGTTGAAAGACAAGGTACAGGATTTCACCTATTTCTCCTTGGCCCTGGCTGAGAGCAGTGATGATGCATGTGAGTAGTGATGCATGTGAAGAGCACAACCGCAGGGAAAGATTTATTGGAGGAGTTTAATAAGTGTGTGGCAAAGCTGGGACTGAGTTTTGAAAGTTATCCCGTGTGACTGCTAACGGGTGCCCTCCTTTTGAAAAGGAGACAAGATCAAGTAGCTGAGCTGAACCCAGATCAGAAAATAATTTTCCTGCATTGCATTATTCATCAGGAGGTGCTCTGTCAATGTGTTCTGAAAATGAGCCATGTTGTGGATACAGTCACTAAAGTGGTACACTTCATAAGAGCAAAGTCTTTAAACCAGTTTGTCTCACTGTTGGAAGAGACATTCGGGTCATGCAGATCTCCCCTACCACATAAACGTGAGATGGCTGAGTTTGGGGAAGGTGCTTAAAAAGGTGTGGGACCTGGAGTTGGAGATTGCTGAGTTTTTGCAAATGAAAGGAAAATATGTGGATTTACCTCAACTGCAAGATACAGAATGGTTGGCTGTTTGTGCCTTCAATGTGGACATAATGGCCCTCATGAATGAACTGAATTCCAAACTACAAGGGAAGGGCCTTTTTGCCCATCGGATGTACAGCTTTGTCAAAGCCTTCAAGAGAAAATTACTCCTCCTGACCCGCCAAGTAGAAGCCAACAATCTCACCCACCTTCTGACACTACTAGTCTGTTCCCTATCAGATGACCAGCGGGAGCAGTATACATCGCTGCTGCTGCGTGCTTTGAATAGTGAGTTTTCTCATTGTTTTGAGGATTTCAAAGTGTTGGAAAACGACATGCTGTTGGTTTCCTCTCCTTTCACCTTCAATGTGGATAACACTCCCATTGACCTCCAACTTGAGCTTATCGATATTCAGTCTGATGCAGTGATTGGAGAACCATTCAAAACAATGTCACTGACAAGGTTCTATGCATCTCTCGATGAACAAAACTTTCCAAAGTTTAGGAGTTATGTTCAGAAGATGTTTGTCCTGTTTGGGTCAACCTATGTATGTGAACAGACATTTTCAGTGATGAAATATAACAAGTCAAGGCACAGATCGTCTCTTACTGACTCTCACCTCTCAGCAATCCTGCGCATAGCGACGTCAGAAACTATACCTGACTTCACTGCTCTAGTCAATGCCCTTCAGAGACTTCACTCCTCACACTGATTTGAGTAATTTAAATGTAATGTTGAGCTCTCTCTCTTTTCTTGTGTTTTTGTGCATACCCGTTAAGAGTTCTGTCCGTGGTGCTGACTTTTCCCTCCATGTAGTTCATTGCATGTTTAATAATGAAAATTCCTACCAAAAGGAGAACATGGACGTGCTTTATTTCTGTGCATGTTAAAACAGTAAAATAAGTAGCATATCTGGATGTGATTTACAATAGCTATATCTGTCAACACAGATGATGTATAATCCTGTAATATGATTCTGTCCTGCGATGGCACAAAATAGATTCTAATGTGGCCCTCCATGGAAAATAATTGCCCAGGCCTGATCTACAGTATTTTATTAAGGATGAGAGAGCAGAACTGTAGCCGAGACTATGCCAATGACACCCAGTTGGAGGTTTAATCCTGATGACTTTTCAGGGAGAGCTTTCCTCATATAGAAGTACTTGGCTGTATTTCCAGTGCTGGCTGGCTTAGTGGAACTCAGCCCTCTGAAGTCATCTTTCCACGGTCCGCACTGGGCTGCATCTCCAAGGTGTTGTGCTGCTAGCATTATTACTTTCCAGTCTGTTTGTCACCGTGTGGTCCTAAATACTTCATGTGTGTCCGTCCCCCATTGTTGCTGCTGTCTGGCCTGGCGCGGTACTATCCACCAATTAGAATGCTAGCTCAACCCTCCAGGATCAATCACCATGCTCTCTGGCAAGACTGTGTGCCGGCAACCTGTGGTTTGGCACCAGGACTGAGTCTGTCTCTCCTAACCCTAACCCCGGAGGAGGGACTGTCCTAGCCAAGGAACTCCTGGGAGGGCGGGAATTTGTCTTGGTGTGTTGTCATCTTCAGACAGTTATGAGACAAAGGTTATATTATGGTTAGGGCTAGGGCTACCACACTTTATTTACAGTTTTGTCTGGTATTTAAATAAATTGTCGTACCAGTGTGTACAAATTTCAGCTTTAACTAGGAGCAGACCTTGATAAGGTCTCTCTTATGTCCTACTGTACATGTAGCTAGCTACTTTACATGCTGAACTTCAAGTCAAGATGATGGAGCATCCTGTCAAGGTTCTGGAACAGATGTACCACCTTCCTCTATGCAGATCCTTTCAGATGACAGGTGAAGGACTTGGGTCTTTTCTGAGGAAAAATATCAGGGGCCAGATGGTCAGTGAAGGTTTTTCTAAGGGTAACAATCCCCTCACGTTGATCAATGACTCCGTCAGATTAGAGGGAGGTTGTGACTAGGCCTATTCTGTTCCTGGCTCAGTGAGTGAATGAATAAACCAGGAGATGTTAATTGAGCGATAAAGTATTTTCACTTGTTGACTGATAGAAGCCAGACCTTTTCTTTTCTCAGCAAAGTTCTCTCTGCCCTCTGTTTGGTTCTACTGTAATCGTTTGGGAACAGTGGTTTCACCAAAGTGTGTCCACAACAGTTACAGCAGCCGTCATCCCCCTGTAGTCTGTGGCCTACTGTTTTATACAGAAGTAGGATCTTAATTTGATCACCCTTTCGGCGGAGAACTTGTAGTTTATTTGAGGTTTAAAAAGGTTTCTGACATTTGTAATTTCCCCACGTTGAAATTTCATGCCTGATTTTTTTCCGTTACAACAACGTATCAACCCCTACAAAAATGTCCATTCATTATAATCCACAATAATTGTATCATCAATTTCTCTCAGCCTATCATCAGTCATTTGTGTAAGTGCTTGTTGAGTGTCCTTCCCTATAAGCATGCTGAAATTCTGTTGTCAATTTGTTTACTGTGAAATAGCATTGTATCTGGTCAAACACAATTTTTTCCAGAAATTTACTAAGGGTTGGTAACAGGCTGATTGGTCGGCTATTTGAGCCGTAAAGGGGGCTTTACTATTCTTGGGTAGCGGAATGACTTTAGCTTCCCTCTATGCCTGATGGCACACGCTCTCTAGTAGGCTTAACTTGAAGATGTGGAAATATCGTCTGATATTATCCTCAGTAATTTTCCATCCAGATTGCCGGACCCCGGTGGCTTGTCATTGTTGATAGGCAACAATCATTTCTTCACCTCTTCCACACTAACTTTCGGAATTCAAATGTACAATTCTTGTCTTTCATATATTTGGTCCAATATACTTGGATGTGTAGTGTCAGCGTTTGTTGCTGGCATATCATCTCTAAGTTTTCTTATCTTGCCAATGAAAAAGTCATTAAAGTAGTTAACAATATCAGTTGTCTTTAATGCTTTACTGGGAAGCTTATCAGAGGTAGACGTACTCATGTTATTTACATTGGAGCTGATAGTGCAGGGCGAGCTGCACGTTGTCTTCCTACTATTGCACACCGCCTCAGTGCTAACAGTGTAACTCTGGTTTATAAACTCATGATTACTGCTTACAATAGCTGTAGGATTAACATATGTATTTGGTGCAATTAGGGGTACATAAATTAAATGACTTACATTGTGTTTGCCAAAGCCCCTAAGATCATGTACATTTGATGCAGCATTAAGACGACTCATTGTCACAATGGTAAGGATTAACTGAGCTAGTCTTGATTCATTTACCAGTTATTGTTTCAACGCAGCCTTGAAATGCGTCCAGGCGCCAAGATGATTTGGATGGACTCCGTCATTCCTGTAGAGTATCTTCTGTTTCCAGAAGGTGTAACGGTTTTCTTCTGTGGACGAAGGATCAGACCAAAGCGCACCGTGGTTAGAGTTCAACATGTTTAATAAAGGCCATAAACGTGAACACTACAAAATACCAAAACAACAAAAGTGAAAAACCGAAACAGTCCTATCTGGAGCATAGACACATAGACAGAAGACAACCACCCACAGAACCCAACACAAAAAAGGCTACCTAAATATGGTTCCCAATCAGAGACAATGACTAACACCTGCCTCTGATTGAGAACCATATCAGGCCAAACATAGAAATAGACAAACTAGACATACAACATAGAATGCCCACTCAGCTCACGTCCTGACCAACACTAAAACAAAGAAAACACAAAAGAACTATGGTCAGAACGTGACAGTACCCCCCCCCCCCCCCAAGGGGAGGGTCTGGGTGGACATCTGTCCGCAGTGGTGGCTCTCTCCCACTACACCATAGTCTTTGTCCGCTTTAGTCTCCTCCTAGGAACGGCGACCCTCACCGCCGACCTAGGATTGGCAACCCTACTAAAGGGCCCCACTGGACTAAGCAAACTCCTCCAGACTAAGGGGCAGCTCAGGACTGAAGGGTTGCTCGGCACTGAGGGGTAACTCAGGACTGAGAAGTAGCTCAGGACTGAGAGGTAGCTCAGGACTGAGAGAGAGCTCAGGCTGGTTGACGGCTCTGACAGCTTCTGGCAAACTAGACATACAAAATAGAATGCCCACTCAGCTCACGTCCTGACCAACACTAAAACAAAGAAAATACAAAAGAACTATGGTCAGAACGTGACAGAAGGTGTCAATGTTATCAATAAAAGTGACTCCAGCAGAGCTACAGTAGTCTTTTAGCCAGATGTGTAATGCCAGCAGTCTGCTGAATCTTTCACACCCACGGCCCACATGGACTACGACATTGTCAGCTCCCGGCATCTGTGGTAGAACAGTCAGAAGCAGCCTTGTGATGCCCTGTACTCATGCTCCTGGGTAACACAAGGTTTTTGCCCTGGGAACCGAGATATTTTTCACCATAGAGCTGCCTCTGATGACAGATGGTGATGTTGATTGGGCCGGTCTCTCAGGCAGCCTCCGTCTGGTGAGGCTCGGAGTTCCGGGGATTTTAACTTGAGGTAGAAGCCACCGGAGAGGGAGACAAAACCGAGAACGAAGACGCAGGTACCTCTGGATCCGATCTTGATTGGGAAGTCACCAAGGACCAAGTGCCCGGAACCTCTGGATCCAGGGAGGCAAAACTGTTTCTGGTCTGTGTCAGACCTCCGTTTCCAGAGGACACCTTCTTCAACTTCCACGGCGGCCCCATGCCTGGTTGGTTGGGTCGAGAACAGTTCTGTTCTCCAGGGAAGGTGGAGACCCCTTCGGGGATGTAACCCTGCCTAGCACCGGCCAGTTTGCTGTGGGGAGCCGACACAGCGGCGAACCTTCCAAAGTAGGTGGGCGTGGGTTCCCCAGGAGCATATGTAGGATTGCTACTTGCTTGCTAAGAGTAGCTACTTCGCTCCTGTAGTCCTCCGCAAGCAAAAAGTTGCAACATTGAAACTAAGCGCGGTCCACATTAACACAGTTAATGCAAAGTTAACACAGCTCCTGCAACGCTGGAAACGTTCAATAGCTGCCTCCATTTGAGATTGCCGAGCCAGCTAGGCTAGCTGGGCTTTAGCTGTTTCTCCCCCTATATGGAATCTGGCCTCTTCCAGGGACAGATAGCAGCGCTCAAAGCAATTCAGCCCAACAGAGCCGCAGGATTCAAAATAAAATAAAAGTATATAAAAACACTGTCATATAAAAACATTGCTTTTAAACCGAGATCTTTAGTTGCTTTCGGCATTCGACAGCGTTCAACAACAACAAACATCCTGGCAGTGTGAGTCCTGGCCAAGATAGGCAGCACCAAGTCATTACAAAAATTACAGACAAACAACATGAAAAACTACAAGTAATCTAGTAAAAACCATAGAATTCACAAGAGTATAACAAAATCAAAAACAGCAAATTAAAAACATTGACAGGTCAGGGAATTAGTCTCAAGATCATTCATCAGTGATTTAAAAATACCAATAGGGACAAGTATTTTGTAAGGCGTTCCAAGACGATGGCGCAGAGTACATAAAAGTCCTTTTACCAAATTCAGTTCGGACATTTGGAACAGTTAGCAGGATAAAGTCCAGCGAACGAAGAGAGTACCCACCACATTTCTGAACAATAAAAATGCCCAAATAAAAAGGTAGTAAACCCAAAATGGCTTTGTAAATAAAAGTATACCAGTGACTGAGCCTACGGGTGACTAGAGAAGGCCAGCCAACCCTGGTATACAAAGTGCAGTGGTGCGTAAGGGTTTTGCAGTTTAAAATCAATCTCAACGTGCCATGGTAAAGAGTGTCAATTGATCTAAAACACTGAGCGGAAACATTCATATATAAAATATCCCCATAGTCTAGTAAAGGCATAAATGTAGCTGATACTAGCCTCCTCCTGGCTTCAAAAGAAAAACAGGCCTTATATCTAAAATAAAATGCCAATTTCAGCTTAAATTTTTTTGTAAGTTGTTGAATATGCAATTTAAAAGAGAGGCCGTCATCAATTAAAATTCCAAGATATTTATGAGGTTACAACCTTAATCTCCTTGCCCTGACAGGTAGTAATAGGTGAAAGGTTCAGAGGTCTATTTCTTGCTTTAGAAAACACCGTTAGTTTAGTTTTGTCAGTGTTGAGGATAAGCTTCAATTGAGACAAGGTATGTTGAACAGTATAAAAAGCAGTTTGCATGTTCTGGAAAGCTTTTGTAAGAGACGAGGCACAACAGTAAATAACAGTATCATCAGCATAAAAATTAAGTTGCACATTTTGGACATTTGTCTAAATCATTTATATAAATAGTGAATAAGAGAGGAACAAGTACAGAGCCCTGGGGCACACCATTAAAGACAGACAATTCAACAGACATAAGCCCATCAAATTGAGTGCACTGAGTTCTATCAGACGGATAGTTAGCAAACCATGCAACTGCATGCTCTGAAAGACCTATACTCGACAATCTCTGCCTTGGTATAGCATGATCAACTTTATCAAAAGCCTTAGAGAGATCAATAAAAAGTGAGACACAGTGCTGTTTTTTGTCAAGGGCTTCAGTGATATCATTTAAAACCTTCATGGCTGTTGTAATTGTGCTATGCTTCTTCCTGAAGCCTGATTGGTACATTGATAAAATAGAGTTAGTAAATAAAAACTCTTTTAGCTGTTCACTCACAAGGGTTTCAAGTATTTTCACCAGGGGTGACAGCTTTGAGATTGGCTTATAATTATTTAAAAGAGTTGGATCTCCCCCTTTTAAAAGTGGTAGGGCAAATGCGGATTACCAGATCTTTGGAATTTCATTACATTCCAGGGTTAGATTGGACAGATATGTAAGTGGTTCAGCTATTAAATCAGCTTCCAGATTTAAAAAGCAGGGATCCAAAAGATCAGGACCTGCAGGCTTTCTCTGATCTAAGGATTTCAGGGCTTTATGTACCACCTGCACTGAGAATGGCAAAAAGCTGAAAGTTTGATACAAAGTGCTCATTGAAACAATTCAGCTTTTCAGTTTTGTCATATACAGCAACAGAGTCCTTCAAAACACATGACGGTAATTCATTAACATTACTGTTACCAGACATAGACTTAATAGCCTTCCAAAACCTTCTAGGGTCATTCAGGTTTTCACTGTTTACCCAAAGGTTTAGGCAAGAAAATAGTCGTGGACAGGCAAAAGGTCAAAACCAGATCAGAGTCCAGGAGGTACAAAGTGGCAGACAGGCTCGTGGTCAAGGCAGGCAGACTGGTCAGGCAGGCGGGTACAGAGTCCAGGAGGTACAGAGTGGCAGACAGACTCAAGGTCAAGGCAGGCAGAATGGTCAGGCAGGCGGGTACAAAGTCCAGAGAACAGGCAAGGGTAAAAACCGGGTGGACTAGAAAAGGAGAATAGCAAAAGAAGTATGGAAAAAAACACGCTGGTGAACTTGACTTAAACATACAAGACAAACTGGCACAGAGAGACAGGAAACACAGGGATAAATACACCGGGGGAAAATAAGCCACACCTGGAGGGGGTGGAGACAATCACAGGAACAGGTGAAACAGATCCGGTCGTGACAAACAGATGTATTGTGTTGCAACATGCAAACCACAAAAATCATTAACCAATCGTCTTAAACGGACATCTATCAACAACGTGTGTCAGATTGAAGACACCATGTCTGTCTCTGACTTTAATCCATTTACTGAAAGTCACAGATTGGTTACGTCTACTGTCTCCTCTTCGCCGAAGACGTGAAGAAGAGAAGGAAGAGGAGGGCTTGGCAGCTGGAGTAAAGTAGGAATGAGGAGAGGAAAATGTAGTGAGGCCATGGGCTGGCTTTGTCTAGTCTAATACTCCCTTAGGAGGACTGTTTTAGATTAGAAAAAGGGACTTTCTCAAGTGCCCTGTATCATGTATAAAAAGCACATTTAAACATGACAAATTGCTCATCAGAAGCAGACGATTCAGCTTGCTGCAAACACATCTTCCACTTATGAGGGAATTATGTAACAGCTTCATTGCAGTATAAGCTAGAGCTAGGCAACATCATCATTGCTGAACGAACATTGAAAAGCCTGTTAAAGTCAAAGTTTTTTTTGGTATTGCATCCTTTTGCAATACCTTTTTCAACCATGTAAATACTTAGTAACTATGCACCTGAAATGAGCTCTTAATACTTACTCCTTGTAAATTACCCAGGTAAAGTGCCCAGTTGTTTACTGTTAAAATGGCTGCTAATCACCTACCTGATGCTTTTATGTCACCTCAGGCACTATAGGAGGAAGTGATCTGTTTATTGTGCTTGGCACGAAGAGGTATAACAGTACTGTACAGCAAGTATTATGTAACATTGCGTACCTGCAATGTAATAACACTGTTGCTATGTCGATACCATGTGAATATGTATGTTTTTTGGACACCCAGAAGTTTGAGCAGGTTGTCCATGTTGATTGAATACAGGCCCTATTCGCCCTCTATCAGTCACTCCATTTTGACAAAGTAGGTGTTAGCAGGCTGCTAACCTTCAGGCTTTTGCTTCACTCTACAGGCCTTTGGTTCACTCTCTGAGACTTAAACCCAGTCAGTCACCTGGAGAGTTTTTACTGCTAAGTGGCAAAGGTTCACAGATGAAACCTTCTCTATGGACACCTTCCAGTGCTTTCTTCTATCTACGCTCTCCAACCCACTGCACTTCACCTTTCATTTACAGAGCCGCGTGGGAAACGAGTGTTTTTAAAATAGACCCCAGTCCCCCTCAGGTGGAAAAACACCCCAGCTCTCCTCCGCGCAGGAGGCACATCCTGGTCCAGAGCCCCTGGTGTGATGACGGGTCTATAAACGGGGAACATGACGCACTTCTCTGCCTTCTTTTAGCTGTTATGTTTTCATAACCTTAAAGTGCAGGTTAGGTAAGAGCAGTTATGAACAGCCAGGTAAACAGAGAAGAGGTGGTGAAATGGAGATGCTATCCACGGGGTGAAGGAAACTGACCCAGATCCATGACTGTGAGAATGACTGATTTTAGAGGGAGAGAAATCCAAGTATTTCCTAATGGAGAGGTTCAGAAGACATCGATCCCCCTGGTGTTTGGCCCTGCAGCTCTAGGCTGCGGTGAGATTTATTGATCGTGAGCTCTAAACTGATCTTTGGCGAGGATTGGTCTGGCGAGGTCTGCCATGTGATATTGGTACTCCTACACCTTTCCACTAGGAGGTGGATAAAGCAGGTTGCGTTACAAAAGATGATCATAATTCCATTAGCGTCCTAACTTCAGATCTGCGCATATTGTAACTAAGAACTTTAGTTTGAATCATGCATTGCGTAACTTAGGTGCACTGAACATAAATCCGGCCATAGTGACAGGTAGCTTTTGTGGAAGCCAACACAACCCTACATACACATTAACTTAACCCGTTAGAGACTGTCCGCCTGTCTTCAGCTGCTAATCATGGGATGATTTAAAAAGCTCATGCTGACTCCAGTGATATTTCACTCTTGATTTCGCCATTTATTTTTGCTCCAGTCTTGACATGATGTCGGCGCTTACAGCTGTCTTTTGTTAGGTGGACAAGGTCATTTGTCCCCAGCCAGGGGTTTCCGAAGTGACAATGACACAACGTCGCCACCGCCAGCCAAATGTGTCATGTCAGCTGGAAGCAGGACGTGTCTGTCACACGTGGATCGTGCAGTAGGCCTGACCTTAAGGTCAGCTGCAGCCACAGAGTAGCTGTAACTGGCAAGCTGTATAGGAGTCTTCAGATCTTAAACCATAACCACAAGTGCTGTGAAATGTGATGTTGTTTACAGTCTGTTTCTACAGTATGGTTTCTGTGCCAGAGCAGACGATGCGTGACTAATTGTACTCTGCATTTAAACTTTGTGGGCCTGTTGTATGGACTGTAAACAGACATAGTTTGACTGGGAGACTTTTGTTGCCTTTCGTCTGGTAAAGTATGACTTGAGTCTGTTATTAGTAAGTCCCTGGTGCCAGCTATTGATATGGTTTAGAATTGACTGACATTTGATGTTGTGTTTTTATAATGCTAGATGAACGGGGATCTCGTTATGTCACCATTGTGTCCCCCTGCTTCGCTTTGACGATGACATAAAAAAACCTGCAAAAAGCTTTTGAGCTTTGCCATGGGTGAACGTCACTGGTTACCATTATTATATTGGCCCCTATGTGGAACATTTGAGCAATTACAAGTTCTTGTACTGTACTGAGTACATTCTCATTTAAGCCAAGATGTGATGGAAATATGTATAATTCAGTACAATACAGTATAATTCTTAGCTTCCCCATTTCAGAGACAATTCTTCCATTCAGATGAAGGCGGACATATGAAAACATTCTCATTCGACTGGTCATAAAGTGATACGTTTGGGGCCTGCAATAACAGTGAACGGACATTAGCAATCACACGTTTTCCCAAAGTCAGATAAATCATTCACAGTTGTCATCAGCACAGCTAAGTACAAAAACGTTATGCCAGATTATTACAAGCAGGAGTATAACTAACTACTGTAAAAGAAAAAATATGAATGTGGGAATGACCTCGTCCCGATGTTGAAGGATTGTAGACAAGACAGTTCATAAGTAATCATTAGTTGCTGATAGCCTTCTTGCATCTCTTTGTTATGTAACCCTCTTTCTCCGAGATAGTTTTTTCCCTCCAAAATGAGAAACATGCATTGATTGCAGTGTTGTGCAGTGTGTCATGCCTCTGGATGTCAACCATTCTGGTCTCAGGGAGGACAGGCTAATATGCTCCTAAGTGAAACCTTGCCCCCTGCTTATAAAAGGCCAAATATACAGTATGTTCTTCCAGGGCTTTTTTTAATTTGACTATCTCTTTCTACCCCATCCGTTGGCCTTTTTAAGTAATTCACATTTCTAAAATGCTTTGTATTTTGTTAAACTCACGGTCTGTCTTAGAACCATAACCTGCCATCTTTGACATCATCCTCCTTCCATGTTAATGACTCTCATTCAAGCAGATATGATCAACACAGCACATTTACAACCTCACATATCCTGCTTCTCCCTGTATGTAGAAATGAAGTATCATTCCAAAACGCTATACAGTATATCCATTTTCAAAAATATGGGTAGATTCACTTTTTTTTTTTTTATAAATGATGTAAGAGATTGGTGTGTTTTTTTCCCAATCTAATCATGGCATAGGGTTGGTAAATGACAGACATGTATTTATTTGAATACTATCACTAGGTAGTTTCATTTCAGAGAGACAAACAATCACATTTTATTGCAAAACTAGATATATCTGCCTCACTCAGAGAAAAACCTAGTACTTCAGGGTGTGAAAAAAAATAATATTTTTAATTAAAAACGGTACCAATTATACATTTGTGACATCAATACAGCATTAATTGTCGTTTGTCATTTTGTACCCATGTGCATTTAATCGGGAAACAGACAGAACAGCTTTGTTCTTGTCTTGGTCTTTGTCTGTTTCCTGATTAAATGTTGACTCCCCGTACCGGCTTCTCATCTCCGGCGTCGGTCCTTACAGTATGAAGTCAAGAAGCTTCTAGCTAGCAGAAACTCTAGCTAGCTACATTGACTATGTTCACAATGTAAACAAAAGAAACGTGTGTAATTAGAGGATCATTTAGCACAAGCACTAGCAAAAATGTTTAGTACTTGCGAAAACTGGACCAAAACTGTTGTACTTACGCATAATCGATGAATATGGTACAATATAATAGGGGAAATAGAATAAAGATGCCATTCCCCTCTGTTGCTCTCCACTCTCAAACAATGAGCTCTGTGTAGCAGATAGAATGTCATATTGACACCAAGCTGATAGTGGAGCTGAAGGGTAAGGAATAGCCATTGACACCAAGCTGATAGTGGAGCTGAAGGGTAAGGAATAGCCATTGACACCAAGCTGATAGTGGAGCTGAAGGGTAAGGAATAGCCATTGACACCAAGCTGATAGTGGAGCTGAAGGGTAAGGAATAGCCATTGACACCAAGCTGATAGGGGAGCTGAAGGGTAAGGAATAGCCATTGACACCAAGCTGATAGCGGAGCTGAAGGGTAAGGAATAGCCATTGACACCAAGCTGATAGCGGAGCTGAAGGGTAAGAAATAGCCATTGACACAAAGCTGATAGTGGAGCTGAAGGGTAAGGAATAGTCATTGACACCAAGCTGATAGTGGAGCTGAAGGGTAAGGAATAGCCATTGACACCAAGCTGATAGGGGAGCTGAAGGGTAAGGAATAGCCATTGACACCAAGCTGATAGCGGAGCTGAAGGGTAAGGAATAGCCATTGACACCAAGCTGATAGCGGAGCTGAAGGGTAAGAAATAGTCATTGACACCAAGCTGATAGTGGAGCTGAAGGGTAAGGAATAGCCATTGACACTACGGTCACAGTGGAGGTGAAGGGTAAGGAATAGCGTGCCATTTGAAGATACACATGAAGATACCTATAACCATTAATTTATGATGAAAAAAACTAATTGGTGGATATAGCGCTTTGGAAATAAACTATTTTTAAATAGACCTCAATAAATACCAGTTCTCAGTAATGGGTAATAAGGACAACCAGGAATTGTTCGTGGAACGAGAGACGCTCTGGATTGCATGCTGCAGTGAAATCTACCAGTGGAGGCTGCTGAGGGGAGAACTGCTCATAATAATGTCCGGAACGGTGCTCATGGAATGGTGTCAAACACCTGGAATCCATGTGTTGGATTTGTTGATACCATTCCACTGAATACGCTCCAGTCATTACCATGAGCCCAAACTCCACAATTAAGGTGCTACCAACCTCCTGTGGAACCTACACCAGACAAAAGTGGAACCTACACCAGACAAAATATTCTACAAACCATTCCCACTCTCTGTGTGGATGTCCAATCGTGATTTCAAACATAAATCTAACGTCTCTGGCTCTGCCAAACGTTTCAGATTATAATCATTCTTCTGGGAATTCATCCCCCTCGTTCCTGACAGCCAGCCTCTCCACTGGCACGGTGTGCAGAGCCTCCTCTCCTCCCTCATTTCTGTAGAAACAATCAGATATTTGGACGATTTTGTCCGCCTCAATCTTTTCGTCTGTTTGAACAATCAAGTCCTGGACATGACAGTGAGTTGGCGGTCCACCTCAGGCAGTGCAGGTACAGAGAGTCTCTGGGGGTGGAAGATCTGGGTCCAGCGTTGATTAACTGATGTCTTTTGGAAGCTCCACTAGTTTAGTTATTTCTTTTGTTTGAAACTCCAAGGAAAATCTCCACAAGAGCACAGATGGTGCGCAGGCAGAGTAACGACACGTTCTCCCCTCCCCAAATTGAACACAGGGATGGTATGCTATGCAGAGCTCCATAAGGTGACTGATAGACCATGCACTACTAGAGCATGTAATGTAAATAAATACATTCTGGGATGTGCTGCTTCCCTTGTCTTTTTTTTCTAGTGACATATTAAACACCACGCCTGATTTATCAGCTATTAGTCAGCGGCTGCTGGCGGATCAGTTGGAGTCCATCCGCTAGAGTCTACAGGTTAAATGGTTTGGATCAGGGCTCTCCAACCATGTTCCTGGAGGGCTACTGTCCTGTAGGTTTTCACTCCAACTCTACCTAGCTCACCTGATTCTAATAATTAGCTGGTTGATCAGCTGCATCAAGTTAGTTACAACTGGGTTTGAAGTGAATACCTACTGGAGGGTAGCTCTCTAAGAACAGGGTTGGTGAACACTGGTTTAGATGTTTCTCACAGTAAAGAATATCTACTAAGGGAATACATCATATGAACATTATTGGACCCAACTCTTGTACACTCTTTGAAAAATGGTGCTATCTAGAACCTAAAAGCTTTTTTGGCTGTTCCCATAGGAAACCATTTAAATAACAATTTTTCGTTCCAGGTAGAACGCTTTTGGGTTCCATGTAGAACCCTTTGCACAGAGGGTTCTACATGGAACCCAAAATGGTTATACCTGAAACCAAAAAGGATTCTACCTAAAACCAAAAAGGGACATCCTATGAGGACAGCCGAATAACCCTTTTGGAACAATTGTACAGGTTCAAACTTTAAGCCGCTCAGTGACTTTTCAGAGTTGAGAGGTTTGATTCTTCTGAGAATCAAACCTACTGTAGGATGGAGGACAGGTGGAGAAGCATGTTTCTATATATATTTTTTAAAGCCAGCTTTGTAAGATTAACTCTGAAAAATAAATTAAATGTGAAGAGAGGTTCTGATCAAAACCAAATGAAGAAAGAGTTGCTAGAGTCAATCAGGAAATTCCTCCCAGGAACAAAATAATGATAATAATAATAATAATAATTAATAATAATAATTAACAATAATAATTGTTTCAGACTGTATTTCATAGTTTGTACATGCATTTTTGGAGGAAGAGAAGAGAATGGATGAAAGAAATTAGTCCACTCATGACAGCAGTGGCACATTTTTGAATGTATGTTTTCGAAATAAATGAGTTATCTTCAATGGAGACGTTTGGCGAACAGGTGTTTTGAATGCTATGGGGTTTACAGTAATAAATGAGGTCAAGCTCATTCACTGACAAGGCCATGCAGACAATTACCCAAGGAATGTATTCTGGAATGTCTCCGTCTGTCCTCAGTACTGTCAAAGCCTCTTGTCACAACTCAATCAACAGCTGGAGAATTTACAGTCGTCTAATGAGGGTAGATTGTTTCTGGGTCGTAGGATTGATTGATCATTTGTGCAGCCTTTTGGCAACATTAGTCCATCCGCTAGAGTCTACAGGTTAAATAGTTTAAATGTTTCTCACAGTAAAGCATCATTACTATGGGAATAAATTATATGCATATTATCGGCCTCATCTCTTGCACAGGTACAGATGGTCTATCTTAATTTGACTCTGCTTCTCAGGAAATGGAAAGAGGAAATGTGAATTATTATGGGGATTATAACTAATGGATATTTTTGTAAGTGTTGATACATTTTTCATTAGGGCAAATAAAGTCAGAAATGTTAAAGTGGAAAGTACAAACTTTCGAAGCTTTTATAAACCTTTAATAGACTACAATGTGCATTTCCTGCGACAACACAGTGATCAAACTAAGATAGCAGATCTGTAATTCCAACTTTAAGCCACACGGTGACTTTTCAGAGTTGTTGAGAGGTTTGATTGTTCTAAGGGTTGGACTAAAGTAGGATGGAGGACAGGTGGAGAAGCAATTTGATACACATTGAAACACATTTCAATCTTATTTGAAAGCCAGCTGTGGAAGACCAACTCTGGAAATGTTCTGATCAAAACTGGATGAAGAAAGAGTTGCTGGAGTCGATCAGGAAATTCCTCTCAGGAACAAATTAGTTGATTGTGTCAGACTGTATTTCATAGTTTTTACATGTTTTTTTGGAGGAAGAGAAGAAATGAAAGAAATGGCAGCTGTTTTGTCTCTGGGCCTCTTTGAAAGGAGGTCCCTCATGACAGCAGTGGCAAATTTGAGAATGTATGTTTTTTGAAATAGATGAGGTACAGTGTCTTCAATGGAGACGTCTGGAGAACAGGTGCTTTGAATGCTGTGGGTTTACACTCATGACTGAGGCCATACAGACAATTACCCAAGGAATGTATTCTGGAGTGTTTCCGTCTGTCCTCGGTACTGTCAAAACCTCTAGTCACAACTCAATCAGCAGCTGGATAATGTACCGTGCTTCTACACCTGCATTGCTTGCTGTTTGGGGTTTTAGGCTGGGTTTCTGTACAGCACTTTGAGATATCAGCTGATGTACGAAGGGCTATATAAATACATTTGATTTGATTTGATTAATAAGGGTAGATAGTGTCTGGATAATAGGAGTGATTGAAGGAAAAGCTCCCTTGTCATTCCTCCTCTATCGTCCTTCTGTTGAAAAGACATGAACTTCTTATTGCAATGAGCCTTGACAAGAGTGACTGGGGAGACTGGACTCCTGTCTTGAGTTATGTAACAGAGTAGATGGGTAACAGGCCACGGAGTAGGAGAGTCAGCCAAGTGGATTTAAACACACACACACACACACACACACACACACACACACACACACACACACACACACACACACACACACACACACACACACACACACACACACGCACACACACACACACACACACACACAGGATCCCTTACAGGTACTCAGAGTTCAAGGCTACGAGTCCTTTGACATGTGTCACGTTGAGGTGCGCCGACCACGCCAACCGCACTTACAGGTTTTTTTCTCAACCGTCCGGTCGTTGGCATGGTCATGATGCCTTCAGAGTCTCTCAAAGAGGTTAGGTATGTCATTGGATGAAACAGCCCAATGGTTGTTGTGTTTTGACACTTGAGTCTAATGCATTTGGTTTTAGTTGCAATGGATACTCCCCGGCAGAACCGTATTTATATTATGTCGTTTTTACTTTCCATCTGTTTCTGATGCCCAATCCCCAACTAGCCCTAACCTTTGGTCATTGTATCAGAACACCCAACCAACCCAAACCTCATTATACAGATCCCCAATCAACCATAACCTCCTCATATCAGATGCCCAACCAACCCTAAACTCATTGTATCAGAACACCCAACCAACCATAACCTTATTGTATCAGAACACCCAACCGACCCTAAACTCATTATATCAGAGATGTTGAGACAGCAGTGTCACCACTTTATCGCTACTATCTGCTAATAACTAACCAAGGCCTTATGGGTAGGTTCAAGAGGATTTAGAGCAACGTCCCAAATGGCACTGTAATCCCTATACATATCGTGCAGTAGCAAAAGTAGTGCACTATGTAGGGAATAGGGCGGCATTTGGGACTAATACCAATCTGTGTTTGTTATTTTATTTATGGCCCCAAATAACCTTCTCAGCCCTAAATCATCATCTCAACACCAACAGAATGTTAGTCTGAACTTCAGCCACTGTAACACTATTGCCAAACACCCATAATCCACTTTGTCTCTCTATTTAGACCCATAATATGAGTCAACTCAACTCCCCGTGAGAAAATGAGAACAGAGCCTCGCTCAGTCAAGAAAACCATTGCATGCATCCACAGTCGCTCAAAGCATGGAAAGACCATTTATTTTTTATGGTAAATAAAACGTTTCTACTGCTTTTGCTCATTGTTTTACTGTGTTTTTATTTTTAGGTTTATGCCCTACTTTGACATGCCAGTGATTTGATGTGCGCATTAGGAGCTTAAAATGGAAAAACTCAGCCAAAACATTTGAGTCCTGGTTGCCCAACAGTTTCCATGTTGTCTGGAATTTGCTCACACTCTCTGTGATGTAGTAATGCTCTGCCCACCTCTGGCATAACACACTCTCTGTGATGTAGTAATGCTCTGCCAACCTCTGGCATAACACACTCTCTGTGATGTAGTAATGCTCTGCCAACCTCTGGCATAACACACTCTCTGTGATGTAGTAATGCTCTGCCCACCTCTGGCATAACACACTCTCTGTGATGTAGTAATGCTCTGCCAACCTCTGGCATAACACACTCTCTGTGATGTAGTAATGCTCTGCCCACCTCTGGCATAACACACTCTCTGTGATGTAGTAATGCTCTGCCCATCTCTGGCATAACACACTCTCTGTGATGTAGTAATGCTCTGCCAACCTCTGGCATAACACACTCTCTGTGATGTAGTAATGCTCTGCCCACCTTTGGCATAACACACTCTCTGTGATGTAGTAATGCTCTGCCAACCTCTGGCGTAACACACTCTCTGTGATGTAGTAATGCTCTGCCCATCTCTGGCATAACACACTCTGTGATGTAGTAATGCCACCTCTGACATAACACACTCTCTGTGATGTAGTAATGCTCTGCCCACCTCTGGCATAACACACTCTCTGTGATGTAGTAATGCTCTGCCCACCTCTGGCATAACACACTCTCTGTGATGTAGTAATGCTCTGCCCACCTCTGGCATAACACACTCTCTGTGATGTAGTAATGCTCTGCCACCTCTGGCATAACACAATCTCTCATTTATCATCATGGAGACTATGGCTTCTCTGTGCGAGTCTGTCTCAGCAACACCCTCTTCTCTCACTTTCTCTAGAAATGCCCCTTATTGCTCTATCTGTCTCTGTCTCTCTGTCTTTCTTTCTCTCTTGCTCTCTCTCACTCTCTCTCTGTTTCTCTCTCTCTCTCTGTATCTCTTCCTCTCTCTCTTTCTCTGTTTCTCTCGCTTTCTGTTTCTCTGTCTGTTTTTCTCTCTCTCAGTTCAATTCAATGGGCTTTATTGGCATGGGAAACATATGTTTATATTGCCAAATCAAGTGAAATGGATAAACAAAAGTGAAATAAACAATAGAAGTGAACAGTAAATATTACACTCACACAAGTTCCAAAAGAATAGAGACATTTTGTCGATTTACAGTGTTGTAACGATGTGCAAATAGTTAAAGTACAAAATGGAAAATAAACATGAATATGGGTTGTATTTACAATGGTGTTTGCTCTCTCTCCATCGATTCCCTGTCGTTTCAGCCCTCCCCTCTGTTTTCCTCACACTTTCTAATCCTCTTTAATTAATGGTGGTCATTAAAGAGGTTCAGGACTATAAACTTGTGGTCATTAGTCAGTACAGTTGGAATGTCCCACATTTTTTCAACATCAATTCTCCATTAAGACGCCTGAGCTTTTGTTCTCTAAACTTCACAGGCTGGCTTGTTTGTAGGAAAACCGTGTGTGTGTGTGTGTGTGTGTGTGTGTGTGTGTGTGTGTGTGTGTGTGTGTGTGTGTGTGTGTGTGTGTGTGTGTGTGTGTGTGTGCGCGCGTGCGTGCGTGTGTGCTAGTATGTGTGTGCGAGAGCATCCCAGCTGAGGGGAATGGAGTGTGTAGAAGGAAAACACTGCGTCGGATTAGGACGCTCACCCCTCCGTTTCTCTTTCTCCCTGTCATGTTTCTCTCAAGGGCTTTCTTGATAGATGAGTTGTGGTCCAAGGGAAATTCCCTAATCCTATCTGGGCAGGGATTCCCTGTAGAAGGAAAAATGTTTTTTTTGAAGGATGAATGGAGAGATGGAAGGAGGATGGAAGGAGAGCGGAGGATGAAGGGTGCTTGGCTCCGGGGTAGGTGGATGACAGTGAAGAGGGGCATGGAGATTAATGTGGTATTGCTCTGTGATGACTACCTCATACAAGCATGGGATCCCTGCATAGAGATTAGTGTTGTGATTGTTTTCACAGCCCTCGTCTGTCCACTGCAGGACTGTGCTAACATGTCTCTCCGTGATTCAGGTTGGTTATGGGCCTTTGTCTATTTAGTACTGACGTGAAGCGTTATAGCTCATAACAGAAAAACAGAAAATGGACCACACAAGCTTTAACCCGTATTTGTAATGCTAGGTAAACAGTTTTATGTCTTTTCATTTTAGGAGTGCTTTTGTTTTAACACTACCCATGTTGGTAGTGATTATAGGGGGGACACTGGGGATATGCTTTTATACATCTGGGACAAAGCGCCTCACCTTTGCATTGAGGGAAGTTGACAACAGAAAGCAAACACATTCAACATGTGTTTTCGGTTGACCGAATACTGAGTGCCTGGACAGCTCTCTTTTTCATATTTTCAGTGTATTCTGCTATGTATGTCCTTGAAAGGGAAAGGTCATTCTTCACAACTGTAAATGTCATCCATGCTGTTTAATTGCTAGACAAGAGCATTGTCCCAAAATTTTTACTTACTATCAGAACCTCCTTCACACAATGTACTTTGTGGCTGAGTGACTAGGGTGAGGAGTACGACAGTCAGTACTGAGTTTAACCCTGCACTATCCCTGTTTTATTTCACAATAGTCACAGTGATTGCTACTGAGACAAATCACAGAGAAGAGAAGCCCCTAAAGTCAGTTTCAATCAAATGGTATTTTTGCCAGCAGTCCTCTACAGCAGGGGTTCTTCAACTTTTTCAGTTCGAGACCCAAATGAAGAAGAAATAGTATGTGATTATAGATGTATTATCATAACTTGTGACCCACCTCTCACATGCCCAGAGCCCGCTTCGAGTCCCAACCCATAGTTTAGAGATGTGATTGTGATACAGCTGGATGTGGATGTGATGAGGGACCCCAGTACACACATGCCTTCTCAGAGAGAGAGAGAGAACTTCCAGCTGGCTGCAGAAAACACTACTGTTGCATCTGAAATGGCACCCTACTCCCTATATAGTACACTACCTATGGGCCCTGGTCGAACCACTTATGGACCCTGGCCAAAAGTAGGGTGCCATCTTGGATGCGCCCCTAGAGAAAGAAACTGAACATTTCCAGCTGGCTGCAGAACAGACCCTCCCAGAGGCCTGCTGTCTAAACTCCCCAGGGCCATGTACTCACTGTCAGTAACCAGGAAGTGGACTTTTATCACATCCCCTGAAAACTAGAGGATTGGTTACAGTACCAGCATGTGCTGTTCACAGAGTGCTGAACACTTCCTGGTTACTGACAGTCAGATCCCATTCAAGTCCAAGTCATTGATTAGCTAATTTTATTTTCTCACAGACACATTTCTTCTTTCATTTAACCTTTATTTTACTAGGCAAGTCAGTTAAGAACAAATTCTTATTTACAATGACGGCCTAGGAACAGTGGGTTAACTGCCTTGTTCAGGGGCAGAACGACAGATTTTTACCTTGTTAGCTCAGGATTCAATCTAGCAACCTGTCGGTTACTGGCCCAACACTCCAACCACTAGGCTACCAATAATCACATGAAAATACTTTCCCAAGGCTGTTGAGTGACTTTTCATGTGGTCCCCGATCCTTTCCTCTGTTAGGGTTGACAGAGATCTGAGCACACACACGCATGTCGGCACTCACATACTCGCGCACACACCAAAAATAACAGTCATTCCATTTTGTCTAGTCTGACCACAGATGGATTAGCTTTGCACGTTTTTATGCTTTGTGTTGTGTGTTGTGTGTGTGTGTGTGTTTATAATGCTGATTCATTCTGAGACTGCAGACACATTCTTCTCCGGTGCTCATGTTTCATCATAGTAAAAGCTTGCTGCATAAGGCTCATCAATACTGACTGTGTACATTACATACAGGGCTTGTGAGTTGGAATATCCCATAGACATTGTGACGACCATCCCACTCTGTCTGCCGAATTCTTCCTCTTTGCTCTTGTTTTCCTTAATAGGATGTCAGTGGGTGGAGCCGGGAGGGTCGTCAGCGAAATGGGACACACCAAGGCTCAGTTGTGTCCCAGGATAAATGCACCTCTTCCCCATTCATTGAGGAGACTCTCTCCATGCAGACGCTGATTGAGTTTGGTTGTGGCATTTTTGTGGCTGTTTTTGTTTGTTTGCGTTGGCACCTTTCAACACCCCTCATTATCACATTTATGCATGCAACCACTCACTTACACTACTGATTACTGACTACACACACAATTTCTAATTGTATTTAGTTTACTTTAGTTAATAAACATATTTAGTTTTTCCTTATCTCCATGTCATCTCCCTTTTTGTTACGGGTTTGGAGACGGTTTATGACACATGGAACTCAATACAATTCAAATAGAAACGGGACGCTTCGATTTTCTTGGTTTTTCGATCGAGACATTTGTTTGATAACAGCGTCAGACAGTGGTTGACTGACCGTTGAATGGAGATCTGTGGACTGGTGTCTGGTGCACATTTCCATGTTTTGAGAACTGATTTCAGTACAACACATACTGTTATCGGGCTCCATTGTTTTTCTATGACACTCAGTTGTTTTGACATGCTCCTGTATTTCTGTCTCTGTATACACTTTGGGCTTCACAATGTTGTGTGAAAGAGGCTTTATCAATATATTAGTTAGGATTCAACCCCAAATGACTTGCCCTTATACCTTCAGTCTTAACCTTAAGTCTAACTCCTAAACTAAACAGAATCCCTACAGTTTTTTTAACACATGCATTGTCTAATGCCTGAAATGATGAGGAATCACCACCCAATGATGTAAAGTCCCTGCATAATGATTCCACCACTGGCATTTTGGCCTTACACTCCACAGAGCTTATTTATCAACTGTTGAGGCTGAATTCTGCTTGTGATCATTAATTAGTACAGTATATTTGATTAACAGCCAAGCCCTGCAGTTCTACCCCTGTTAACATGAGAAATCAGCGAGCTATAAAGGCCATACTGTGAAACTGTTCCTATATACAGTGAATGCCCTGCTGTTGAAACAGCTGCGTGGGATTTGTGGTTCCCTTGTGTAAAGTGACGTGGGTGGGCGGTGTAGTGGTGTAGTGAGACATGGCCACTTACACTATACTCTCTGCTGACATTGTTGTATGTTGCCTCTATATACTGTTACAATGCATTCGAAAAGTATTCAGACCCCTTGACCTTTTACACATTGTTAAGTTACAGCCTTATTCTAAAATGTATTAAATTTTAAAAAAATCCTCATCAATCTACAAACAATACCCCATAATGACAAAGTGAAAACATTTTTTTACATTTTTTTGAAATACCATATTTACATATTCAGTATTCATATTCAGTATTCAGACCCTTTGCTATGAGACTCAAAATTGAGCTCAGGTGCATCTGGTTTCCATTGATCATCCTTGTGATGTTTCTACAACTTGATTGGAGTCCACCTGTGTTAAATTCAATTGATTGGACATGATTTCGAAAGGCACACACCTATATAAGGTCCAAAAGTTGACAGTGCATGTCACAGCAGAAAACCAAGCAATGAAGTCAAAGGATTTGTCAGAGAGCTCCGAGACAGGATTGTGTCCATCTGGGGAAGAGTACCAAAAAATGTCTGCAGCATTGAAGTTCCCCAAGAACACAGTGGCCTCCAATCATTATTAAATTAAAGAAGTTTGGAACCACCAAGAGCTGGCCACCCGGCCAAACTGAGCAATCGGGGGAGAAGGGCCTTAGTCAGGGAGGTGACCAAGAACCCGATGGTCACTCTGGCAGAGCTCCAGAGTTCCTCTGTGAAGATGAGAGAACCTTCCAGAAGGACAACCATCTCTGCAGCACTTCACCAATCAGGCCTTTATGGTAGAGTGGCCAGATGGAAGCCACTCCTCAGTAAAAGGCACATGACGGCCTGCTTGGGCACCTAAAGGACTCAGACAATGAGAAACAAGATTATCTGGTCTGATGGAACCAAGATTGAATTCTTTGGCCTGAATGCCAAGCGTCACATCTGGCAGAAACCTGGCACCATGTCTACGGTGAAGCATGGTGGTGGCAGCATCATGCTGTGGGGATGATTTTTAGGGGCAGGAACTGGGAGACTAGTCAGAATCGAGATAAAAATGAACAGATCAAAGTACAGAGAGATCCTTGATGAAAACCTGCTCCAGAGCGCTCAGGACCTCAGACTGGGGCAAAGGTTCACCTTCCAACAGGACAGCGACCCTAAACACACAGCCAAGACAACCCAGGAGTGGTTTCAGAACAAGTCTCTGAATGTCCTTGAGTGGCCAAGCCAGAGCTCAGACTTGAACCCGATCTAACCTGAAAATAGCTGATGCTCCCCATCCAACCTGACAGAGCTTAAGAGGATCTGCAGAGAAGATTCAGATAAACTCCCCAAATACAAGTGTGCCAAGCTTGTAGTGTCATACCCAAGAAGACTTGAGGCTGTAATCGCTGCCAAAGGTGCTTCAACAAAGTACTGAGTAAAGGGTCTGAATACTTATGTAAATATGATATTTCATTTTTTTAAATATTTTTTTCTCAGCAAAAATGTCTGCACTGTTTTAAGCTTTGTCATTATGGAGTATTGTGTGTGTAGATTGATGTGGAAAAAAACACAATTTAATAAATTTTAGAATAAGGCAGTAACATAACAAAATGTGGATAAAGTCAAGGGGTCTGAATACTTTTCGAATGTACTGTGAGCTATTTGTAGTGTATTTGTGGTTTAAAAAGGCTTTTGGAGTTTGTAATATCCACTTTGGAATTTCAGATTTGATTTTCGCTTACAAAAAAAAGGATCAACACCTACAAAAATTCCCATGATATAATCCACATAACAAATCACATGTCCTGTTGCTGCAGGATTATTTTCCTGCTGTAGCAAACTGTCTCAAATGAAGATCCTATATCTGTATAACATTCCCATTCTGTAACTCATACCGCTAAGTTGTTCCCCATGGATCAGCTTGGCACCATTGCCTGGCAGTGTCCCTGATGGCACTGGTTAGCTGAAGCTTATCTTTATCATTCTGCAAATCTTATTGTTCAGCTGGTAATGTCTCATTGCCTGCACAGACTGGTCCATCCTTCTTAATGCAGAGCAGTGTTATTATTACTAAAGCAGCAAGGGTGAAGTGGTTAGTTGAGCAGTATTTAGCCTGTTGGTTTTGTATGAAGTGGTTATTTTAGCAGTTTTAGCCAGTTGGTTTTGTATGAAGTGGTTATTTTAGCAGTATTTAGCCTGTTGGTTTTGTATGAAGTGGTTAGTTTTAGGGGTCGACCGATTAATCGGAATGGCCGATTAATTAGGGCCGTTTTCAAGTTTTCATAACAATCGGAAATCGGTAATTTTGGACACCGATTTGGCCGATTTTTAAAATGTATTTATTTATTTTCACACCTTTATTTAATCTTTATTTAACTAGGCAAGTTAGTTAAGAACACATTCCTATTTTCAATGACGGCCTAGGAATGGTGGGTTAACTGCCTCGTACAGGGGCAGAACGACAGATTTTTACCTTGTCAGCTCGGGGGATTCAATCTTGCAACCTTACAGTTAACTAGTACAACGCTCTAACCACCTGATTACATTGCACTCCACGAGGAGACTGCCTGTTACGAGAATGCAGTAAGCCAAGGTAAGTTGCTAGCTAGCATTAAACCTATCTTATAAAAAACAATCAAATCAAAATCAAACCGGCCAGGCAGAGACAGCAACAATCAGTCAATCAATCATAATCACTAGTTAACTACACATGGTTGATGATATTACTAGTTTATCTAGTGTGTCCGGCGTTGCATATAATCGATGCGGTGCGTATCGTTGCTCCAATGTGTACCTAACCATAAACTTCAATGCCTTTCTTAAAATCAATACACAGAAGTATATATTTTTAAACCTGCATATTTAGCTAAAATAAATCCAGGTTAGCAGGCAATATTAACCAGGTGAAATTGTGTCACTTCTCTTGCGTTCATTGCACGCGGAGTCAGTGTATATGCAACAGTTTGGGCCGCCTAATTTGCCAGAATTTTACGTAATTATGACATAACATTGAAGGTTGTGCAATGTAACAGGAATATTTAGACTTATGGGTGCAACCCATTAGATAAAATACGGAACGGTTCCGTATTTCACTGAAAGAATAAACGTCTTGTTTTCGAGATGATAGTTTCCGGATTCGGCCATATTAATGACCTAAGGCTCGTATTTCTGTGTGTTATCATGTTATAACTAAGTCTATGATTTGATAGAGCAGTCTGATTGAGCAATGGTAGGCAGCAGCAGGCTCGTAAGTATTCATTCAAACAGCACTTTCGTGCGTTTGCCAGCAGCTGTTTATGACTTCAAGCCTATCAACTCCCGAGATTAGGCTGGTGTAACCGATGTGAAATGGCTAGCTAGTTAGCAGGGTGCGCGCTAATAACGTTTCAAATTTCACTCGCTCTAAGACTTGGAGTGGTTGTTCCCCTTGCTCTGCATGGGTAACGCTGCTTTGAGGGTGGCTGTTGTCGTTGTGTTCCTGGTTCGAGCCCAGGTAGGAGCGAGGAGAGGGACGGAAGCTATACTGTTACACTTGCAATACTAAAGTGCCTATAAGAACATCCAATAGTCAAAGGTTAATGAAATACAAATGGTATAGAGAGAAATAGTCCTATAATTCCTATAATAACTACAACCTAAAACTTCTTACCTGGGAATATTGAAGACTCGTGTTAAGAGGAACCACCAGCTTTCATATGTTCTCATGTTCTGAGCAACGAACTTAAAAGTTAGCTTTCTTACATGGCACATATTGCACTTTTAGTTTCTTCTCCAACACTTTGTTTTTGCATTATTTAAACCAAATTGAACATGTTTCATTATTTACTTGAGGCTAAATTGATTTTATTGATGTATTATATTAAGTTCAAATAAGTGTTCATTCAGTATTGTTGTAATTGTCATTATTACAAATACATTTAAAAAAAGTGTCCGATTAATCGGTATCAGTTTTTTTGGTCCCCAATGATCGGTATCGGTATCGGCATTGAAAAATCATAATCGGTCGACCTCTAGTTAGTTTAGCAGTATTTCGCCAGTTGGTTTTGTATGAAGTGGTTATTTTAGCAGTATTTAGCCTGCTGGTTTTGTATAAGGTGTTTATTTTAGTAGTATTTAACCTGTCAGTTTTGTATGAAGTGGTTAGTTTAGCAGTATTTAACCTGTCGGTTTTGTATGAAGTGGTTAGTTTAGCAGTATTTAACCTGTCGGTTTTGTATGAAGTGGTTAGTTTAGCAGTATTTAACCTGTCGGTTTTGTATAGTGTTTATTTTAGCAGGATTTAGCCTGCTGGTTTTGTATAAAGTGTTTATTTTAGCAGTATTTAGCCTGCTGGTTTTGTATAGTGTTTATTTTAGCAGTATTTAGCCTGCTGGTTTTGTATGAGAGTGACATAACTTGAACTTCCTTTTGAAAGACTGCTTCTAAAAGTGTATGTAGGTCAGCTGTGGGAGATGCAGTCAGGTTCCTGGGATCAGACTACTGTCCTATTTGAGGGAACGCTCCACCTTGATGTGACATTAGCTGTTATGCCCAGACTATAACTTTCTCTTGGAAAGCTAATACAGACATTGAGAGCCTTTTTTCCCCTTGCCCCTGCGATTTCGAAGAATGTCCCTGTGTTGAATTTGGCGTTCGTTGGGATCTCTCTGGAAAAGCGTGGTAATCCATGGATGTCTGTTGATCTTTCTAATTGGCGATGTGGTTCTACTCTGACATGGGGAAAGTACACCAGGATGTATGAGCTGTAAGGGGATCGGCTCAGTGGTGGTCAACATCTCATGTCAACATAGACAGACCATAAAAACCACTACATTTTCTTTTAGACCTAATAGAAATTCTATGGATGAAACAGAGCAGCCCAGTTAAGGAAGGCAGTTTATTTTTCAAGTTCCACCTGTACGCTCCTTCAACTGGAAAACACTATCACTCTAGTTACCCAAAGTGAAAAATGGCAAGGACATATTTTTTAAATAAAAAAGTAACAGAACTTCTGTTTTTATTATTGAAAATAGATACAGAAATGAAAGTATGTTTAAAAAAACAAGAGTACAGTTCCATATGACAAACATTCTCCATAAAAAATAAGTATAAAAACACTGATCTGCAAGCGCATTGAGCCAAAAGTGTATTTTTGTACAAAACTAAGAAATCATTCAACAGGACTCCTCTCTGTACCATTTATCAAGGCTACTAAGAAGGAAAGATATCCCTCTTATTTTCCAACATGATATATATACAACGTGTTGTATCAGAGGATGTAAAATGTTGCCAGTGGAACACTGTGAAGTATGAGCGTTTGCTTTAAGGGACGTGTCTTTTGAAAAAGTTAGTTGAAAAAATACTTTCTCTCCATATACATATAAATACATTTATGCTGTGCAAATTGCAAGTGTAAAGACCTCCCATGCATAGCCACCCCATATATCAGGGCTAATGAATGAGAAATATTGGTTTGGTACGAGACTTCCTCTGCGTGTGTGCTTATTTTCCAATGCTTGTTTTTGGTTTTAGGTGACTTTGCTCGGTCAACATTCATACAATGAACTACTGGCACAGGAGGTTGGTGGCACCTTAATTGGGGAGGATGGGCTCATGGTAATGACTGGAGGGGAATTAGTGGAATGTTTTCAAATAGAGCAAATACATGGTTTCCATCTGTTTAATGCCATTCCATTCACTCCGTTCCAGCCATTATTATGAGCCGTCCTCCCCTCAGCAGCCTCCACTGGTTAGTGGATATGTGTGAGAGTGGACTTCATGTTAATATTTACAGCATTATCTTCTCTGAAGGTGTATATTGAACTAGGGCTGGATTCAATTTGTTTCGCTGAAGCGTTACAGATTGCGTGATGGAAATGTAAAGGTAATTTCCCATTGAGCCGACATATGCAGCGTTTACCATGAATGCAGTCTCCGCTAACTCGGGAATATTGCCTTTAAATTTCAATTGCGCCGCAACGCTGAGCTTCAGCGATACGGATTGAATAGAGCCCTAAGACTGACCAAATTATGGAACAATTCTTGCACCATGAATCGGTCACTGAATGAAACCATGAAATTCCGGCAGGTTGTCTGAAACTCTACAACTCGTACTGTACAGCAAAAGCCTTGCATTATAACCCATTTCCTAGAACTCGGAACATGGCATCAAACACTTTGATAAATAATATTATACACGTTATCAAAATAAGTTTCAGGGAGCCAGCTTCCCATTATTAAAACAAAAAAAAGATATCTACTGTATGTTTGTTACCTCACACTGTTAGAAGTTTCTCCATCTATCTCATACTATGTTCTTTTTATCCGTTTGACTTTTTGTCATGTTTGATAAATAAGATAAGGCTATTACATATGGACATTATATTAACCTGACCCGGAGATCCTGTACAGGTTTTTACATGGCTGGGGTTCGGAGGCGGATGGATGGGGATATGTAGCATCCAGAGACTGATTGGATGTGTAGAAGGACCCTTCCTGCCACCTTCCCAGCCGGTTTGATATGTACTGTATATCCTTCGGGCTTCTCCACAGACAGCTTTGGGGGGGTCCTACCATTTGCCAGGAATGGCCGTTCCACACTCGTACCATGACACGTAGGTGACGTGAGAGTTCCCTCCTATCTGACCAAAGTTGACAGGCTCTTGTCTCATAGCCCTGTAATACCCTGTATGTAACAGACAAAATGAAGTGAGGGGCTGAACTTTGAGTTGTTTTAGACATTCTGAAAATGTAGTTGTTTTCAGGCATGGATATTAAGCATATTCTTAACAGGTTCTCAATCCAACAATTGAAAGATAGATGTGTCAGTGCTGTAGCTTGTACCTTCTCTTGCTGGCAGCTGGTCAGCCCTGACTTGGTTTCCTGTCCTTCCATCCAGGAACGAGTCTACAAACTGACAGTGGTCCTCACCATGGCCAGTCTGGTCCCCAATGTTGTAAAATTTACCTGTAAAGTTATTAGGGGAAAAAGTTGTCGAAAGGGATGGCCATTTGAACTGATCTACAGTACTGTTCTGTACTGTACTATAGACACTGAGCGCCGGAAGCAGAACTGACCGTTGAGAGAATCACTCAGATATATCTTGTATCGGAGGGAGTTGCAGAGCTGGATGCCCACAAACTTGCGGTACCAGGTCCTCTTCACATACTGCTTGCCATTGCACTCTGAGTATGAGTCTGTCTTGAAGGGGAACTGGGTCCAGATGGCATCTTTCCCTACAGGAAATAGTTAACAAAATATTAGAATGTGGAATATCAAAGGCATGAAGCATGAAACAAAGATAATAATTAAGAAAATAGAGATGAGTAGAAGCCCAAATGTATATTTGCATTCCCAATCAGAGTTGTCTTTTTAGTGTATCACAGCCTTTTACTACTGATGAAATGAAAGGGAAAATAAAAATGTCTCCATTCATTTAGCTGTGTAAATGTTTGGTCTGGCTGTGAGTTGGGCGTGGAAGAAGTGAGCTCATAGATATTGGATGGAGAGCAGTGTACTGCTGCACTGGGGCACTGTGGCCTGAGTCTCCACAGACTCTCACTGTGCCAGGCCAGACCTTCATTAGATCATCCATTCATTCAGCCTGGTGGAATGTGTCACCTGGGACCGGTGCTCAGGACAGACCACAGACTGAGGGGCTTACCTGAGACATTCTCACTCACACGTGGGTCCGCTGCAGGACGGAGGGATGGAGACATGGAGAAAAAGAGGCAGAGAGAGAAATGTGAGTTAGTAGGTGCTTTCAAATGTCTTCTTCTCAGAATAGACTGTACGAATGGTTCCAAAAGATTTTGAAATAAGTTTCTCCTAAATAAAAGACCACAAAACCACACGTCTTGTAGCAAAGCCATACAAAATCTATTGCAAGTAATTTAGTCCACTTTGGCACTGAAGAGACAGTCTGATATGGTAGTGTGGGACTCCAGGAGACTCCAGGACAAATCATCTGCCTTCAAACTCCTCCTCATCTCTCACATAGAGGGTAAGCCTCTGTGAGCCAATGAGGCCCAGCGGTGAGGTCCTCCCAGAAACATAAAAATGACCTGATTCCCTACTTACCATTAATTTGTGATACGCTGTTGTATTAGTGAGTTTGATTGAGTGTGTTGTGAGCTGCAATGCAAGATGAGGGAGAGCTGAGTCGGACAGCACTCCTGGGGTTGGAGGCAGTTTACATGGAGAGGCAGCAGCCAATGTTATGGAAATGGAGGGGCCATGCTGAAATCATTAGGTTAACAACAGATAGTTAATTACAGACCCCTACACCGGTAAGTGGTGGACCGCCAGACATGACTGGAGCTGGCTGACGAGGCTGTGCGTTAGTACGTTTGTACGTGCGTATTTTAGTGGATGCTTGTTTGTTTGTTTAACACCAAATGCCTGACCTTGTCAACAGATGGCCTACGCAAAAGGCCAGATGTGGCTCTTGAACTTTTAACTGACTCCTGAATAGGTAATGGTGTAAGTCAGCGATTCAACGAAACAACCAATCACCAAGTTCTTGTGTCATTTAATGAGGCCTATTAGTGCTGGCCTAGAAAACAACGTGGCCCATACTGTACCTGATTCAGTGTTGAAGGACACAGGCTCACTGGGTGGCCCCTCTCCAAGCTCGTTCTTGGGTTTCACCTTGAACTCGTAGCTGTGAGGTAAGAGCAGAAAGTGTCACTATCAGAAGGTCTCACAGCGATTATCCTACCGACTCGCTCCAGATTCCAATTTCCGCTCCATTTCCAATTGCAAGCAATCATTTCCACAGAATCACATTTTCCTCTAATCCACAGCGTTTAAAGTGGACACGGTATTTTGATGGAAACGTAGTGTATTCTTGTTCGGCCTTGTTGTTACAGCAAGGAAAAATGAGGCTCTAGTATTGCCTCCCTATTTATCTCTTCTCTAGACAGTGCAGTCCAGAGAGCCAGGAGAGCCAGAGAGTCGCTAATGTCTCCTCCATATGAGATGTTCAGACACAGCGATTGGTCCACCACGTGCCAGCAGCCTCAGCAGGCTCAGCTCACAGGAAGCCCTGGTTTATATTCTATCACTTCTTTAATGTCAAATAGTCCCATATTCAGGTTTCATTAAAAACCTAGGGAGCGTGGCGGCCCTCCTCTGCTCTCCACACGTGAAGAACCTTTCTTCTCCAAATACGCCAGGTCCTGATCTTAACCAGACATAGCTAGCTAGCTAATCCTTCTGACAAAAGTAGTAATAATACAATGAATAATTCAATTCTGTATTATTTCCATGAACGAAAGCCTTTCAGAAAGTTTAAGCTTCACAAACATTTACATTTGAGTTATTTAGCAGACTTACGGTAGCGAGTGCATGCATTTTCATACTTTTTCAAAGCTCTGAAAAAAGCTACCGTCTGAGGACTGAGAGAGAGCATACCGAGAGAATACAATGTGTTGTATCAATCTGAAACACAGGCACAAAGATGTTATATACCTGCTCTCGGGTTTGAGGTTCTCCACTGCAGTGTGAGTCTGGTTGGTGGTCAGGATGGACACCTGAGTACCATCTGGTCCCTTCGTCGTGGAGATGACCTCATATTCTACACAACAACCAGGAAATCACTGTTGAATTCAAGAATTCACCAAGTATCCCAATATTCAGAGTCACACTTTCCAATGTACACTACCGTTAAAACGTTTGGGGTCACTTAGAAAAGTCCATGTTTTTCAAAGCACATTTCTGTCCATTAAAATAACATCAAATTGATCAGAAATACAGTGTAGACATTGTTAATGTTGAAAATGACTATTGTAGCTGGAAATGGCAGATTCTTTAATGGAATATCTACATAGGCGTACAGAGGCCCATTATCAGCAACCATCACTCCTGTGTTCCAATGGCACATTGTGTTAGCCTTGTAAAATGATACACTTTTGATTGATCATAAGAAACCCTTTTGCAATTATGTTAGCACAGCTGAAAACTGTTGTACTGATTAAAGAAGCAATAAAACTGGCCTTCTTTAGACTAGTTGAGTATCTGGAGCATCAGCATTTGTGGGTTCGATTACAGGCTCAAATGGCCAGAGACAAAGGACTTTCTTCCAGTGATGGTTGCTGAAAATGGGCATCTGTACGCCTATGTAGATATTCCATATAAAATCAGCCGTTTCCAAATACAATAGTCATTTACAACATTAACAATGTCTACACTGTATTTCTGATCAATTTGAAGTTATTTTAATGGATTTTTTTTGTGTTTCTTTGAAAAACAATTACATTTCTACGTTTCCCCAAACTTTTGAACGGTGGTGTATGTTGCTATGCATTTGCATTGTAGTTGGAGTACATAGACAGGTACAGTGTCCCCACCTGTGGTGTCGTTGTCTGTCTTTTCCCAGTCTAGAATGATGAAGGAGGGGCATCCCTCCACCGTTACCACGGTGAGGTTGGAGGGCGGAGACTTGGGCGGGGCTGTCACGTTTGTCTCCCCGCCCTCCTCCTCTGGAAAGTAGCTGAGAGAGGTGGTGATGGAACAAGGTTCGTCTGGTTTCTTGTCCGTCTTGTAGACTACATGGGGTGCTTAGGGAAGAGAGATCACATTTAAAGGATCTACTGGTTCAAATCGACCATGTAGTCATTTTCTGCCAGGGACAATAGAAGTACATGATATTTACCAGAAGGGTTTTTTACTTACCAACGAAACGTTTCTTTCCCAATGCGTCCACGTCAGAGGCTGGTAGGGAGCTGAATAATGAGGAGTTCTCCCAGGTTTCAAACCAGATGTCTGTGAGAGGATGAGAAAGGACAAGGATATGCTTGTCACAAAACACATTTAAGGATTGTCCTCACATGGGGCACCAATAATGTAGGTCTACTTAGGACATAATTTAGCTCTGAATTGTGATCGGCTATACCGTTGACTGATGGTGCAGTCGTTGTTGTGTGTCTGCGGTCTTGCTTGGCAGGTTTAGCCGTCACTGATGGAAACTTCTTCAAAATGGAGGCCTTGTCTGTTTGCTTCAAGACATTCAGCTTGTCTGTAGAGAACAGAGTTTGGAAAGCACGTTGTTTACAACAACAAAAAAGTTTGTCGTTTTTCTTGGCTTTCTCAATATTTCTATATTTGCTTAGAGGAAAAGTGCCTTTCGAGGTTGTAAACATAAGCTCAGCCAAATGACAAACTTCATGGTGACAAAATACTCTTTCACTAACAGCTGGTTTATAATGGAGTTTTGGAACTGGTGTGTACACCCCCCATTTCAGGCAGTGGATGATGTATAGAAAACTGCTCAATGTTCAATTATGTGTTATTATTACAACCAACTAAACCTTACTCATATCACCAGGTTTGCCAACCAGGTTGGTCTTTTTGTTGACAGGAATGGACGGACGAGATCCTGAAAAATAGAAATCAAAGGAAACAACAGTCAATCACATAACCACTAAACATTACAATTTATGCGAGAACCATTCATTCGTCTCTCTGGTGGTGTTATTTGCCTTGAAGAGGTCATCTTAAATGAAAAACAGTGGAACACTCTTTCACCGCCACTTGTAGAATAACCCAAATTCCTTGACCATTGTTGACACAATCGGCAATATCTAGAGAAAACAGCAGGATTTCATCACGTATCTGACATGCACCATCTGTCATACACTGTTAGAGAAAAGCTTTAAAAAAAGGGTTATTCTGCTGTCCCCATAGGAGAACCCTTTTTGCTTCCAGGTAGAACTTTTTGTGTAAAGGAACCAAAAAGGGTTCTCCTACGACGACAGCAGAAGAACCCTTTTAGGTTCTAGATAGCATACCATACTGATGACCATGAGCTGTGGAAAATTATTTTGGCATCTTTATGCCTGGGAGGAACTCTATATGGACTGTATAAATAAATGGATGGTAAAACCCCATACCCTACGCCCAATGAACCTTAAAACATGAACAATCCTTTGTAATTCTTGAGGTTTTACACATGTTCTGAAAGTTACCCAGAACTAAATGCTTAACCTGTTGCCAAATAGCGCTCTGTTGCATTGAGGCCAAATTCTTCACAATCAAGGAATTGGTCCTAATCCATAAGAAAATATGCTAAATGCAAAGCCCCAGTACATAAAAGCTGGTGTAGCTCTGAATCATTTTAGCTGGTAATATAAAACAATATGGGTCCATTACTTTCCATCAATTACATGTAAATATCCATGTTTGAAATACTGCCAGTTTGCAGTTAGCACTGCTTTATCCAACTCTACAGTTTCTAGAAAACATGGTTCTACTTAAAAAGAAAAGCTTTCCCAAACTTTTTTCATGCTGTCATTCAGGATAGCATATGTTGTACATTTATAAAACTGTGACTCTACTGAAATCGGAGTAAGAATAGATATTTCTCTGCAATGACAGTGTTCTACGTAATCGTAAAACATTGCATTTTTCTAGCCACATGGAACCAGCATAAATAAAGATTACAAATGTTTCACAGGGTACAGAACATGCAGTGAAGCTTGCTCATAGGGGACTGCATGATCAAGTGACAAGCCACCAAACACAATCATTATTGACTGCTGACTTTTTCTGCCTTTGCACTGTGACCTGTCTACTCATGCAAAAATATTAGTCCACTAAGTCTAGTTCATACAAACACAAATCTGTAACCAAATGCAAACATTGAATTCCTGTAGCTGATGAAAAGCTGATGCCATGCTCTCCTGATTGCATGATGGGTACTCTAAACACTGGCACCTCCACAGTGATGCACTAGCCTGTGAAGATTATTGTTCTTCTTAAGTCAATACTTGTAATCGCGCCAGAAGCATGTGGAACCTACCCAGGAAAATAGATGAAAATAACATTTGAGCCGCCCTCCAAACAAAACGTCAAGTTCATTACACGGCGGCAGGGCTATTATAGAACACTTTATTTCTTAACATGTGGTAAGAGAAAGTGCAAAGCTTGGTGAGAAACACGCCAAAATAAGGTTCTTAAAAATGAGCTAATGACCCTCAGACGTCATACTTTCCAAAAAAGGAAAGTATTTTCCAAAGGCCCGTCTGAACTGAAGCCTTTGGTCGAATTCTTAGTGATGGTCGTCCAGTGTTTTGATCAAAACAAGACGTATTTTACATCCAACATGGCCGACTCATGCAGTCTGGGCGGAAATGATGGCGATGGAAGCTAGCGTGTGTCAGATGGAAGCTTTGCGCTGGGTGCAGATAAGACTGGATTCATGCCATTTTACCATAGAACTGGTCCTCAATGGAAGAGAAGCCTGAACGGCCCAAAACATCAGGGTTTATGTCCTCCAACAGCGAGTTGTTTGTGTTTGCTGCAGGAAAAGTACTAAGATTAAAACCTTTTCCCAAACCTATTGTGTCTATGAGGGAAATGTGGCGTGTCCAGACACTTGAAGACATAGATGGTATCTGAACATATCAATTAATATCTTTCAAAGAATCCTCGTTGAGTATTCCACTGTTTTGCATTATCAGTAAAGACACAACCAATTGACCATAACATGAAACAGAGCACAAACATAGAGTGAATGATGATGATAGACAACCCAACCACATCTCATGCTCAATGAGGACAGTACAGGACTGACATGCATACAATCATGCACAGGGTGAACCCCAACCATAAGCAGCTCAACATTGATTTGACTTCCAGTTTGCCAGTTTGTGACAGAGAAACAGCATCGGTTATGTAGCTCGGCATACAAAGAGCCTGATCTTTGAAGACCTCTGAAACTGCTTCAGTTTCTGCCTGGAAAACATGAACTGAGTTTCCCCACCACCACAAATGGGTACTAACACAGGCTTACCTCCCTAAAAAGAGCAGTGATTACTTAATACCCATTTGATTA
Organism: Oncorhynchus mykiss; assembly: GCF_013265735.2. Taxonomy (NCBI): domain Eukaryota; kingdom Metazoa; phylum Chordata; class Actinopteri; order Salmoniformes; family Salmonidae; genus Oncorhynchus; species Oncorhynchus mykiss. The sequence goes on along the minus strand of NC_048571.1, from coordinate 10,523,023 downwards.
CTCGTTGTCATAAGCTTTTGAAGCCTGCAACAGCATTGAATCTGCAGAAGCTTGCATTAAAACCAAGAACACCAAGACCCTTGGACAGATGGCAACGTATGGATAGACAGACTGACGGGCTGATGAATGGATGGATGGTTAGACAGACACATTATTGACAAACAAAATTAATGGGTGAAGGACACCGATATTGGTTGATGATGCCGCCACAACGCCAACAAACTGTATGGGTTAATGGATGAGAGACACAAAGGAGAAATATCAGCTCTTTTTACCCATTCTCAGTCTGTTCCAAACGACTGGTTTGGGGAGGCCGGTTCCTTTGTGATGCTTACCATTGGCTGTGGAGAAGAAGAGTGACTGTTATGGAAAAAGCAGCTAGTATTGTTAGCTCAGACTTAATTCTTCAGGAAAAAACTGATTAAAGATGAATCTCCCAACAGGCCTTGTGAGGAGGAAAATAAATAGGAAAAGGAGGTGATGGACCAGCGGAGAGTCCTGTCAGAGCTTCAGTCTCAAGTGAACAACGTGTTTCCCCAAAGACAGTGGAAAGCTCTGTCTTAACATTGCTGACCCGTGCTGCAACCAGAATCTACGACATGCTGACCGTATCTGACAGATCTTTCTAAAAGTAGCAGTGACTTCTTCAGATGGTGCGAGAGTCGAGAGATGGATAGATTGGACAGCCATGACAAATCTTGACCGCGAAGATGACAAGCTACGTCGAAGCATGACCGATCACGCTCTCCACATGTTGTGCAGGGTGAAATTAGGCACTTGATGCAAATCCAACTTTGCAATCTTTGCCTGACCTCAATCTCTGCCGAGATATGACAACATGTGTGGTTGGTTTGGAGGAAGTCTTGCACACTTGTTACACAGGGTTTGTGGGGGTAGAGGGGATTTCAAGAAAACCACAAGGGGATGACATAGTAGGAGGAAGAGGAGGAGGATGAGGAAGAGGAAGTGGAGGACAAGAAAAGGGGAGAGAGAGATTCCATTACCCCCTGGTGTCCTGGAGGTCTGTGATGAGTTATTAGCCCTACGAAGAAGGGATGAGGAAGAGGAAGAGGAGGAGGATGGGGTATCTTGTCTTGAGCCATCAGTGAAGGGAAAGAGAGGGTTTGTGGCAGCAGGAGACTTCATGGTCCTGGCTATCAGTATGATGGCCGGGCCATGGGGTTTCAAATTTCTCTGGCTGCCTTGACCTAGAAAACCACAAAAACAATTGTAGAACCTGTTACAATGTGTAGTCTCAATGTTAAAGACAATGCTGTTGTGCCATTCAGGTGTGCTGGGAGCCACAGCCCTTAGGAGTGGAATAGTGGGGTTAGTGAGGATGATTCAATCAATGATCTCTCAAATGATCTGCAACATTCAATAATGTGGTTTGATTCAAGGCATCTACTGTAGTTCTACTGTAGTTCCCTAACTCATGTTAGCCTTGTTGTTATAAGTGTTGCATGTTTTTATTGTGTACTTTTAATTAATTTTGTGACGTAAACAATATTTACTATAGGATCTTTCAAGCATTTTTCATCCTAAAGCTTCCACAATCTTGAGGAATAGAGTCATAGATGCTGCTGGGGCTAAGCAGTGCAGCGTAACCATGACTGTCAGATTGTGTATGCCATGCAGATATGGATAATGCAGCATATGTGGTTGATAATGTGGTGGATGGTGCAATAACGGGCATTCAGTCCAACTCCTGATCATGACCTGTGGACCAATGAGTGTGCATTAAAGCTGGACAACAACACTGAAGCTGTGGACCAATGAGTCTGCATTAAAGCTGGACAACAACACTGAAGCTGTGGACCAATGAGTGTGCATTAAAGCTGGACAACAACACTGAAGCTGTGGACCAATGAGTGTACATTAAAGCTGGACAACAACACTGAAGCTGTGGACCAATGAGTGTACATTAAAGCTGGACAACAACACTGAAGCTGTGGACCAATGAGTCTGCATTAAAGCTGGACAACAACACTGAAGCTGTGGACCAATGAGTGTGCATTAAAGCTGGACAACAACACTGAAGCTGTGGACCAATGAGTCTGCATTAAAGCTGGACAACAACATTGAAGCTGTGGACCAATGAGTCTGCATTAAAGCTGGACAACAACACTGAATCGGCTAGTATTGTTAGCTCAGACTTAATTCTTCAGGAAAGAAACAGATTTGAGATGAATCTCCCAACTGGCCTTGTGAGGAGGAAAACAAATAGAAGAAAAAAAGACAGGACAAAAACAGATGTGATTTTGTGTGGAAAAGTAGCGTGTTATACAGTATGTGATGGACCAGCGGAGAGTCCTGTCAGAGCTTCAGCCTCAAGTGAACAACGTGTTTCCCCAAAGACAGTGGAAAGCTCTGTCTTAACATGGCTGACCCGTGCTGCAACCAGAATCTACGACATGCTGACCGTATCTGACAGATCTTTCTAAAAGTAGCAGTGACTTCTTCAGATGGTGCGAGAGTCGAGAGATGGATAGATTGGACAGCCATGACAAATCTTGACCGCGAAGATGACAAGCTACGTCGAAGCATGACTGATCACGCTCTCTATATGTTGTGCAGGGTGAAATTAGGCACTTGATGCCAAACCAACTCTGCAATCTTTGCCTAATCTCAATCTTGCCCAGATATGACAACATGTGTGGTTGGTTTGGAGGAAGTACTGCACGCACACTGGTTACACAGGGTTTGTGGGGGTAGGGGAGATTTCAAGAAAACCAAAAGGAGATTACATAGTAGGAGGAAGAATAGGAGGAGCAGGAAGAAGAAGAGGAGGAGCAGGAAGAAGAAGAGGAGGAGGAGGAGAGGAAGGAAGGAAGGAAGGAAGGAAGGAAGGAAGGAAGGAAGGAAGGAAGGAAGGAAGGAAAAGGGGAGGGAGAGAGATTCCATTACCCCCTGTTGTTCCAGAGGTCTGTGATGGGTTATTAGAACTGTGAAGAAGGGATGAGGAGGAGGATGAGGAAGAAGAGTAGGAGGAGGATGGGGTATCTTGTCTTGAGCCATCAGTGGATGGAAAGAGAGGGTTTGTGGCAGCAGGAGACTTCATGGTCCTGGCTATCAGTGTGATGGCCGGGCCATGGGGTTTCAAATTTCTCTGGCTGCCTTGACCTAGAAAACCACAAAAACAATTGTAGAACCTGTTACAATGTGTAGTCAAAATGTTAAAGACAATGCTGTTGTGCCATTCAGGTGTGCTGGGAGCCACGGCCCTTAAGAGTGGAACAGTGGGGTTAGTGAGGATGATTCAATCAGTGATCTCTCAAATAAATCTGCAGCATTCAATAATGTAGTTTGATTGAAGGCATCTACTGTTGTTCCCTAACATGAGCTCTTAACTCATGTTAGCCTTGTTGTTATAAGTGTTGCATGTTTTTTGTGTAATTTTAATTAATTTTGTGACGTAAACAATATTTACTATAGGATCTTTCAAGCATTTTTCATCCTAAAGCTTCCACAATCTTGAGGAATAGAGTCATAGATGCTGCTGGGGCTAAGCAGTGCAGCGTAACCATGACTGTCAGATTGTGTATGCCATGCAGATATGGATAATGCAGCATATGTGGTTGATAATGTGGTGGATGGTGCAATAATGGGCATTCAGTCCAACTCCTGATCATGACCTGTGGACCAATGAGTGTGCATTAAAGCTGGACAACAACACTGAAGCTGTGGACCAATGAGTCTGCATTAAAGCTGGACAACAACACTGAAGCTGTGGACCAATGAGTGTACATTAAAGCTGGACAACAACACTGAAGCTGTGGACCAATGAGTCTGCATTAAAGCTGGACAACAACACTGAAGCTGTGGACCAATGAGTCTGCATTAAAGCTGGACAACAACACTGAAGCTGTGGACCAATGAGTGTACATTAAAGCTGGACAACAACACTGAAGCTGTGGACCAATGAGTCTGCATTAAAGCTGGACAACAACACTGAAGCTGTGGACCAATGAGTGTGCATTAAAGCTGGACAACAACACTGAAGCTGTGGACCAATGAGTGTGCATTAAAGCTGGACAACAAAATTGAAGCTGTGGACCAATGAGTCTGCATTAAAGCTGGACAACAACACTGAATCGACTAGTATTGTTAGCTCAGACTTAATTCTTCAGGAAAGAAACAGATTTGAGATGAATCTCCCAACTGGCCTTGTGAGGAGGAAAATAAATAGAAGAAAAAAAGACAGAACAAAAACAGATGTGATTTTGTGTGGAAAGGTAGCGTGTTATACAGTATGTGATGGACCAGCGGAGAGTCCTGTCAGAGCTTCAGCCTCAAGTGAACAACGTGTTTCCCCAAAGACAGTGGAAAGCTCTGTCTTAACATGGCTGACCCGTGCTGCAACCAGAATCTACGACATGCTGACCGTATCTGACAGATCTTTCTAAAAGTAGCAGTGACTTCTTCAGATGGTGCGAGAGTCGAGAGATGGATAGATTGGACAGCCATGACAAATCTTGACCGCGAAGATGACAAGCTACGTCGAAGCATGACCGATCACGCTCTCTATATGTTGTGCAGGGTGAAATTAGGCACTTGATGCCAAACCAACTCTGCAATCTTTGCCTAATCTCAATCTTGCCCAGATATGACAACATGTGTGGTTGGTTTGGAGGAAGTACTGCACGCACACTGGTTACACAGGGTTTGTGGGGGTAGGGGAGATTTCAAGAAAACCAAAAGGAGATTACATAGTAGGAGGAAGAATAGGAGGAGCAGGAAGAAGAAGAGGAGGAGCAGGAAGAAGAAGAGGAGGAGGAGGAGAGGAAGGAAGGAAGGAAGGAAGGAAGGAAGGAAGGAAGGAAGGAAGGAAGGAAGGAAGGAAGGAAGGAAGGAAGGAAGGAAGGAAGGAAGGAAAAGGGGAGGGAGAGAGATTCCATTACCCCCTGTTGTTCCAGAGGTCTGTGATGGGTTATTAGAACTGTGAAGAAGGGATGAGGAGGAGGATGAGGAAGAAGAGTAGGAGGAGGATGGGGTATCTTGTCTTGAGCCATCAGTGGATGGAAAGAGAGGGTTTGTGGCAGCAGGAGACTTCATGGTCCTGGCTATCAGTGTGATGGCCGGGCCATGGGGTTTCAAATTTCTCTGGCTGCCTTGACCTAGAAAACCACAAAAACAATTGTAGAACCTGTTACAATGTGTAGTCAAAATGTTAAAGACAATGCTGTTGTGCCATTCAGGTGTGCTGGGAGCCACGGCCCTTAAGAGTGGAACAGTGGGGTTAGTGAGGATGATTCAATCAGTGATCTCTCAAATAAATCTGCAGCATTCAATAATGTAGTTTGATTGAAGGCATCTACTGTTGTTCCCTAACATGAGCTCTTAACTCATGTTAGCCTTGTTGTTATAAGTGTTGCATGTTTTTTGTGTAATTTTAATTAATTTTGTGACGTAAACAATATTTACTATAGGATCTTTCAAGCATTTTTCATCCTAAAGCTTCCACAATCTTGAGGAATAGAGTCATAGATGCTGCTGGGGCTAAGCAGTGCAGCGTAACCATGACTGTCAGATTGTGTATGCCATGCAGATATGGATAATGCAGCATATGTGGTTGATAATGTGGTGGATGGTGCAATAATGGGCATTCAGTCCAACTCCTGATCATGACCTGTGGACCAATGAGTGTGCATTAAAGCTGGACAACAACACTGAAGCTGTGGACCAATGAGTCTGCATTAAAGCTGGACAACAACACTGAAGCTGTGGACCAATGAGTGTACATTAAAGCTGGACAACAACACTGAAGCTGTGGACCAATGAGTCTGCATTAAAGCTGGACAACAACACTGAAGCTGTGGACCAATGAGTCTGCATTAAAGCTGGACAACAACACTGAAGCTGTGGACCAATGAGTGTACATTAAAGCTGGACAACAACACTGAAGCTGTGGACCAATGAGTCTGCATTAAAGCTGGACAACAACACTGAAGCTGTGGACCAATGAGTGTGCATTAAAGCTGGACAACAACACTGAAGCTGTGGACCAATGAGTGTGCATTAAAGCTGGACAACAAAATTGAAGCTGTGGACCAATGAGTCTGCATTAAAGCTGGACAACAACACTGAATCGACTAGTATTGTTAGCTCAGACTTAATTCTTCAGGAAAGAAACAGATTTGAGATGAATCTCCCAACTGGCCTTGTGAGGAGGAAAATAAATAGAAGAAAAAAAGACAGAACAAAAACAGATGTGATTTTGTGTGGAAAGGTAGCGTGTTATACAGTATGTGATGGACCAGCGGAGAGTCCTGTCAGAGCTTCAGCCTCAAGTGAACAACGTGTTTCCCCAAAGACAGTGGAAAGCTCTGTCTTAACATGGCTGACCCGTGCTGCAACCAGAATCTACGACATGCTGACCGTATCTGACAGATCTTTCTAAAAGTAGCAGTGACTTCTTCAGATGGTGCGAGAGTCGAGAGATGGATAGATTGGACAGCCATGACAAATCTTGACCGCGAAGATGACAAGCTACGTCGAAGCATGACCGATCACGCTCTCTATATGTTGTGCAGGGTGAAATTAGGCACTTGATGCCAAACCAACTCTGCAATCTTTGCCTAATCTCAATCTTGCCCAGATATGACAACATGTGTGGTTGGTTTGGAGGAAGTACTGCACGCACACTGGTTACACAGGGTTTGTGGGGGTAGGGGAGATTTCAAGAAAACCAAAAGGAGATTACATAGTAGGAGGAAGAATAGGAGGAGCAGGAAGAAGAAGAGGAGGAGCAGGAAGAAGAAGAGGAGGAGGAGGAGAGGAAGGAAGGAAGGAAGGAAGGAAGGAAGGAAGGAAGGAAGGAAGGAAGGAAGGAAGGAAGGAAGGAAGGAAGGAAGGAAGGAAGGAAAAGGGGAGGGTGAGAGATTCCATTACCCCCTGTTGTTCCGGAGGTCTGTGATGAGTTATTAGACCTGTGAAGAATGGATGAGGAGGAGGATGAGGAAGAAGAGGAAGAGGAGGATGGGGTATTTTGTCTTGAGCCATCAGTGAAGGGAAAGAGAGGGTTTGTGGCAGCAGGAGACTTCATGGTCCTGGCTATCAGTGTGATGGCCGGGCCATGGGGTTTCAAATTTCTCTGGCTGCCTTGACCTAGAAAACCACAAAAACAATTGTAGAACCTGTTACAATGTGTAGTCTCAATGTTAAAGACAATGCTGTTGTGCCATTCAGGTGTGCTGGGAGCCACGGCCCTTAGGAGTGGAAGAGTGGGGTTAGTGAGGATGATTCAATCAGTGATCTCTCAAATAAATCTGCAGCATTCAATAATGTAGTTTGATTGAAGGCATCTACTGTAGTTCCCTAACATGAGCTCTTAACTCATGTTAGCCTTGTTGTTATAAGTGTTGCATGTTTTTTGTGTAATTTTAATTAATTTAGTGACGCAAACAATATTTACTGTAGGATCTTTCAAGCATTTTTCATCCTAAAGCTTCCACAATCTTGAGGAATAGAGTCATAGATGCTGCTGGGGCTAAGCAGTGCAGCGTAACCATGACTGTCAGATTGTGTATGCCATGCAGATATGGATAATGCAGCATATGTGGTTGATAATGTGGTGGATGGTGCAATAACGGGCATTCAGTCCAACTCCTGATCATGACCTGTGGACCAATGAGTCTGCATTAAAGCTGGACAACAACACTGAAGCTGTGGACCAATGAGTGTGCATTAAAGCTGGACAACAACACTGAAGCTGTGGACCAATGAGTGTGCATTAAAGCTGGACAACAACACTGAAGCTGTGGACCAATGAGTCTGCATTAAAGCTGGACAACAACACTGAAGCTGTGGACCAATGAGTGTGCATTAAAGCTGGACAACAACACTGAAGCTGTGGACCAATGAGTGTACATTAAAGCTGGACAACAACACTGAAGCTGTGGACCAACGAGTGTACATTAAAGCTGGACAACAACACTGAAGCTGTGGACCAATGAGTGTGCATTAAAGCTGGACAACAACACTGAAGCTGTGGACCAATGAGTGTGCATTAAAGCTGGACAACAACACTGAAGCTGTGGACCAATGAGTCTGCATTAAAGCTGGACAACAACACTGAAGCTGTGGACCAATGAGTGTGCATTAAAGCTGGACAACAACACTGAAGCTGTGGACCAATGAGTGTACATTAAAGCTGGACAACAACACTGAAGCTGTGGACCAACGAGTGTACATTAAAGCTGGACAACAACACTGAAGCTGTGGACCAATGAGTGTGCATTAAAGCTGGACAACAACACTGAAGCTGTGGTCTGAGATGACGTTGACACAGTGGACAGCAGACAGACAGCGGAGTGTACGTAGACCAGCTGAGGCAAAACACAGTGAGGGCATTCATACGATGAGGTCATCGTTACCCAAGTTGTTATTATTGGCTTTCTCACTGCCCAGGGCGGGGGTTAGCAGTGATGCTCCTTTCTGTGTTTCGCTGAGAGCTGTGTGGGGAAAAAAATTGTTTTATCTGTTTCTGGAGGGTTGGGTTACAGTGGTCTGTAGAGAAATTCAAGATAGGCAAGGAAGCTCTATCTGTTACTCGGGCAGCACTCTCAAGGACTACCCATTGAGGTAAAGGAAAGCAAAGGATTCCTGCCTCACTTCATAAAAAGTTCAAATGTCCCTAATAGCTTTAGATACCAGTACGTCTTTCGGTTTCAGTAAACATCTAGGCGTTTTCTCCGAAGAGAGTTAGGCATTTTAGATAATTTTTTTGAGGGGTACCACTCTGATGCCCTTAACATGACATTACAGACTATTTAAAAGAAGAAGAAGGTAAAAGAGAGTTGAAAGGTGGAAATTACCAGAGGAAGGGTTATGTGGCTTCACTGTGGCGCTAGTAGGTCCCCTGGGTTGGGTCTTTCCCTGTTGCTTTTCACCGTGTGGAGAGGGGTTGTTAAGGACAGGGGTGGCAGAGGAGGTACTGGGGGTTTTGGTGGGCAGGAGTTGGGGGGGGGCAGGAGGGAGGTCCACGAGATGAGAGGAAGCATTTCTAATACTGTTTCCTCCGTCTGGGTGAGAGAGAAGAGGGAGGTCAACTTTGATTATGGGGACTGGAATCTATGGAGTCCTATAAGGACATACCTTATGGAACATTTTGATGCCCAATATTTGAGGTCAATATCAACAGTTCATAGACAGGCATTCAAATCCATCTCTTTGGCTCTGAGATGAATGTCTCTGAATGCCTTTCATTGACTGTATAAGATTGTAGTTATATTTCTTTTTTAAATAGTGGATTCAGGTTGATTTAACTTTGTCACATAATGTAGTTGTACCTCATTGAAATACACACAAAGTCTTGAAAATATAATTGGAAGGAGTATTTAGAGGGACAGAAGGGGTACAGGGCAACTTTGTGCTGCCTTTCCCTAATGGGAAATTCAAGCACGTTTTTTGCATGCAGTGTTGTCATGCAGACTGTTTAAACCCAGCATTGCCACTGGCTTTAAGTGCAACAACTCTGTAAACCAATGAGATGACAGGGATGAAACATGGAGAGAGATGATTGAGATGACTGATGTCAAGAAAGACGTCATGGTGTGTGGACACAAACATATAAAATGATGGATTTTGATGGACACTGCTGTAGAGAGAGAGAGTCACAGAGGTTGTGGGGATAGACATGGGAGGAACAAACAGCAGAACAATTGAAAAAGGATGGATGAATAGATCAATGGATGAGCTATGGGTGAAAGAAAGAAAGAAAAAGAGAAAGAAAGAAAGAAAGAGTGGAAGAGAGAGAGGGGTAAAGATAAAGTGCAGAGTTGGACTGATACAGTATGGAGGGAAACTGAGCAAAACAAGCAGCCAATCCTCTCACAGCGCTTGAGGTCTAAGCAAAACAAAATCACCGTCATGCGTGCCCTTCGCATTTGCTCTGGCAGAAACTTACGCGCATACTTCCAACTCTGTGGCGGCAACGTCCTGTGCCACCACCATCTCCACGATCCAGGGACTTTCTACCTCTCAGTGGACTCAAGGCATGCCAGCATGCAGCCAATCACAACGAACAGCTGCGGTTCTCACCCCCCACCCCAGCCCACCCCTCCCCTCGCAGCAGCGTAGTGGACATAGCCAAGCGATGACTGACTGCGAATAAAGCTTGATATGATTCAAAATGTCAGTCTCTGTTTACCCAGTGGGAACTGTGGCCATTGAGGCTCATTGGAGCGGGGGTCAGGTCTAGCTTCCAGGTGTCTCTCTGGTGGTGCTGTAGAAAATAATATCACGTTTCATAAAGTGTGAATAGGAACAAAGTGCAAAGGTAGCGAAGGTGTAGGGCAGGAAATGTGTTTGACCACAGAAGGTCTTTAAAGACAGTGAAAATAGTAGTGTTTTTGGCAACAATAAAAAAAAACAATGTGAAAAGTTAAGTGCTTTAGAATGAGAGAGAGAGTAATCACCAAAAGATGTCTTGGGAGCTCCTGGGAAACCTTGGTTTTTGGTCAGAGGGAGTCTAGGCTGAGTCTTATTGTGAATAACTGGAAGAGAAAGGGAATCAAGAGGAGATAGGCAGGATTTCAAGTAGCTACAACATACTCCCTATGTCTAAAGTAGTGATTCTGTAAACCAACACTTTACATTACATAGGCATTATACCATATTAAAACAGTGTAAAACAGTGTAATATGCATCTATTTCCTCAGAAAACAGGTGTAACAAGGGTATGTAGCATTTAGCTGTCTGGACTTATACACCTGGAACAATATCATGACATACTCTACATTCCTGTACATTGGAATAAAGCTTAGGTAACAGTGTTGCCTGGACATGCATATGGACATGTAGCATTCCTCGCTGTTTCATTTGGATGCAATATAAAAGTTCTGGTTTCAAGTGATTACACGGAAATGGCTTACCTGGACGAGGTGGGAAAAGTGCACGGGACATGGGTGGTTTCTGGGAAACAAAAACAATCTACAGTTGGTGGACGTTTTTATTGCCACCAGATCCACAGCCACAGTTCATATGTCAACGCTAATACGCTACCCGTGCTAAGGTCATGTTTTCGTTTTATGGTGAGGATAGCGTTGTGCTTTGTGCTGTCTCCCCTTGAGTGCTACATCACTGGGAGTCTCCCTTGAGACATCTAGCGTACCTAACGTGCCCTTCAGCCTCCCTTAACGGCACATACATCACTCCTGACTTCTGCCTGGAAAAGACATTTCACCAGAAAACATTTATAGTAAGCTGTCTACACTTCACTTACTGGTACCTGACTTAGACTCACTCACTCACTCACTCACTCACTCACTCACACAGGAGAGATCAAGGGCCATATGACAGTCACACTTGCATTAAAGCTACAAAATCAAAATAGCCACCATGAAAGAGATTGGAAAAAGGATTAGGCTGGGTTTCTGTATAGCTCTTTGTGACATCTGCTGATGTAAAAATGGCTTTAGAAATAAATACATCTGATTGATTGATTGATTGTGAGTAGGCGGAAAGACTATGTCAGCGCGAGCGTGTCATGTGTTGATTTGCGATGCTCTGCCTGTCACAGCAGGTCTGTGAGGGTGACCCTCTTAAACCCACGTTAAAGAGTCTCTCAGGCCGGGTGCTGGGGTCAGACAGGGTAAGCAGACAGCAGTTTATCTACTCTACTCTGGTCTTATACAGCTCAGCTATGCTCTGCTTATCACCCTCTCACCACCTTTGTATATTCTCCCTCCACAGTGACAGCAGGAAATAAAAATATATTTTCTTGAAGAAATAAAAATGAGTGGTAGGGTAAAGTTGTAGTGTGAGAATACGTATGCCTGTGGAAGCGATTTAATGCAGAGACTGAGAGTCCCGTAGGTCATAGGTTCTTATGCTGTATGGCCAACAAACACAGCACATACCATTGGCTTCACAATAGGGGTCCGGTGCTTGTAGGGTTTCTGGACGCTTTTGTCTGCAAAACATGGAGAAGAAGATGTAAACAATTGCTATTCTGAGAAGAGAGTGTCGGTAGGTCATCTTTTGAAAGTCTGGCAAGTAGGAACAATAAAACACAAAATGGCTCACATGATATGGATGTTTTATTCTTTGTTCTTGAGACACAAAGATTTCTTACAGACTTCTTCGAAAATAAAACGAGGAGGTACTGCCTGAACTCTCTGATTTTCATTTTCTTAAGTATGATGTACATACCGCCCATGCAGGGTTGGGAAGTAACTGTCAATGTAATCAGTTACATTTCCAGCTGAAATATTGTAATCAGATTACAGATACGTTTTAAAAAGTATATGTCTACCTCTTGGATTATTTTTACTTTCGGAAAGGATGTTTGCTCAAAAAATAAATACATTATGACACCTTTCTGTTTTCTCAATGGCATTCAATTCAGCATTGAAAAGAAGCCGGTAAGTTTACGTTTGTTCCACTTGAGCAAGTCTGACCACAAGTCAGAGACCACTTTGATGACACAACAAATGTGTTTGATGGATCCCTTTTGTCTTCTTCTAATGCCTCTTAAAGGGAAAGTAATCTAAAAGTAACTGAAAGTAATCAGATCACGTTACTGAGTTTGGGTAATTCAAAAGTTACATTACTGATTACAATTTTGGACAGGTAACTAGTAACTATTACATGTAGAAAGTAACCTACCCAACCCTGCGCCCATGTTGGTTTTGTGAATGACAGGCTTGCTCCAGATTCCGCTGCGTTCGTCTTTGTTGGAGCGGACCCCAAACTCATATGGGGTGTCGGGCTTCAGGTTGTCAACCACAGTGTCGCTGGTGGGGCAGGTCTGGTAGATCCACTTCCTGTTCCTCTCCCTGTAGCGGACGGTGTAGTGTCTGCATGGGAGGGACAAACAAGGCACAGTAAACAACATGCTGATTCTTGTACAGTAGCTTTGCATCTTTATGGCAAACTCTAACCTTTGGAAAATTCTGCCTTCTTTTCTCATCGACCAACAAAGCACAGCAGGCGTGCTCCACATCATACAGTATGGGTGGCTATTCCAGCTCTACGGCTGTGGTCTGATGAACCATAGGGACTAATATGTTAAACAAGCTTCCTCCGTTAGCTATTGTTAATTCTGGCTCCGATATCTCAGGTCATCTCGTCAGTGTCAACCGATCCCTTTTCATGCCCTCAGGGATTGTCTTTCTGGGTAACGCTGCCGGCAGTAGCCAAGCAGTAAACAGAAGGAACTGATATTAAGCTTTTAATAAGCCACCAGATAGAAGGGGGAACTCTCAGCTGTAACTTAGGTTGAGATTTCCAACGACTCCTCCAACTTACGGAGTGGGGGAAATTCTAGAATGTATTTAAGGTGGAGCATAAATCGAGTGATGGAAAAGTGTGTTTGTGTCCCAGCAGTACAGTCCATGTATTCTCAGTCAACTCCGGCACACACCTGCGTTGGAAAAGACCTCGGTCCATTCCCATGCTCCATTTTCCATAGAAAATAAATGGCACACTTCCTCAACGTTTCTCTACAGAACTGTTATGCATCATAAATCCTCCAAGGTTCGACGGCACAGTACATTGAATGCACGGTATGAGTTTAAATCTAGTCAAGTCTCCATACAGTATGTCATCTTTATATATAGCTAGCAATAACAGCCTGGTATTCAGATCTCAGTGTGTGCACCTGATTTCAACTAGATCCTTCTCTTTTGTGAAAAGCAGATAGTCTGAATGCCTTAACAGTGTGTAACTGCATTCACCTGTCATCCATTTTGAGCTGAGTGAGGCTGTTTCTGTGGAAGCTTTGGCCTGAGAAATGCAACATGGAACTGGAACCAGATGCCTGGCTGGCGGTGCGGTAGGGTATAACTCACCCGTCTTCCAAACAGTCGTTCATGATGTTGCCTGCTTCGTAGGGCGTCTTCAGGAAGGTTCCCCAGGACAGCAGCACAGAGGTTGGGGTGACGGAGCCAATAACCAGGTGGAGTGGCTTCTCCAGGTTGACCTTTCCTGTGAGGACAAAGGTCAAGGGTCATACACTATATTTGCAACAGATTTGATGACCTGATTTAATCTTTTAGATGCGTAGACAGACTGCCGCAGGTACCTGTGCATTGTTTCTTTACGTCGTTGCTCGGGATTGGCTGGACAGCAACAAGATACTTGGGTTCAGCGTCTGAAAGGTTAAAAAATAAAACGTTGTCACATTGATTTCTCTGTCATGGAAAAATGAATATACCAGAAGGGGGGAAATATTGTCCTGGGCAGTGAAATAAGGGTTTGGGAAGAAAGAGTCCTGCTGACGCCTGGTGAGTCACTACCCAGCCAGGTCTCTGGTGTTAAGGAGATGGGCTGAAACTATTCAAATCCGCTGTAAACAGAAACAGAGCAGATACACAGATGAAAGAGCTTGACTTTAAGCACAACAGATGAAAACAAACAGTCGTTCGGATGGTAAATTGAAATGCAGAGTTGCTTGAACTCCTCGGAACAATGGAACGTTGTCCAACCTGTAGAGACTTTAATACATACAGTAAATTCTCTAAGGGGTTTATATTATCCACCCACAATCTAACAGTTGTCTATTGTTATAATACTTGCCCAAATGCAAACAGTGTCTGAGGCTAGCTAGGAGGGGTGAAATATGGGTATGGATCTGGAGCACAGTTAAGACACATCTGGCCGCTTGGATTCAATGTGCTATAAAAACAGTGATCCAAAAATATTGTGTTTCTATTGCATGAGAATGGCGAGCTCATTAACGAATAACTGTACAGAACAAAATAGACAGGATGTGAAGGGTGGAGCACCAAGGGCCTGACTAGGTCCTGGTGTTCAATGGATTAACATAAAGCCAGAGCACCTGAGCTGGCATGCCAGGAGCAGGAGCAGGCTGGCATGGATCGAAGCTGGCACAATGTTATGGGTGGGGCATTGGACAAATGATAGTCACTTGGTTGCTTAAAATAAAGCAAACTGTTGGGTGTGGGGAAACACTTTAAATAAGTTAAGAGTCAGCACAGAAGAGGATCCCAGAGAGTCACAGTAACACAACCATATCCTATTGGACTACTACGTGTGCCATTATTGCTGAGAAGGTTCTGTCTACCCTCTGCTCTCTCGTTGGATCTCTCTGGGCTCTCTCAGGTGTTCTGGAGGGGCACCTGAGACCAATTTAACTCAGCTCTTTGTCGTCGTTGTTTTTGTACGTGGAAGGTCACAGCTTGTACCAGTGAGAAATTATGTTTGATCACTTCTGTTGTCTCTCACACAGGTGAAAGGGCTCAAGGAAAAGTGACTAAAAAGCTGTTCTGCATTGAACAAAGAGCGCTCCTTTCACTGATTGGGGAGCCAGCCAAGGGAGTTGTTCCATTCTCTTTAGTCTCTGGTTCCTTTCTACTCTAACACTTCATAGCCAATGGCCATTGAGACCTTTTCATACGACAAGAGGAAACCTGTTCCTGACCTGCTCTCATTTCGTGCCTATCATAAATCCGAACAGATCAACACAAAACAGCAATAAAGGAACCATATTTGTTTGATTTAATTATGAAAACACTCCGATGTTTACTTTAACTCAAGTGATTTTAGTGAGTGGGAGTATCAAGAAAAATAAGCAACAACGTATCATTCAAATTCTAACATAAGTATGTGGTTTCACGCTCAATAGATGGTCTACACAAGCTGTAAGGTAATCTTCCACTGGCCCTGTGCTGCCCTGCTAAGGTGCCGTAGTGGGCTGGGATGCTGGGATGTATCTCATGAGAGGCTGTGGTTGATGATGAATGGAACCCATTGAGCTGCAGGAAAGGACTTTAAAGATGAAAGTCAACACTGTGGAATGCTTAGTGTAACTCCTGCCCTTTTCACCCTGTTTGGAGAATCTCTGTGCTCTACAAAGACAGGTTGCTAGGTTTCTCAGAGGAACGGTTTCTCCCCACACTGACGTATGTTGGAGTCACAATATACACTGTTATGTTATGACTATCTGATGAATCCCTGAAAGTCAATAGGTTAATGTGTGCGTGTGTGTGCATGGTCTTACCATAGACTGGTCTTACCTATCTCAGTCTCGTAGGGCTCTCCATTCTCAGGCAGCTGGATGAACTGTTTAGAGAACATGCTGCTGCCGTAGCCCAGGATGTAGCCCTCCAGCTTGGTGTCAGGGTTGGGACGGACAAACTTCATCACGATGGTGTCGCCCGTAGCGTTGATGCGAACCTTCATGTTCTGTCTTCTCACTGTTACAGGCCAACAAGTAGAATAATACAGTTGAATTGCATTGTGGATATGATTAGTTGAACTGTGGTGCAATGTACTTAAAGATGCTAGTGCATTCCATCACAGCTAACCTTCAGCACCTCACATGAACATGAGCAGATTGCAAATTCTGTGCAGAGCATTTGTGAATTGCACTATAAGTGCTGCATTTAGAAAAACTTCTGGACACAGATTCATTTAGGGGTAATTGCAAGATAAACAGCTGCCTCTCCCCAGGTACCCAAGGGATTAATCAAACAGGATTGTGTTTGTGGTTTTCAGGAAACAGACTGCAGTACTCTTCAACTGCAGCCAATATTACCCTGAACGCATACAGGAGATGGGATACTTGATTCCCTTCATCAGTCATAACATTGGACTATTAGGATAAACTAAAAGGACTTTAAACCCACTGATATCGTCAGGCTTGGGGGTGTGCATAAGCACAGGAGATGTCAAATTAGAAGGTGAAATGCAATGGAGGATGTAACTCTTGAAGGTTGAGCTCCAAAGAGTTCAGAAAAGTCATTATTAAAGAACAGAGGCTATATAGCTGTCTAGGAAATGTCCTAAACATGAGTAATGGAGCTCATTTGAACCTGGTAATACGGCTCTTTAGCTTTGGAAAAGGCTTTCCGTTGTCCACCAGGTTCCCATTTCCCACCATGCAGGAACTTGACTGATTCAGCTGCTGGGTTAAAGAGGCTGTTAAATGCTAATGAAAAGCAGGCTTAAAATGCCACATAAAGGGGATCAAGATGGTGTTCGGAAAAGGATGTTGTGGCAGTTTTTTGTCGTCACACACATCAGTCAACAGCCAGCCCTTTTAATGCCCATGCAGGCAAGAGGCAAGGCGAGCGTTCTGGCACTCCAGCTAACCCTAATCATCACTCAGAGCATTAATTAGGTTTTAACAATAGCCTAATCACTCCCATTCACAGAGCAAACTTGGGATGAACCTTGGATATAATATTGGTGCCTTCATTATCGATGACCCACGAACCTCTTCAATCAAATCAAACTTTATTTGTCACATGCGCCGAATAGAACAAGTGTAGACTTTACCGTAAAACGCTTACTTAACTTCTTTGGGCTGGGGGCAGTATTGAGTAGCTTGGATGAATAAGGTGCCAGAGTAAACTGCCTGCTACTCAGTCCCAGTTGCCAATATATGCATATTATTAGTATATTTTGATAGAAAACACTCTGAAGTTTATACAACTGTTTGAATGATGTCTGTGAGTATAACAGAACTCATATGGCAGGCAAAAACCTGAGAAAAAATCCAACCAGGAAGTGGGAAATCTGAGGTTGGTCGTCTTTCAACTCATTCCCTATTGAAGATACAGTAGGATATTGGTCATGTTGCACTTCCTAAGGCTTCCACTAGATGTCAACAGTCTTTAGAACCTTGTTTGATGCTTCTACTGTAAAGTGGGGGCGAATGAGAGGGGAATGAGTCAGAGGTCTGCCAGAATTCCTTGAGCTCATGATGCTCATTCACGTGAGAGCGATCTCTGTTCCATCGCAATTCTACAGACAAAGGAATTCTCCGGTTGGAACATTATTGAAGATTCATGTTAAAAACATCCTAAAGATTGATTCTAGATATCGTTTGACATGTTTCTACAGGCTGTAACGGAACGTTTTGACATTTTGTCTGCTCGTGCATCATGAATTTGGATTACTGGGCTGAACGCGCTAACAACAAGGAGGAATTTGGACATAAATTATGGACATTATCAAAAACAAACATTTATTGTGGAACTGGGATTCCTGGGAGTGTATTCTGATGAAGATCAAAGGTAAGTGAATATTTATAATGTTATTTCTGACTTCTGTTGACTGCACAATATGGCGGATATCTTTTTGGTTTGTTTGGTCTCTGAGTGCCGTACTCAGATTATTGCATTGCTTTTTCCGTAAAGCTTTTTTGAAATCTGACACAGCGGTTGTTTTAAGGAGAAGTGCATCTAACGTTCCATGTATAACACTTGTATTTTCATCAACATTTATGATGAGTATTTCTGTAAATTGATGTGGCTCTCTGCAAAATCACCGGATGTTTTTGGAACTACTGAACATAACGCGCCAATGTCTACTGAGATTTTTTGATATAAATATGAACTTTATCGAACAAAACATACATGTATTGTGTAAGATGAAGTCCTATGAGTGTCATCTGATGAAGATCATCAAAGGTTAGGGATTAATTCTATCTCTATTTCTGATTTTTTTTACTCCTCTCTTTGGCTGGAAAAATAGCTGTGTTTTTCTGTGACTTGGCTCTGACCTAACATAATCGTTTGTGGTGCTTTCGACCATAAAGCCTATTTGAAATCGGACACTGTGGTGAGATTAACAAGAAGTGTATCTTTAAAATGGTGTGAAATACTTGTATGTCTGAGGAATTTTAATTATGAGATTTCTGTTGTTTTGAATTTTGCGCCCTGCACTTTCACTGGCTGTTGTCATATCGATCCCGTTAGCAGGATCTCAGCCCTAAGAAGTTTTAACCAACAGTGCAGTTCAAGAAGAAGAAAATATTTACAGGGATAGACTAAAATAAAAAGTAATAATAAAAAGTAACACAATAAGAATAACAATAACGAGGCTATATACAGGTGGCACTGGTACCAAGTCAGTGTGCATGGTAGTTGAGGTAATCTGCACATGTAGGTGGGGGCGAAGTGACTATGCACTGGTAACAAACAAACAGCGAGTAGCAGCAGTGTACAAAAAGGGGGGGATCAATGTAAATTGTCCGGTGGTGATTTTATGAATTGTTCAGCAGTCTTATGGCTTGGGGGTAGAAGCTGTTGAGGAGCCTTTTGGTCCTAGACTTGGCACTCCGGGACAGCTTGCTGTGCAGTAGCAGAGATAACTTGGGTGATTGGAGTCTCTGACAATTTTATGGGCTTTTCTCTGACACCGCCTATTATATAGGTCCTGGATGGCAGGAAGCTTGGCCCCAGTGATGTACTGGGCCGTTCGCACTACCCTCTGTAGCGCCTTGCCGTCAGATGCCGAGCAGTTGCCAAACCAGGCGGTGATGCAACCGGTCAGGATGCTCTTGATGATGCAGCTGTAGAACCACATGAGGAAGTGTAAAACAAACAAACAACCATATTTGTGTGGTGGTTTTGCGGAAGTTGCCAGGAACTTTTGGTTTGGAAGAATTTAAAAGCCCACTGGGTTTGCTGAATCAGAACAACATTGTGAAACTTTTTACACAGTGTGGGTGAATTAACTGTTTACATGGATACTTGTGTCCATTTCTCTTCTCCACTTAACCCCAAAGAGTAATCTTGAATTAATTTATCTTCTCTGCTTAACCCCAAAGAGTAATCTTGAATTACTTTCTCTTCTCCGCTTAACCCCAAAGAGTAATCTTGAATTAATTTCTCTTCTCTGCTTAACTCCAAAGAGTAATCTTGAATTAATTTATCTTCTCCGCTTAACCCCAAAGAGTAATCTTGAATTAATTTCTCTTCTCTGCTTAACTCCAAAGAGTAATCTTGAATTAATTTCTCTTCTCCGCTTAACCCCAAAGAGTAATCTTGAATTCATTTCTCTTCTCCGCTTAACCCCAAAGAGTAATCTTGAATTGTTTGGAACATAATTGGAGGGGGGAAAGGATGTTTTGCTTGTCATGTTTCTGCATTCGAAGATCATATTTCTAGTGGCGCCTTTGATTCTAACTGTCATTAATAAAGGTACCTCCCCCGGCAACATGACATAACCTCTGCTTACCTCAAGACTCCTGTCATGTTATTGCTGACTCCCTTTAATTTAACAAGAAGGATGTTATCAGTCTCTGGCTTTATAGCTGCAAATCCATAAGGTTTTATTAAAGAGACCCTAGAATTACAAGGACTGTAATGTGTTTTCCTGAGTTTATAGAGGACCAGATTACCACTTCACCCCTTGTGGAGACATACAGATGAAGAATGATTCTAGCTACAGGGGGAGAATGTGGAAGACATTATTATGTTACATAATACCAATAAATGTATACTAAAGCTTATGGAAAGGCTTACTCATCAAAAATGCAGGTTGACGTGTATTGTCATCCATCTTTCCCTGGAGGCAGAACTGAGAGATTTCCGCCACACCCTTAGAAAAAATGGTTCCAAAAGGATTATTTGGCTGTCCCCATAGGAGGGCCCTTTTTGGTTCTATGTAGCTCTTTTGGGTTCCATGTAGACCTCTCTGTGGAAATGGTTCTACATGGAACTCTGAAAGGTTCTACCTGGAACCAAAAGGATTCTACATGGAACAAAAAATGGTTTTTCCAAGGGTTCTCCTATGGTGACATTCAAAGAACCCTTTTGGGTTCTAGATAGCACCTTTTTTTTCCTAAGAGTGCAGCTGCAAAGTCACAATTTGGCTATATTGTAAAAATTAATGGGGGAAATGTGATTATTTTTGGGGGTCTTAGTTTAAGGTTAGGGTTAGGCGTAAGGGTACCGTACTAAACCACAAATTACTTCTATGTCCCGCAGCATAATCTCAAAACTTTTACTTGAGCAACCACTGCAGTGTGGTTAAGGTTAGGGTTCATGTTAGGGTAAGGTTTCAAATCATACACTCTTAGCACCTCAGCTACACTCTTAGCACCTTTTTTCTATCTAGAACCTTTAAGGGTTCTTTGGCTGTACCCACAGGAGAACCCTTTGAATAACCCTTTTTGCTTCCAGTTAGAACCCTTTTGGGTTCTATGTAGAACCCTTTCTACAGAGGGTTCTACATTCCCAAAAGGGATATATCTGGAACCAAAAAGGGTTCTCCTTTTTTCTAAGAGTGTGAGTGTAGTGACCACACTGCAGAGCTGCCTCCAATACATGAGTCATACCAATAAATCCCAACCTGCATAAAAAATAGCCCTTTCATGCTGGAAAGCTTGTTAGCTATGTTGTGTTCTGTTGTCAATAAAGTTATCCTGCTCTTGAGTAATGTTTCAAGTTTTACGTTTTTAATGTCACATGCACAAGAACAGTGACATGCCTTGCTTGCAAACAAAAATGCAATAATCAATAACAATGTAATACTAGAAAAAACACACAATAAATATGAAGAACACAATAAGTAAGTAAGCATACTTACATACAGGGTCAGTTCCAGTACCATACTGTATTTACAATGTGCAGGGATACTGGTGTGATGGAGGTAGATATGTACAGGGGTAAGGTGACTAAGCATTAGGATATATAATAAACAGAGTAGCAACAGCTTGTGCGTGTAGAGTGCATATTATACGTGAGTGAGCAGATTATGGAGTGAATGGGTGTGTGAGTATGCATAGAGATAAAAGGTCAGTAAAGATGCAAGGTTAACTCAGATAGTCCTTGTAGCTATTTGGTTAGCTATTTATCAGTCTTATTGCTTGGGGATAGAAGCTGTTCAAGAACCTGTTGGTGTCAGACTTAATGCACCGGTACCGCTTGCCGTGCGGAAGCAGAGAGGATGGTCTATGGCTTGGGTGGTTGGAGTCTTTAATAATTTTCCAGACCTTCCTTTCACACAGCCTGATATAGATGTCCTGTATGGCAGAGAGCTTGGTCCCAGTGAGGTACTGGGCTGCCCGCACCACCCTCTGTAGCGCTATGCGATCGAGGGCAGTGCTACTGCCTTAACAGGCAGTGATTCAGCCAGTTAAGATGTTCTCAATGGTACAGATGTAGAACTTTTTGAGGATTTGAGTGCCCATGCCAAACTTTTTCAACCTCTTGAGGGGGAAGAGGTGCTGTCGCGCATTCTTCACGACTGTGCGCATGTCTTTGGCCCATTTTAAGTCTTTAGTGATTTGGACACAGAGGAACTTGAAGCTCTTGACCTGCTCCACTGCAGCCCCGTCGAAGTGGATGGGGGTGTACTCGCCCCCTCCATTTCCTGTAGTCCACTATCAGCTCCTTGGTCTTGAGGGAGGGGTTGTTGCTCTGGCACCACACTGCCAGGTCACTGACCTCCTCCCTGTAGGCGGACTCATTGTCGCCGGTGATCAGGCCTACCACAGACGTCTCATCAGCAAACTTGATGATGGTGTTGGAGTTGTGTGTGGCCACGCAGTCGTGGGTGAACCGGGAGTAAAGGAGGGGACTAAGCACACACCCATGTGGGGCCCTCGTGTTGAGGGTCAGCATGACGGATGTGATGTTGCCTACCCTCACCACCTGGGGTCGGCCCGTCAGGAAGTCCAGCATCCAGTTGCAGAGGGAGAAGTTCAGACCCAGAGTCCTAAGCTTGGAGACGAGCTTAGAGGGGACAATGGTGTTGAACATTGAGCTGTAGTCAATGAACAGCATTCACACACAGGTATTCCTCTTGTCTAGGTGGGTGAGGGCAGTGTGGAGAGCAATTGAGATTGCGTCATCTATGGATCTGCTGGGGTGGTATGCAAATTGGAGTGGGTCTAGGGTGTCTGGGATGGTGGAGTTAATGTGTGCCATAACCAGCCTCTCAAAGCACTTCAAGATTACAGAAGGGAGTTCTACAGGGTGGTAGTCATTGTGGCATGAAGCCTTAGAGTTCTTGAGAACAGGAATGCAACATCGAGAGCATCCTGACCGGTTGCATCACTGCTCGGCCTTCGACCGCAAGGCACTTCAGAGGGTAGTGTGTACGGCTCAGTACATCACTGGGGCAAAGCTGCCTGCCATCCAGGACCTCAACACCAGGCGGTGTCAGAGGAAGGCCCTAAAAATTGTCAAAGATCCCAGCCACCCCAGTCATAGACTGTTCTCTCTACTACCGCAGAGTGCCAAGTCTAGGACAAAAAGGCTTCTCAACAGTTTTTACACCCAAGCCATAAGACTCCTGAACAGGTAACCAAATGGTTACCTAGACTATCTGCATTGTGTCACCCCCCCCCCCCCCCCCCCCCCCCACATTCATGTACATACTACCTAAATTGGCCCGACCAACCAGTGCTCCCACACATTGGCTAACCGGGGTATCTGCATTGTGTCCCACCACCCGTCCTGGAATACCATCCCTGCGGCCTTTCGGGTATTGATCTGATTAAAGACCTTTCTTACATCGGGCTCAGAGAGCGAGATCACCCAATCCTCTGAGATGGTGATGGCCCTCACGCCCGGACACGATGTTGTTGTTGTCAAAGTGTGCATAAAATGCAATGAGTTCGTATGATAGAAAGGCATTGTTGATATTAAGAATTCCCAGTAACAAAGTTGTCTAGAAAAAACATTTTTTAAGCATTAGCAACAGGCATGTTTGATTTGGCTGTGAATCTTCAGGAGACAGATTGTGTGCAATCATCAGTGTCCGTCTTCAGTCTCTTAAGCTATCTTTGGGTTGTTTGTTCTACAGATTGGCATTGGCATCCTGTTGCCTTCTCAAATGGTGGGAAAGCATGGCTGTTTGATACTTAAGACATGTGTAATCATGCATGGTGGTTTCTCGGCACGGATGTGGTGTTTCATAGTTGAAGGCATTCCAACTGCAGCTGATTGACCCAAGAGCAGAACTCAGTGTGAGGCTGATCACAAGTGAAAACAGTTGGTTTGGTTACATGACCCTTAAAGTGAATAACAGCCAGCCTTCAGGGTATTGCGCTGAGGGAAAAAGTCTAGCTAGCATCTAATCCTTTGGCAGACTTTGAGATATGTTAGTTATAAACAACTTCTCTTCCAGCAATATCCCAAATCGTTGTGTTTGTTTGTTTTGTATATTGAATAAGGAACTAACAAACTTCACTCAAACCAAACCTTGAAACACTTACAGTACATTCTGTTGTGGAACATGGTCCTTTAATTTCTCCCAAATTGAGTATACCTGTACCTTCTTAATTAAAATGACACATCTGTAACAAAAGTCCCCTAAATCTCCAGACACTACTTTCCTAAATCGACTCTCCAGGAGCATTTTACCTCATGGCTATATGGAACATAAACCGTCCCTCATAGCTTCTCTGGGTTCATATAGCATATATTGTCCAGTCACATTTAGAAGGACTTGATCTCAATGCTCTACAGCTGTTGATTCACTCCATAACTGCAGGGGCGTTCACTGGCAGTACATACTGCATAAGCACATGCATGGACACATGTTGAAAAACACACGTGCACTCCTACTGTATTCTCTTTGACTGTGTGTCCATCTGGCATGAGTCCAACTTTACCCTTTCATTCATAGAGCTTCCCATCCCACCTCATCATGCCACAGTAGTGGGGCACAACAGCCCCCGCCTCTCCGCTCCCATCCTCACCAAAGAGATGGTAGTTAAACAGCGTGAAGGTAGGGTATATTTGCACCGAGCACTATAGCACAACTGATGAGTGGCTTGGTGTGAGACTGAGTCGTAACTCTTTCATCTCCTCTAATGAAGTTTGACCATGCGTGAAGAGCTGGGGGCACAACCACGTCTCCAGCTGCCTGCACAATCACAGCTTCAACATACTCAGAGCTCACATACTCAGGTACACACATGTTACCCGTTTACAATGTACCCCCACCACCCCCGCAAGTACTCCGGAATATACACATAACACCTCAACAATGTGCAGAAAGGAGACACCGCCGCACGGAAAGCAAAGCAGGCACTTGAATCTTCTACAACATGTATTGTTTAACAAGAAGCTTCTCTGCCTGACATTGTGGAGTGTGCAGAGGGGAGATGTTGGCCCAATCCCAAACCCAAACCCAAACCTAACCAAACCCCTCCCAGCTGTGTTAGAGTATCATTGATAGACACCGCAATCACAAGGCTACATCCTCTGGGAAGTCCACTGGACAGCAGCAAAATGATCATTAGGATAAGATTTCTTGTCAACAAACAGAGTGGCGCTCACACAGATTCACTTTATTTTAATCATGGGAACCTGTCCAAGAAACACCCCAAGACAACCAACAGGCAGAGATATACACACACACACACACACACACACACACACACACACACACACACACACACACACACACACACACAGCGATGTCCTACTATACTTGTGAGGATTTTTTTGGCATCAACAATTCATTCCCATTAAAATTCCTATTTTACCTAACCCTAAACCAAACCATTACCCTAACCTTAAACCCTAAACCTAACCCCTAAGCCTAAAATAGCCTTTTTACAAGTGAGAACAGGCTAAACGTCCTCACTTCTATGAATGTCTGTTGTTTTACTATTCACATACACACTGCCGCTAAAAAAAATGTTTGATATTGGCGAGTGTTTGGATGTGAGCTAATACAGTGTATCGATCATCCATTGGTTATAGCCTGACATTTCCCTTTTCATTTCTAGGAGAGTAAATTCATCATATTGCATAACTACTGTATGTTTAATGGGACAATCAGTATGCTGCTGAACGTCCTGTAGCTCAAACAGTTCATCATCATCTGAACATGATCTCTAACAAAAGGCAATCCAAGCTTCAATCAGACATTACAATTCTACAGTGAGACCAAAAAGCATCAGAACAAAATTCAAGGAAACATAATCTACGTACCGGTAACAACCAAACTTCTGCTTTTAATTACGTTTTTGTGTCAAACTCTTTCTTATCTTGCACAGTCACAGCTACAAGTTGCAAGACTTGAAGTTGCAAGACTTGAAGATATACAATGGTTTTGCACCTGAATCTAAATGCATTGCATTTATGGTCAGTAAATCGCTTGGATGAAAGCGTCTGCCATTCACACTGTGGTTTTGCTGCAGTCAAGTCTGCACAACTCTACACATTATGCAATGTCCTAAACATTTTCAATACTTTTGCGATAATTTCATGGGACATTACAAACTGGACCAACTGGACCATGAAAACCCTACTCATGTACACATTGCAATTTGGTTTTGGCAAGCTATTTTTTTCTATACAACGTGAATGGCATTAGGAGAACACATGCAAAGTCAGCAAAACATTTGCATTGTGCACAATGCACAATGATAAGCATCAACAAAACCAAAACACTTTCCATCACACATGCATTGGCAAAAACAGAATATGCATGCTCAAAACTATACATAAAACATGTAACACAAAACCATACTATCCAGAAACAGAATACGCCTGACTTTACAGAACGGCCAATCTGTGCACTTGCCTCTAATCCTCTGTGCAGGGATGCAGTTGAGGAGAATGGATCCGGAGAGGAGCAGGAGAGAGACTCTGAGGAGCATGGTGCCTGCAATAGAGCTCTCTGGACAGGGATGCTGGACAACTTCACTAAGGTAGCAGCTCAATTTAGGGCTTGTGCAGCGCTCCGTGGAAACACTGTGGAGTGGAGAGGACCACCGGACCACGAAGCATCTATACTAGCAGCATAGGAGAGGGGTGGGGGTGGGAGGGGACTGGTGATGTCACAACCCAACCCCACACACCCTGTTCCTAGGTGGGTGGCTAAATGTGTGGAATCTCGCTAAAATGTTTCCCTCTATTTTTTTTCCCTCCCTCTGTTTTTGTATCACCCACCCGGTTTTCCCCTCCCCTTCCTCCTCCTCCAGCCCTCCTCCTCTTATGAGTTATTTTTTAATTTATATTTATTATTTATTTATTTATTTATCCTTTGTTCAACTCAAGTGCTATTGCAATGTAGATTCCAGGAGGCGCCAATGTGGTGGGCAAAACAGGGTGGTGGCACAGGAGGAGCACAGGAGTGGCACCCTCGCTCCATCCTAACCTATGGCCTTGGGGGTAAAGTTAAACTCATGCAGTGTAGTTTGTATGGCACACTACCATCCCCACCTCTGCCCAACATGTGCACACTGTGCAGACTAACCAGTACCATGTTTTTAAGCCCTTTGCTTTTGGAACACACTACACAACATCACAGTACATTCTCTCTGAGCACAAATGACACGGGTGGAGCAGCGCCAAAGGGTATCCAAATCCAACCTCCACTGGAGCTCTTTGGGAGGCAGTGACCATGCTCTCCCGCCAAGAAGTCCAGCCCCTGACATAGAGGAGGTATGAGGGGCGGTAGTACAGAGGAGAGAAGGAGGAGGGGATGGAGGGAATACGAGGGGTATCCACACACGTCCTTCAAGCTGATTATGTTAGGAGCCCCATCCAACCAACACGTGCCATCACATGCGACAGGATACCGACTGGTGGAGACAGTTGTTCCAGACAGAGCGCCTGCCTCTGCTCCATTCCAGAGGAACTGAATAGAGGCGTATTCATGATTCATGCTGCCGTCCACTAAATCACCAAATCCAGATTTTACACAATGGACAAATTAACTGGTGACTGACTGACCGCCAGAAGTATAAATAACAGAAACCAAAGCACACATATTCTGACTTTAAAATAAAGAAAGACTGTTAAGGGAAAAATGCAATATTGAAACTTGGGAAAGACATTAACCCCTCGTACTCATTGGACCATTCCTGCCAGAGACACAGTGACCAACAAGCATTGACACGCAGGGAACCAAAGTCAACACCCAAGCTGAGGGGCGGACAGGGACCTAAAAGCAGCCCTGGCATTTCTAATACACCGGCTCACTTTCTTCCTTGTGGCCCCCACACCAGACCATTTCTTCCTTGAGGCCACCATTATGCCAGATAGTGATCATTTTGTGTAAAAAAGGTTTGGCAGGCCCACTAGGCTAAATGGACAGGCCCATCTGCCATTTGCCCGAGATGCCAGATGTCCAGTCCGCCGCTGCCCAAGTCCTGCACAGTTGTGAAACTTCAGGCTCCTTTTTCATCCTCTTGACTGCGAACAATAATGTTGTTATTGCCTGACCGTAGTTTGTCCCCAATAAAAAGTTTTACCTCAGAGCACGTCTCTCACATTGTTCTGCCAATTTGGATAATGTCTCAATGGTTGAGTGACCCATTAATGTTTATCTCTGACAGTAAGGTACAGATCGTTCTTGGGTTTGTGCACTTCCTATAGGGGTAGATCACAGTCTCTATGAACATTTCACTGCTAACGATGGTCATTAATTGATGTGACTTATTGTTTTGTACATTGAGTTCTGAATATCAAGCATCACTTGAAATTTGTGAGAAAAACATAGGTGTTTATTGGCTTCAGATAATAAACAACTGATTGTTTTGTTGTTGTTGTTTTGCTTAATTGAGCTCATTTAGACTATTGAACAAAGTGTTTAAGCCCAAAGCTTGGTTCTTTGTAAATCATCATTAAAACAGCATGTCTGTGTACGTACAGTGGGGAGAACAAGTATTTGATACACTGCTGATTTTGCTGGTTTTCCTACTTACAAAGCATGTAGAGGTCTGTAATTCTTATCATAGGTACACTTCAACTGTGAGAGACGGAATCTAAAACAAAAATCCAGAAAATCACATTGTATGATTTTTAAGTAATTATTTTGCATTTTATTGCATGACATAAGTATTTGATACATCAGAAAAGCAGAACTTAATATTTGGTACAGAAACCTTTGTTTGCAATTACAGAGATCATACGTTTCCTGTAGTTCTTGACCAGGTTTGCACACACTGCAGCAGAGATTTTGGCCCACTCCAAACAGACCTTCTCCAGATCCTTCAGATTTCGGGGCTGTCGCTGGGCAATACGGACTTTCAGATCCCTCCAAATATTTTCTATTGGGTTCAGGACTGGAGACTGGCTAGGCCACTCCAGGACCTTGAGATGCTTCTTACGGAGCCACTCCTTAGTTGGCCTGGCTGTGTGTTTCGGGTCGTTGTCTTGCTGGAAGACCCAGCCACGAGCCATCTTCAATGCTCTTACTGAGGGAAGGAGGTTGTTGGCCAAGATCTCGCGATACATGGCCCCATCCATCCTACCCTCAAAACAGTGCAGTCGTCCTGTCCCCTTTGCAGAAAAGAATCCCCAAAGAATGATGTTTCCACCTCCATGCTTCACGGTTAGGATGGTGTTCTTGGGGTTATACTCATCCTTCTTCTTCCTCCAAACACGGCAAGTGGAGTTTAGACCAAAAAGCTATGTTTTTTTCTCATCAGACCACATGACCTTCTCCCATTCCTCCTCTGGATCATCCAGATGGTCGTTGGCAAACTTCAGACGGGCCTGAACATGCGCTGGCTTGAGCAGGGGGATCTTGCGTGCACTGCAGGATTTTAGTCCATGACGGCGTAGTGTGTTACTAATGGTTTTCTCTGAGACTGTGGTCCCAGCTCTCTTCAGGTCATTGATCAGGTCCTGCCGTGTAGTTCTGGGCTGATCCCTCACCTTCCTCATGATCATTGATGCCCCACGAGGTGAGATCTTGCATGGAGCCCCAGACCGAGGGTGATATACCATCATCTTGAACTTTTTCAATTTTCTAATAATTGCGCCAACAGTTGTTGCCTTCTCACCAAGCTGCTTGCCTATTGTCCCTTAGCCCATCCCAGCCTTGTGCAGGTCTACAATTTTAACCCTGATGTCCTTACACAGCTCTCTGGTCTTGGCCATTGTGGAGAGGTTGGAGTCTGTTTGATTGAGTGTGTGGACAGGTGTCTTTTATACAGGTAATGAGTTCAAAGAGGTGCAGTTAATACAGGTAATGAGTGGAGAACAGGAGGGCTTCTTAAAGAAAAACTAACAGGTCTGTGAGAGCCGGAATTCTTACTGGTTGGTAGGTGATCAAATACTTATGTCATGCAATAAAATGCAATTTAATTACTTAAAAATCATACAATGTTATTTTCTGGATTTTTGTTTTAGATTCTGTCTCACACAGTTTAAGTGTACCTATGATAAAAATTACAGACCACTACATGCTTTGTAAGTAGGAAAACCTGCAAAATCGGCAGTGTATCAAATACTTGTTCTACCCACTGTACATGCCCATACAGTATCAAACTGAATTCGACCACAGAAAAAAAAAACATCCTTCTCTGAATCTGAGGACAAGTTCCCACAGGCTCAAATTGATAGGGGCCGTTGTTGTTGTGAATGGGAGTCTCTTAAAACAATTGAAGCGTTTCTTCAGGCAAAGCATCCCAGTGTTTAGTGGTACAGAGTGGGAGCAGCACCTGCACCACAACACCACGATGACGAAACCACTGGAGAGACTGGATTGCTCTCCAATCCACTGACAAGGTTGCTCAACTTAAAAAATAAACCTCTGTTCTATTCTCTACTCTATTTACAAGGAAAACCATCTCTCATCAATGGCCACTTTGTTTCCCTCTCCTATGTCTGGGAAGAGTAGGTGACCAGACAGACAGACAGACAGACAGACAGACAGACAGACAGACAGACAGTTCCCAGGTACACGTGTAGTCTGGCTGTACAACTCTGCAGTCTAAGCATGTACATTCTCGCATCTTTGTCACTGCAAGTTAGGGAAGACAGAAATAAAGAATACAACGAGTTCTGTTACTCCTGTCTGTATTCAAGAGGAAGAATTCCTTTACAGAAATAAACAATACTAAAGTAAACAGAAGGAGATAAACCTAAAAAATTCAAAATCTTTTCAGATTTGCTCAGTTGACTCAGTAATCTTTCACAACCCCAATGAGGAAAGTATTTTGCTGCTCATGATGGCTTCCTGCTGTTTCCAAAGTTTGTCACTGGCGGTGTTGATGTTTTCTTGCTGTGCTTCCTTCCCTGTTCCTTTCCCATCTCAATCCTCTGCAACGAAATGAATGGCCACCTGGGCTTCGTCAAGCCACGACCCCCAGTTAAAACACTCCAGTGTTGAATGCACCCCACTAAAAATCCCTCAGCACCACACGCCAGCCTGTGGAGTATAGAGTGTATGAATCTGCTACTGGTGATTAACCTCCATTCAAGGTTCAATTCATCATCATTACACCTATCTGTACTTTGGCCTGAGAAGTCCCATCATCCACGATTTGTGGTTTTGACTAGATGGGATACATTTTATGTCAGAATTGACCAGAATTAACTTTGTGTAGCAGGTCAGGGGAATTCATGCAGCAGGTTAGGATAATTAACGTAGCAGATTAGGAGAATTACATTAAGGTTAGAAAAAGGTTTAGGGGCCTCCGGAGTGGCGCAGTGGTCTCAGTGCTTGAGGCGTCACCACAGACCCAGGTTCAATTCTGCAGTTATACTGCACTCTAACTGCAATCTTTTTTCATAAGGGTTCCCAGCCAAATCCGTTTGGAAGAGTTTGTGCAGATATTATGACATTTTTGTTTCATTTTGGACTTTGGCTGTTCGGGAACACAATTTCTGTCCTAGATACGCCCCTTCGACAGTGATCGGTCAAATGTAGGGATTCTTCAATAAAGTATTTGTTGTCATTCAATGAGGGACGACTCCTTTCTATACACATGTTTTATTGAGAAATACTGCACCAAACATAGATGTAAAATTGCCCGACTAGAATCTCCTCGGCAGAAAAAATTAAAAATGTATGACAGATTTCTTGAGTTATCTTAGATTAATTCTGACTTTTTTGAGGAAGTGTATGCTGTCTACAGAGTCACAAAATGAACAAACAGTACTAATATCGCTTTTTTCTTGTTTTGGAAGGGAATGTCTTTTAAGGGAGTCTGAGAGCTTTCAGCCTAACTGAAGCCTTTAGCCTAATGTATGTGTCCTGTACACAGCTCGGGCAAACGTGTACTCTACCGGTGGAAACAACAAAGGTCAGCTAGGTCTGGGAGACTGTGAGGAGAGGACAGCCTTCCAATTGGTGGACTTCTTCAGTTCACATGGACCAATCAAAATGCTTGCTGCCGGCTCCAACACCTCTGCTGCCCTCACAGGTAAGACTAGCTAGCCTGAAGCCGAACTGAAGCCGAAATGAAGCACCCCTTTAGGGTTAGCTAAAATGCTAAACAAATGCTAAACATTGATATAAACTGTATCCCATCTAACCATGGCCACACTCTGTGTTGAATTAGTCATTTCTGGAGTTCACTCACTGTTACTGTATACTGAAACTGGGCCTCCAATCCACAGCTGTTTAGTGTTCACCCATGGCCTCAATAACATCCAAAACACTACAGGAGAGGTTCTATATCTCAACATGATGAATATGGGGAGTAAATGGATTGCCATGCGTTGGCTGCTCTCTCCATGTCTCTGCTCTGTGTCTTCCATCTCTAGTCTCTTGTTAAACCCACAGTGGTTAATGGGCCACAGGGAGACCAACTACAACCAGATCCTGCAGGACCCGTAGATCAGCCCGCCTTCATCCATCAGCATGGGATGGCGAGCCTCTGTTTCTACTACTCTTGTGGGGAAAGTAGAGCATTGGGTTATATGGGTCAGAAGTGGGTCAGAAGTTCTTCCTTGTTCTGCTTCAGTAATCAAGATAAGTTGTTCCTCTTCCAATGTTTTTTCACATCTTAATGCCCTGGGCATCCCACTCAGCAATGAAAGTCAAATGGCCAAGGAGAAGGCCCACATGTTCCATGTCCTTCGCATCCTCCGCATTATCTTCCAAGAGAATTCTCTTTGATTATAGTCACAGCCGTGTATATCCCCCCAAGCAGATACCTCGTCGACTCTGAAAGAACTTCACTGGACTCTATGTAAACTGGAATCCATACATCCTGAGGCTGCATTTATTGTATCTGGGGATTTTAACAAAGCTAACCTTAGATCAATACTCCCTAAATTCTATCTGCATATCGAATGCGCGACAAGAGCTGGCAGAATTCTGGATCATTGCTACTCGAACTTCCGCGATGCATGCAAAGCTCTCCCGCACCTTGCCTTTGACAAATCTGACCGTGAATCCATTTTGTTGCTCCCAGCCTAAAACAGGAAACACCCGTGCTCAGGTCAATACAATGCTGGTCTGACCAATTGGATTCCACGCTTCAAGATTGCTTCGATCACATGGACTGGGATATATTCCAGATAGCCTCAGACAACAACATTGATGTATACGTTGACTCTGTGAGCGAGTTAATTAGCAAGTGCATCGGAGATGTCATATTCGCTGTGACTATTAAAACCTTCCCTAACCAGAAACCGTGGATTAATGGCAGCATTCGCACAAAACTGAAAGCGAGAACCACTGCTTTTAATCACCATGGCAAGGCGACCGGAAACATGACCGAATACAGACAGTGCAGCTATTCCCTATGCAAGGCAATCAAACAAGCAAAGCGTCAGTATAGACACAAATTAGAGTCACAATACAACGGCTCAAACACGAGACGTATGTGACAGGGTCTACAGTCAATCACGGATTACAGAAAGAAAACCAGCCCCATCGCGGACATCAACGTGTTGCTCCCAGACAAATTAAACAACTCCTTTGCTTGCTTTGAGGACAATATTGTGCCACTGACGCGGCCCACTACCAAAGCCTGTGGGCTCTCCTTCGCTGTGGCCAACGTGAGTAAAACGTTTAAATGTGTTAACCCTCGCAAGGCTGCCGGCCCAGACAGCACCCCTAGCCGCATCCTCAGACCAGCTGGCTGGTGTGTTTACGGACATATTCAACCAAACGATATCCTAGTCTGTAGTCCCCACATGCTTCAAAATGGGCACCATTGTTCCTGTTCCCAAGAAAGCTAAGGTAGCTGAACTAAATGACTATCGTCCCATTGCACTCACTTCTGTCATCCTGAAGTGCTTTGAGAGACTAGTCAAGGATCATATCACCTCCACCCTACCTGATACCCTAGAACCACTCCAATTTGCTTACC
This sequence comes from Oncorhynchus mykiss, assembly GCF_013265735.2. NCBI lineage: Eukaryota > Metazoa > Chordata > Actinopteri > Salmoniformes > Salmonidae > Oncorhynchus > Oncorhynchus mykiss. The sequence goes on along the minus strand of NC_048571.1, from coordinate 10,489,302 downwards.
GCCCCAATAGGTCCACTGACGATGCAATCACCATCACTCTGCATGGTGCCCTATCCCATCTGGACAAGAGGCCTACCTATTTAAGAATGCTGTTCATTGACTACAGCTCAGCATTTAACACCATAGTACCCTCCAAACTCATAATTAAGCTCGAGACCCTGGGTCTCGACCTCGCCCTGTGCAACTGAGCCCTGGACTTTCTGACAGGCCTCCCCCAGGTGGTGAAGGTAGGAAACAACATCTCCACCCAGCTGATCCTCAACACTGGGGCCCCACAAGGGTGCGTTCTCAACCCTCTCCTGTACTCCCTGTTCACCCATGACTGCGTGGCCATCCACGCTTCCAACTCCATCATCAAGTTTGCAGACAATACTACAGTGGTAGGCCTTATTACCAACAACGACTAGACGGCCTCCAGGGAGGAGGTGAGGGCCCTCGGAGTGTGGTGTCAGGAAAATAACCTTACACTCAATGTCAACAAAACAAAGGAGATGATCGTGGACTTCAGGAAATGTATCACAACGTATCACTGGGGGAAAACTACCTGCCCTCCAGGACACCTACAGCGGCACCCGATGTCACAGGAAGGCCAAAAAGATCATCAAGGACAACAACCACCCGAACCACTGCCTGTTCACCCCACTATCATCTAGAAGGCGAGGTCAGTACAGGTGAATCAAAGCTGGGACAGAGAGACTGAAAAACACCTATCTCATGGCCATCAAACTGTTAAGCAGCCATCACTAACATAGAGAGGCTGCTGCCAACATACAGACTCAAATCTCTGGCCACTTAAATAAATTGACTTAAGAAAGGCATCACTAGTCACTTTAATAATGTTTACACATCCTACATTACTCATCTCATATGTATATACTGTATTCTCTACCGTCTACTGCATCTTGCCTATGCCGCACGCCCTATTCTATTCATCCCTTTTCATGTGTGTGTATTTGTGTTTAAGGTAGTTGTGAATTTGTTAGATTACTTGTTAGATATTAATTAATGCATAGTCGGAACTAGAAGCACAAGCATTTCGCTACACACATTAAAATCTGCTAACCGTGTGTATGTGACCAATAACATTTGATTTGATTTTTGCTGGGGAGCTGAAGAGAAAACCATTGAGGAGTTGTAAATCCTGTAAAGCCCCTAAAGGTTTAGCCTGTCCTCCTTTCACCAGGGATAATGGAGAAGCTCCCCTGCTCCACACTATCGCACCACACCTCAGCATATCTAACACCATCATAGCCCAATGGAAGCAGATGTGCACCGCACTCGTCTTCCGTCAGCATCCTACTTTCTCTGGCCATATGGAGGTCTGGGTTCTACCTTGGCCTCCTGCCCCTGACATTGGCAGAGCAAGGTGACAGTCATCAACACAGAGATTTACGAACTTTTACATAGTGATTCTCAAGATGGATTACCTTGATTCCGATGGAAATATGGCTCGTGAACCAGCAAAATGGACCTAAAAAATATAACATTTGAAAGTTTTAGCCTTTTTTTTCGGTCAGCAGGTTTAGTGATTTGGAAACTGGTTGCAGATGTGGCCCACATGGGCCAGCCCTTATAACGGCACACCATGTCAATTCCCCCAGTTGGATCGTCTCATGATTGGCGAGTTGGAGAAGAAAAACTCTTGATATTTTCCATCCCTCAGTACAATCGTCTCAGTTCATTCGTGGACGCCTGCAGGAGGACTAAGTGCTGGGTTCAATCCGTATCACGGAACATTTGCGTTCTAATGTAAAGGTCATTTCCAATTGAGAGGACGTGCCGCGTTTACCATTAATGCAGTCTCCACAAACGCTGGAACATTGCCTTTACAGTTTAATCGAGCTATAACGCAGATCTTACGCAATACTTCGGCGAATACTACACGAATTGAATCCAACCCTGAGTTATTGTGTTGTCACAATAGTTTATGGCAAGACAAGCATCACTCTAGTCAACACTCAGAGAATCAAATTTGGTTGTTTTTCAACAGGTTGCAGAGATTCAGTCATTGAAGTATTCACCCATGAACTTTGGCCTCACTGGCAACATTATTAGACAACACATGAAGGAAATATCAGCGCAGCTGTCCATTCTGCGTATGGAACTGGACACCGTCACATCGTAAACTTGTAAACCTTGTCATCCTTTCATCACTCATCTAACAAGCTGTTTCCTGTGGATGAGGCAGGAATCCAGACCTCTTTTTATTTTATTGACTCGTGTTGGCAGTGAGTTTTAAAACAAACAGCACAAGAAAGCCACATTAGGAGGTAGCTTCATTACAGCGCCACTGAGACAGTGATGCATGGAATGTTGCCTGAGATATTGACACTCCTCCCCTCAGTACAGTCAGTAAAAAGGAAGCCCCATGCAGGATGGAGTGTTGCACCGTTAAGAGACGCAGAGGCAGAGCAGCCTCACCTGTGATCTGTAGCCAACACAAGGCGAGGCTACTCTCAGAGCAGCACGTCTTACCCATAAATTCACCTTGACTCAACCTACTAGTAAACAAAGACTCCTAGCCTTCCCGACCTCAGCGGAGGATATGTCCTCCAGTTCATGTCATGATAGTGACGTTTATTAGAAACGTGAGAGAGTTTCATGTTTCACTCCTGTTAAGGTTTTAAACATCCACGCTTATCCATCGCCATGCACGGTCGGCTGAGGATAAGACACCTGGCCTGCCTACCATTGTGTGGGACGGGGAATCGAGAGATGGGGGTTGTGATTGGAAGGTTTTCTCATATGTCTTAGAACACAGTAGGAAAGTTACTGAGAACATCATAGCCTAAAGTTGTAAAACAGACACTGGGCAGCCGTTCATTGTGCTGAACCGTTTAACAAGTTTCTGACAAACAATGTCCCACTTTCTGACGTCCGTCGTCACGTAATCTCTTGGATGAATGGTTATGAAAACTCCAAAGTTACCAGTAACCCAAAATGATGAATGCTGATAAAAAGCTAAATGAGGCGAACCCAATAGGGTTGTGCCAGTAAGGTCTTGTGTTAATTCACAACGGTTACATTGAACGGTATAACAGCAGTGTGTAACAAAGACTCTCTTTGAACAATTGTGCTGAGTTGTGTATTTAGACAGAGCATGCGGCTCAAGTCTGTTTATGACGTGAGGATTTGTCAAAGTCAGACTTTCCTGTAAATCATTCCAAGCCTACATGACAGGTTTTATGTAATGATTTTATTCATACTCAAGATTTCTTTCTAAGAACTGATATTCCAACATTTGAATAATAACACATTCTGAGAATCTCCGGCTCAGCAAAATCTAAAAGACATGGACAGTAAATGCTAAATTAACTGGAAGATATTTGTACTTTAGTGACCACTCCTGTCTAATACTGTTAAGTATTAAGCTAAAGTTCATCAAATACAAAGTCAATGTGTCACTCTGCTTCAAACATGTTAGCATCAGACAAAAAGTTATTATTTTATACTTTTGGCACAAAATAAAAGCCTGTTGAGCTGTGAGCATATTAATTCAGATAAGCTTCATAACAAAGACCCTGTGGCAAATGTCCTCATGTGTAATGTTTCGGAATACTTCAGATGACTAACAGGCTATGGTCCCGTGTGGTTTAGATGGTAGAGCATGGCACTTGCAACGCCAGGTTTATGGGTTTGATTCCCATGGGGGACCAGTACAAACAAAATATGAAAATGTTTGCACTCACCTCTGTATGTCGCTCTGGTTAAGAGTGTCTGCTAAATGAATCAAATGTACATATCAGGATTGGTTCTTGGATAATAAAGCATCAATGGAACACAGCATTGAAGTTGGCTGTTGTAATACGTCTGTCTGTGTGTCGTTTGTTTCAATAGGAACAATGGATTATTGGCTGTCGATTCTTGTCAGTACATAAAAATTCCTTCCGATTATACGTGTCATGTAGGCATGCCAGTGATACCAGAGAGAGACACATTTGTCAAAAGCATACCCAATTTAGACAAATAGGTGCCATGTTTCCAGAGCTAGGACAAAGACTGCTAGTGGGCACAACTCAGTGAGGTAAGCCACAACCTGGTCTAACGTGATGGGTTTTTCAGTATTAAATAAACATGGAAACACTCAATTGAAAATAAATGAGCTTTTGTAAGTCTGGTTTATCCCTGATGTTCCTGGCGTAATGGGTGGACACAGCTGTCGAAACTGGCATGGACCGCCTTGTTATCCAGATAGATACTCTTACCAGAGGCATTCTGATGACACGAAGAACGATATCAGAAGTGCCCAATAAGGAAATCAACAACAAAAATATAAGTTAAGATATTGTGAAAAAAATATGCCTGTTAGAATAATCCAAACAACTGATACGAAATGACTTCTACATCTGTTAGTCTCAATGTACAACCTCATCTGAGACACAGAAAAAAAGCAACTACAAGACAGATGGTCATCTCCAAGTGGTTTCTGGAGGACTTCCAGATTGATCCGTTTGTTTTCCCAGAAGTCTGATTTATCTGAGGTTGTTCTCTGGTGTTAGGACCATCCTCCGGGCTTCAGTTGTAGGTGATTTAACTCAAATAAACCTGAACAGGAAAAATAATCAGACAACGCTCTGAGCTGCGGAGGGCAGAGCAGGGGGCAATGGGCCAATCAGAACTATCAAAGCTCACGGCAAATAAATCAATCAGGAGAATTAAAGCGTTTATATGAAACAAGGGAAAGAAAACATGATTACCAATAACATTTCATTTTTCACAGGATTGTGTTTGTTTTTAAAACCAAAGAACATGTAGTCCGTCTCAAACCAAGCCTAACTTCATCTGGATGTGAAGACGTCGGTTTCCACTTCATAATTAACGTTTGTTAAAGTCAGTATCTGGGTATATATAATGCATGGCTTCCAGTGAAGGATTACAGTGGCAAACCACGTGGACTTGGGACAAAATGCTAAGTATCCATACTACAACTCAGTAATATTGTTGTGAATGTGCATATTTCGCATTCAGAATGCATTACCCGTCACCGTGGAGACAAAGATCACAACAGATATTTGCCTGTGTCATCAATAATTGTTTCCAGTAGGTAATCAGTATCATCAGCCAAAGAGAACTGGAAATAATTATGGGAGATTAGCAACCAAGTTTGTGTTGTTTCACAAGTCCTTCTGTGCATTTTTGTGTAATCCAATTGGGAGCTTGACTTGTTAGCTCATTTCCCAGAAGGCTTTGCACTAAAGAATGCAAGGCCATATTTCACACGTGCTCTTCCTGGAGCAGTTTTTAATTAATTGGATCTGACAGTAAAATTACCCTTTATATTACAACTTGTAAAATCTATTTTTAACAATCTGAAAGTATGAATATGGGAAATAAGCACGCTATATGTACAGCACAATATGCTCTCTTCTTTTATTAAGTTTCCGCCTGTTGAAAGTATACCTTTTTAAAACACTATTTTGAAGCAGGCCCATTTGCTTTCTATGCAGACTATATTCTCGACATCTCCATAATTACTGATACATTAAAGTAATACCTTTTTATAGATGGAGTCAGGACATTGTGTAGCCTAGTGCAGGAATGATTCCTTGGGTCTTTCATTTCCACCTGCGAGCCAGGACTGAGAGGATATGGTTACGCAACCAAAGCCATGGCTCTCTTAACCACTGTTGACAGGATCCTGACAAAGTACGGTCGTTTAATTGGGGCTGGAGGAGGGGAGCAACGATCTAAGGGGCACTTGTTCTTACTTAGGACGGCTGTGTTCCACATTAAATGATTTTTGCCAAGTCAAGATATTTTCCAGTCACTGTAAGAGGACTTTCAGGGTAACACCTGTTTCGGTAAAAGAGATTTCTGATTTCTCACACAAGCTCAGTAGAGGTCTATTTGTTTGTCCTATGTGTGGAGAGTGGCCATTGTACCAAGTCTTATTAAGCGTCCAGGCCGAATCACACAGCAAAACTAAATCAGAAATGGAGCTTTCTTGTACCTTTGATTGGGGTTTAAGGTTCATCTGTGTCAACTCACACAGAAACATGTTGTTGGACATAGACAAGCATTTAATTGTCAACATCAATCATTTGTTCCTTTCCTCAAAGTGTCTTTGTGTAGGCCTCCCGGGTGGCGCAGTGTTAAGGGCTGTGCCACCAGAAACTCTGGGTTCGCGCCCAGGCTCTGTCGTAACCGGCCGCGACCGGGAGGTCCGTGGGGTGACGCACAATTGGCGTAGCGTCGTCGGGGTTAGGGAGGGATTGGCCGGTAGGGATATCCTTGTCTCATCGCGCACCAGCGACTCCTGTGGCGGGTCGGGCGCAGTGCACGCTAACCAAGGTTGCCAGGTGGACGGTGTTTCCTCCGACACATTGGTGCGGCTGGCTTCCGGGTGTTAAGAAGCAGTGCGGCTTGGTTGGGTTGTGTATCGGAGGACGCATGACTTTCAACCTTCGTCTCTCCCGAGCCCGTACGGGAATTGTAGCGATGAGACAAGATAGTAGCTACTAACAATTGGATACCACGAAATTGGGGAGAAAAAAGGGGGTAAAATTCAACAACAAAAAAACACAACAAAAAATGTGTCTTTGTGTGGGCTGAGGGATTGTTCTCCATGTGTTGTAAGTGCCATGGCTGGATGTGTTAAATACAGGAACAACTCATACCAGATTCATGATGACATCATGCATCTCATCAAATCCCCAAAATTGTTTTACACATGCACATATCCTTGTGACACAGGATTGACTATTGCTACTATCCTAACCACAGGATGCTGCTGAGGGGAGGACGGCTCATAGTAATGGCCAGAAAGGAACACATGGAAACTGTGTTTGATGTATTTGATACCATTCCACTAATTCCGCTCCAGTCATTACCACGAGCTCGTCCTCCCCAGTTAAAGTGCCACCAACCTGCTGTGATTCTAACCAACCAATGTCCTACTAAAACCTTCAGATTAAGATCTGGAACATCAACATAAAGTAGGTCTTCTACTGTATGTCTAACTTTGTTTATTCCGGAACTAATTCACAAACTGGGAGAAGTACATTTATGGCCGGTATCCCAGCCCAGATTAAACTTCGTCCAGAACTAAAAAACATTCTCCATGGAGATTCTCCATTCAAAACATTCTTAATCCAGGACTAAGCTTATTCTGTGTCTGGGAAACCGGCCCTTAGAATTCAAATGGAGGTTATCTCCTTCTCATCGTTTAATATGTGTCATATAATACTTATCTGACCATGCCAACCACCTGTAAAACATCTCACTAATCTCCTATGAGGACACTGAAACACTCTCCACCTCATCATCAGGCTCACAGTACTATGCACAACATAACTTTATAGTCTCAAACCCTTAGCCTTGGACAAACGTATGAAGTGAAAGAACTCCAAGACACAGTTTGATGATAGCACAGTCCCATACTCTATATTCCAACATAAACTAATTGGGAGTTGCTTAGGCAAATATGAAGTGCTTTACTTTACTGAAGTAGTGTTGAATGAGTGACAAGGAATAGTGGTGGTTGAGGTAGATGAAACGTGCCACCAGCAGCCAGATAGAACAGTAGGTGCTGGTGTCTCAGAGGGAGATTTACTCACACACATTTCATTCTGACTGACCTTCAGCTGGATTGAATAGACCGCTAAAAGTCCCACAAAAATTCTCTCAAGTCCTGAGAATGAGTCTCTACAGAAAATGAAGAACCCCTTGCTTCCATGAACAGTGACCCCTCTTTGATTATGGAACATAGTCAGTCATTCTGCTTTCCTGCCTGTTGCGTTCCCTCTTATAGAGGCGTGCGTACCATAAACACATGCAAATACACAAACTACAACACATAATCTGGGGAACGTAACACTGCCCATCGGATTGGTTGTTTTTCCATTTAGACGAGTCACCAATGAATGACTGAATGCGCTGACAATACATGTAGATGTATGGAACCATTCAAGGGCCATTCAAGGGCCTATGATGTAGACATCCAGCACTACCTCATAGAAAGTCCACAGAGGCCTCTGATACCACTGTTTCATATTGAGTGACTTTTAAAGTAAACTGGGAAAGCATTACTATTCCCCTCAATAATACAGTTAGCCACAGAAGACTATATTACTGGAGCAAAGGCCAACGAAAACAGGTCACAATAAAAAGCTAACCAGGGAGTGATGTTGAACAGAAAAGTGGCATTTCACAGAGTTAGATTTCATAGACCCTTCCTCTCTTCTCATAAGTCATATTTCAACCACTGCTGAATCCGCTGTTGTCATGTACTTTTGGTTTTCCTGTGGTATTACCCACTGTTGACTTTACATTTTATTTTATTTTCTCTCGTTGGATAGTTAAAGTGTTCATAACGGTCTGGTTATGAGGCGAATGAGTGCTACTCTGAAGAGGTGCATCGGGAGGAAACCAAATGGCTGCAGGTGGTCATTTATAGCTTATCAAGAGCACAACTGTGTTCTGAACACAACTTCAGTGTATTCCCTCATGTTCTCGCCAGTGGCTTCATCCATATTTTGCTGTGTTTCGTCACGGTTCATCAACAAGGACCCATGTTCAGACAAACCGTATTCAGAGAACCCATGTGGTTGTACAGACAACATTTGCTCGTCTCATGTTTGTAAGAGATCTGAGAACTCCGGCCCAGGCTGAATGTCTCAGGAGGGTGTTCAGTCAAACTCACAAACAGACATGTGTTTGATACTGGCACACAAACAGATGGCTGCCATTTATGTACTGAGCAGAAGTAGTGCCTCCTATCCTCCTCAGCATCCTCATTCATTTGCCTTTTTCTTCCTCTCTTTCTTTCCTCCTCTTCTTCGTTTCCTGACAGGGCCGATGTGCCGCCAGCGCAGGCAGGTTTTATGGTCGTCAGAAACTCCAGGGGCCAGGTCGCTCCTCCTTCCAGTGGAGAGTGAGTCAGGCCTGTAGGAGCCATTACAGTCAGCAGTTCTGCCTTGGCTTCCCCGGGCCCAGCACCAGAACTCTGGGGTTCAAAGGCTGTTATGCAATGGTGTACCTCAATCCTCAACCCAATACCTCACAAAATACAGGGGGTTTTATCGTGTGGAGTAAATTTGTATAAAATATTTTGGAGCTGATCTGTCCTCAGATCAGTGCCATGGGGCTTTGAGAGGCATTGAGGTGCTCAGGTTGGGCTCTTTAAAGAGCCCTAGATGGGAAATCTACCTGGGGCAGATCTGGGATCAGGTTGTGTAGGACTCTGTATGCAGTGTGCACATTTTCCAGTTATAGTTCATAAAACCTTGATTCTAGAATATGTATCTCAAATACATGATTGTTCTTGTGATTCAATAATGTATGTTTGCTTTTATGTATCTATGCTTGACAAAACAACGTTCCATTCTGTGCATGAAGAACCATATTTTACGAGTTACCCTGCAAAGCCGGAAACTCCCCAGTCCTATTTGATTGAATATGGCCCGTAGTGTAGTGGAGTCAGATGAAAAGCATGTGGGCCCACCGTTGTTAACATTAACCATCCAGAGACATTAGGTTGCACACCGATTCACCTCTTCCTTTCCCCAGAGAGGATAGTGTGGAGCCCAAAAAGCAAGAATGTCAGTTGGGCACAGAGAGAAAGTCCTGGAAAAGTACTGATTCTATAGCATCCCATACGGTTTATACTGAATTAAAGTCTTGTCTTAATCCAACATTATGTAACCAACAGTTTCTCTTCATAGGGCTGTGGATAACGTGTCCTTCGTTTCCATGGTGAAGCTTCCCAAAATAAGAGCTGAGCATTCCGAGTTATGGAAACCAAGGAAACACCTGACAATCTTGTCTCCGATCATGCAGCATAAAAATGATGAAGACGATGTTTTCATTCTGCGGTTCCAAAAACAATGTCTTGGAGAACATTAAGATGGAATATAATTTGCCACAATTATTTTGGGTTACGTAATCAAGAGACTAGATAATGATATTTGTGGCAGACTACGCACCGCGCTGGCAAATGAGATGAACCGCGTGTATCAGGTTTGTCATTTGTGGTATTGTTAGTGTCTTATCTAATCATGTGTTTACCAAATCTCTCTCTCTCTCTCTCTCTCTCTCTCTCTCTCTCTCTCTCTCTCTCTCTCTCTCTCTCTCTCTCTCTCTCCCGCTCTCTCGCTCTCTCTCTCTCTCTCTCTCTCTCTCGCTCTCTCTCTCTCTCAGTATCAGATGGAGTCGCTGCCAAGAAAAACAACCATAACAGGCAAGATTTGTGTAATATTTACAGAAAATATGTTTCAGGTCCACAAATGAATTCCATAAACTGTGTCGGCACAGGAAACAGTTTATTTTATGAAATGTTAGCTGCTAGAGAGTTTCTAGAGTTGTCATACTGTGTCTCAAGGTCACCAAAGTCGCAGAAAACACCACAACCACATTTTTACAAAGGAGTTCTTAGAACAATGCCATCAATAACTGACGACATTAGTCAAAAACTGGCACCCAAAGCCCGCCTAAGTGAAAGTTTCACTAACTTCCTCTGCAAGAAGTCCTAGAAACAGGTGCATAGAAATCCCACAGGTCAGGTTCAACATCAATCAATCCTAATAGCCATCCATAAAGAGAGGAACTAAGCACACAGAGAGAACGCACAGAAGCTTCTGACTGATTCAATGTCAAACCCAGGAGTTAGAGTTCGGGCTCTCTCTCTCTCTCTCTCTTCTTCCTGAGCTGTTTGTTCTGCAGCAGCTGCCCGCAACCCTATCCCAGGGTGTTTCTGTTTTCCATAGAGCATTGCGAGGAGCACTCCGGGCCCTAAACCATCCACTCTGTCCTCACGTGGAGAGCAATGGGACCACTCACCGACGGACGGACGGACGGACCGACGGACGGACCGACCGACCGACCGACCGACCGACCCAGGGTTGAGTTCACTAAGGGAAAAGAAAAAGAGGCTTTGGACAAGTACTTTTTTCCTAACGGACTCATCAGAGAGGGTTGACTGACACCTGAGAGACACAAGGACCAACACAACCACATAACAAAAACAGAGTACGAGAAGCAGTCTCTCTGAGAACACACAACATAATGACATCGTTGCTGAAAACCGTAGCCCCATAGACTTACAGTAATCTACACCAAGCAGAAAGTATAGGCTTTCTGCCCCAGTAAATATCTAAGTCACAGTTGGCAACAACAACAAAACAGTTCTACATAAGACATTTCCCTCCATGATTTTGGTCTTTAAGCTGAAGATCCTTAAAGCTCTGTGGTTAAGACATGTGAGTGGATGGTGTAGATTTCCTTCTGCCTAAACAATCCATTGAATGAATGACCCTAAAGCTGATATTATAAGCATTTAGCAGACATTTTCCAAGCCTGGACATGAAATTAAACTCTTCCAGGTCTCCAAGGTCATATATCAGAGAAGGATTATGTCATACTAATAGGTCATAATAAAGTAGTTAATGGTGCATGAAATAACCTAAAGGCTAAATGTTGAATTGCATAACGTGGCCTATCCATTGTCTTCTGGACTTCCCCAAAGACAGGATAAACATCATCAGGGATTCAAGAGAATACGGTTCCACCGTTTCTGTTACCATAGAGATACAGTAGGTGTTTTTAATTCTGTGCATATTACAACGTAGGAGTCACAACGACATGGGTAATGTTGACACTAGCATAATGATGAGATCTTTGAGCTTTTGCCTTTTCTCTGGGTTATCCTCAGTGGCTAAAACCATTTGGAAATGCATTAGGGGACACATTCATACAGGCCCAATGCATTATGGTCCACCAGTACCTACCTTTCTAATGTTTTTGTGAGAATGTGTGTCACCCACTTCAAACTTAGCCAGACAAAATGTCTTTGTGTACACCAATTCATTTTATTTTTAGTTCAGCTGCAGTCCATTTGTTTAATCAGGCTCTGAACAATATTCCTGCAGGCGCATCATTACACTTCCAAGTGCTTTAGAGAATTCATTCATATTCATTGACCTTAGACGAGTGCAAAAATGTACAGAAAGGCTGAGAGGACATGGCCAACAAGGAAGTGGTGAGTGTGTCAAGGAATCGAAAGGGGATCATTTACGTCCACTACACTGTATCAATAAACTATTACCTCTGTCAAACAACACTTTTCTATGTGTCCGTAATGTTGGTTAGGAAAAAAACTACTAACTTGATTAAAATCATGCAGTTTCAGACTCTGACTTTTCCCCCAAAACAATCAGAGACTGGTGCTGGAAAACCAAAATAGCCCGCTCTGCATTCCTTGGACAACCGGGATCATTTTTTCACACATTTGACACAACCCAGCGAGGGTTCGTTAAAAAGGTTTAAACAAACTTTCCATCCGTGTATGGAAATGTAATCATTATGGAAATAAACATTTACACTGAGAGGCAGTAATAGTGGCTGTTTTGTTACCTTAACTGGCTAGTGTGGTACTACAAGTGTGACTCTGCCAATGGGCAGAGCGTCACCTGTCACTCTTTAAGAGAGAGAGAGAGAGAGAGAAAGAGAGAGAGAGCCCAGTGTCATGTGTTCTCCTCCTGAACTCAATGTGGTTTCTATTAGAAGTCTTATCTCAGCCCGGCCTGTTCTGAATCTGATCTGAAGAATGAGGCTTTTCTTTGATCCAATTCAGGAGAGAGAGAAGGAGAAAAAACCTGTTGCCTTAGGAAGGGGTTTGAAATGTCAAACTCTGACACACTGTCCCGAGAGTGAGGCTAGTGGAATATTCACTAGCAAAGGGGAAAAAAACTCACACCAAGCTAACTCAAACCAAAACGTTACCAAATTATAACTCACGTCATGTGACCAGATAAAGACGGGAGCAGCAGCCTCCCTATTGGCAGAAGAGTTGAGATGTTCCTTAAAATAAAAGGTGGTAAATCCTCCCATAGCCCTGATTGGTCCACCACCCTTGTCTCCAATAACAACAGGGCCTTGGAAAAGGTAGAAGGGAAAAAGACGTCATCATGAGTGATTTATTGTTGCAAATGTTCACTGTTTTAAGAATCTCTGTCCTCACCTCAATCAATCAATCACATGTATTTATAAATACTTTTTTACATCAGCAGATGTCACAAAGTGCTGTACAGAAACACAGCCTAAAACCCCAAACAGCAAGCAATGCAGATGTGGAAGCACAGTTGCTAGGAAAAACTCCCTAGAAAGGGAGGAACCTAGGTAGAAACCTAGAGAGGAACCAGGTTCTGAGGGGTGGCCAGTCCTCTTCTGGCTGTGCGGAGTGGAGATTACAAGAATACGTGGCCATTTAAGGCCACCTCACATGCAGCTTGATATTTTGTTTCGATAAGCTACTTCAGCATACATCTACGGTTCCCTAAAAAACAACAGCTTTTTCCTTGGCAGTCTCTTATCTCCCTCGCTTACTGTAGTTGCTGATCTCAGAATCATCACTTATTCTCTTCAGTTTGACAATAATTCAGCGTCTGTCTCTCTCGTTCTCTCTCTCTCACTCGCTCTCTCTCCGTTCTGTATTGTTTTGCAGTTTTCCCATGCTCCCCTGCTGACTTTCAGATGTGCCCTTCGGAGGGAAATTCCAGCCATCACCCTCGATTTGTATCAAAAATAAGCTATACCTTCTCTCTCTCTCTAATTGTGTGATAGATCCAAAGCCATCTGTAGCAAGGTGGATATTACTCAATGGAACGCGCAGACAAAATCTCTATCAGTACCTTTACAGCCACTCTGCATATCAAATCAATAAAATCGTAATATTTTGAGTTGACATTCCACTAATTCAAAAGTCCGTAAAAACATTGTCCGGACTGAATGAACAGTTTGACCGTGTAAACTCGGGGTTTCAAAGTAGGCGCAAGGCTGCAGCGCTTAAACATGGCAAAGCTTTCATCAACACACTCTCTCTCTCTCTCTCTCTCTCTGCTGCTGGAGCTCCCTGCCTGGACGTCTGCCACCAACAATACCACTCTTTCTGAAACCCAGATCACTGCACAGTCTCCATGTGGTTTCCCAATGAAACTAACTTCAAAAGGTTGCACCATATCTGCAGTCACTTTACTGTAGCCAGCGGGGTGCCTCAACAAGAGACATTCGTTTCAAATTATCTCAGAGTTTGTAAAAAATATAGTAGATACTGAAGTAACATTTTCCATCCTAAACAAAGTCTGTTTTTTTAATGTTGTGTTCATACCCTCATAAAACAATACAATGATAATGTAATGATGACATTGGATCCTAATGTTGACATGAGTTTGTATGTCGTTGAGTTTTATGATTCCCTGGTGGACCTCATTCAGTTGGCTCTCTTCGGTTTGATAAAAACAGGCTATGAAAGTCCCTGTAGTCCCTTGAATTATCTCTGTTCTAGAGCCAAACTGGCAGAATATAGGGAAGCTCCACGTCACTACGAAGACCACACCACATCAGAAACATCTTAAGGCTTCTGATCAGGATCCAACAGTTACAAAATGATCTGTACAGTACAGTTCCCCTAATGTTATGCAAAGACAATCAGTTCTTGTCATTACCGACCAACCAAATGACACCCCCAGTATTCTTCCTCTAAGCAGTGTATTCTCTCAAGATGGGACAGGGTGAAATTGTTCAGAACATGGTTTTGTTTGACGTTCATTGGAGTGTGTGGTGGTGACAACAGTTGCTCTCTCAGCACTGGGATTATGGCAGAAGGAAGGAAGCTGTTGTTTCAGCCTTTCTTCTGTCCTCGTTGCCGGCACAGCCAACGTGTTGAGAGATACCCCAAGATGAGTGACAGGCCAGGCACCGTGCCAACGGAAACCATGGTCTCTGTGTGTACATACACACACAATGTGCAGTATACACACACATAAAACACACACACGTGCATATGCATGCAATAGAACACACATGTACTTAATTCATTCATACATACACACACACACAAGTAACTGCCAAAATAAAGGAAACTCCAACATAAAGTGTCTTAATAGGGCGTTGGGTCACAACAAGCCAGAACAGCTTCAAAGCACCTTGGCATAGATTCTACAAGTGTCTGGAATTCTATTGGAGGGATGTGATGTCATTCTTCCATGAGAAATTCCATCATTTGGTGTTTTGTTGATGGTGGTGGAAAACTTTGTCTCAGGCGCTACTCAAGAATCTTTCGTAAGTGTTCAATTGGGTTAAGATCTGGGGGCTGAGACGGCCATGGCATATGGTTTACATCAAACCATTCAGTGACCACTCGTGCCCTGTGGATGGTAGCATTGTCATCCTATGGGAGCATAGCCATGGTAGCCAAAACAATGGCCTGCATAGTATTTTTATACATGACCCTAAGCATTATGGGATTGCTTAATTAACTCAGGAACCACACCTGGGTGGAAGCATCTGATTTCAATATACATTGTATCCCTCATTTACTCAAGTGTTTTCATTATTTTGGCAGTTACCTGTATATTCTCAATGTCATTCACTGCCCAATACACAGTCAGTTTAGTCAATAATCGTGCTCATACCCTGATTGTTCACGGTACACGTGCAGTGAGAAGGATAGCAGTAGCCCAGACACATGCAGCCTGATTCTCAGAGAATACTTATTTTCACTGCTAAATATCAGACAAGGAAAAAGCCAATGAAGGAATGCATGTTATGAAAGAGGGGGTGCTGGGACCTGCCTGTCTGCAGAGAGGGACTGCCAACCCCCTAAGCACTTTAAGATGCACTTCATTCATTCCTTACCATGGAAACACCATGCAGGAGACAGCGAGCACTGAACAGTTCAGACCCAGACCATGTAGGCAGGAAGTGATCGTATAAAACATGGGGATTGTTGAATTTACTGGCTTCTGATTGGTGGATTAAGAGGGCTCTGATAGCAATGGGCCTGTAGGCCAATCATCACCTGTCATAGAGTTGATTCTGTACTGTATCCAATCCCCATGCAGACTGGAACCTGAACCTGATTTATATGTCTCTGTGTTTGTGCTCTCTGATCATGACACACTACTACAGGTACTCCTGTGGAGGAGACTTCTTAACACCCAGCCTACTGTAATGTCCAACCATACCTGGCCTACTGTACACCATGCTTCAGTTCTTCAGTATAACTGGTAAAGAGCCATCTAGTGGTAGAGAGGGGAAGAGAGATCAACACTACCAGAATTAGTACAGGTACACTATATATATATATATATATATATATATATATATATATATATACAAAAGTATGTGGACAGCCCTTCAAATTAGTGGATTCGGTTATTTCAACCACACCCAGTGCTGACAGGTGTATAAAATCGAGCAACAGCTATGCGATCTCCATAGACGAACATTGTCAGCAATGGTGGAAAATGTACGCAATTGTCATACTTCAGTAAAAGTATAGATACCTTAATAGAAAGTTACTCAAGTAAAAGTGAAAGTTACCCAGTAAAATACTACTTGAGTAAAAGTCTAAAAGTATTTGGTTCTAAATATACATAAGTATCAAAAGTAAATGTAATTGATCAAATATTCTTAAGTATCAAGAGTAAAAGTATAAATAATTTCATGTTCCTTATATTAAACAAAGCAGCATTTTCCTGGTTTGAACATTTATGGAAAGCCAGGGGCACACTCCAACACTCAGACAGAATTTACAAAATATGCGTTTGTGTTCAGTGAGTCCGCCAGATCATCGGCAGTAGGGATGACCACGTATTCTCTTGTAAGTGTGTGAATTGGACCATTTTCCTGTCCTGCTAAGTATTTAAAATGTAATGAGTACTTTTGGGTGTCAAGGAAAATGTATGTAGTAAAAAGTACATTATTTTCTTTAGGAATGTAGTGAAGTAAAAGTTGTCAAAAATATAAATAGTAAAGTACAAATACCCCAAAAAAGAACTTTAGTAGAACTTCAAAGTATTTCTACTTAAGTATTTCACGCCACTGATTTTCAGTAGAATGGCCTTACTGAAGAGCTCAGTGACTTTCAACTTGGCACCGTCATAGGATACCACCTTTCCAACAAGTCAGTCCGTCAAATTTCTACCCTGCTAGAGCTGCCCCGTTCGACTGTAAGTGCTGTTATTGTGAAGTGGAAACATCTAGGAGCAACAACGGCTCAGCCACAAAGTGGTAGGCCACACAAGCTCACAGAACGGGACCACCGAGTGCTGAAAATGGTCTGTCCTCGATTTCCAAACTGACTCTGGAAGCAACGGCAGTGCAAGAACTGTTCATCGGGAGCTTCATGAAATGGGTTTCCAAGGCTGAGCAACCGCACACAAGCCTAAGGTCACCATGCGCAATGCCAAGTGTCGGCTGGAGTAGTGTAAAGCTCACCGACGTTGGAGCAGTGGAAATGCGTTCTCTGGAGTGATGAATCGCGCTTCACCATCTGGCTGTTCGACAGACGAATCTGTGTTTGGCGGATGCCAGGAGGCCTAATCGCCAAATATCAGTGCTCGAACTCACTAATGCTCTTGTGGCTGAAGTCCCTGCAGCAATGTTCCAACTTCAAATGGAAAGCCTTCCCAGAAGAGTGGAGGCTGTTATTGCAGCAAAAGGGGGCTGGTGTCCACATACTTTTGGTCATGTAGTGTATGACCCTACATCCAGGGTCAGATTTGTTTTCAAATCTTTGTGATTAAGAAGTAGCATGGGTGTGATAGAAACATTGCGTATTTACCTGGTTTGTTTGATATTAATAGTTAACTATTAATACTTAACAAATAGGAAGACATTTCTGTTCTGTTTAACTCTGTGTTTCTGTAAAGAGATGGTTTCTACTCAAGCTTCCTGCAGAGTCTGGGCATATGGTCAAGAAAAAATGGGTGTTGCTAGAGATAGCTTGAGCTGACAATAACTTGGTGATAAAAACCTAAAGTTGGCATTCCATAGACAAGATGTGGTGTGTGTGTGACCCGAGATAGAGATAGCCTGGAAGAGTTTAGAACAACATCTCATTGTCTCATCATCCTGGCATCTGGGAAACTAAGCCGGGTTGGAAGTAAGACAACACACCGTGCAGATACCAGGAGATGGACCAAGGTGGCTTATAGGAAGGTTGGAACCAGTCTGACTAACATCCATTTTTAGGTCCTATGTAAGATCTGTTTTTTCATTTTCAGTTGCATTTTCAGTCATTATTGCAATAATTAATGGATATTGAATAAAGATGATTGTTTGAAGAAATGACAGTCTCTCTCACTTGATTAGAATATTCCACGACATGGGTCAGTTGTCAAAGGTCAGTAACATCCATTGTGAGATATGTAGTTTATTTGACCATTTTAGGGGAGAATCTGCCCACAGGAGATTCAGGAGGAGGAGGAAGAGAAGGATGTTCTTCAGAGGACACTGTGCAGTGGTGTAAGAGTGAACCATCTCCTTCAGCACCTCTTCACTCGTGGCCAAATCCTTGAAAGGGGAATGCTCACAGAGCACATTTGTATCTTTACTTCAAACATTATCCGGAATACATAAATAATAAACGTTCCTCTCTAAGTGTGCTTTATGTTATCCTGAATAAATTAATAATAAACGTCCCTCTCTAAGTGTGCTTTATGTTATCCAAAATAAATGAATAATAAGCGTCCCTCTCTAAGTGTGCTTTATGTTATCCAAAATAAATGAATAATAAGCGTCCCTCTCTAAGTGTGCTTTATGTTATCCATGATAAACATTCCTCTCTAAGTGTGCTTTATGTTATCCATGATAAACATTCCTCTCTGAGTGTGCTTTATGTTATCCATGATAAACATTCCTCTCTGAGTGTGCTTTATGTTATCCATTATAAACATTCCTCTCTAGGTGTGCTTAATGTTATCCATGATAAACATCCCTCTCTGAGTGTGCTTTATGTTATCCATGATAAACATTCCTCTCTAAGTGTGCTTTATGTTATCCATGATAAACATTCCTCTCTAAGTGTGCTTTATGTTATCCATTATAAACATTCCTCTCTAAGTGTGCTTTATGTTATCCATGATAAACATTCCTCTCTAAGTGTGCTTTATGTTATCCATGATAAACATTCCTCTCTAAGTGTGCTTTATGTTAGCCATGATAAACATTCCTCTCTAAGTGTGCTTTATGTTAGCCATGATAAACATTCCTCTCTGAGTGTGCTTTATGTTATCCATGATAAACATCCCTCTCTAAGTGTGCTTTATGTTATCCATGATAAACATCCCTCTCTAAGTGTGCTTTATGTTATCCATGATAAACATCCCTCTCTAAGTGTGCTTTATGTTATCCATGATAAACATTCCTCTCTAAGTGTGCTTTATGTTATCCATGATAAACATTCCTCTCTAAGTGTGCTTTATGTTATCCATGATAAACATTCCTCTCTGAGTGTGCTTTATGTTATCCATGATAAACATTCCTCTCTGAGTGTGCTTTATGTTATCCATGATAAACATTCCTCTCTAAGTGTGCTTTATGTTATCCATGATAAACATTCCTCTCTGAGTGTGCTTTATGTTATCCATGATAAACATTCCTCTCTGAGTGTGCTTTATGTTATCCATGATAAACATTCCTCTCTGAGTGTGCTTTATGTTATCCATGATAAACATTCCTCTCTAAGTGTGCTTTATGTTATCCATGATAAACATTCCTCTCTAAGTGTGCTTTATGTTATCCATGATAAACATTCCTCTCTAAGTGTGCTTTATGTTATCCATGATAAACATTCCTCTCTGAGTGTGCTTTATGTTATCCATGATAAACATTCCTCTCTAAGTGTGCTTTATGTTATCCATGATAAACATTCCTCTCTAAGTGTGCTTTATGTTATCCATGATAAACATTCCTCTCTGAGTGTGCTTTATGTTATCCATGATAAACATCCCTCTCTAAGTGTGCTTTATGTTATCCATGATAAACATTCCTCTCTGAGTGTGCTTTATGTTATCCATGATAAACATTCCTCTCTGAGTGTGCTTTATGTTATCCATGATAAACATTCCTCTCTAAGTGTGCTTTATGTTATCCATGATAAACATTCCTCTCTAAGTGTGCTTTATGTTATCCATGATAAACATTCCTCTCTAAGTGTGCTTTATGTTATCCATGATAAACATTCCTCTCTGAGTGTGCTTTATGTTATCCATGATAAACATTCCTCTCTGAGTGTGCTTTATGTTATCCATGATAAACATTCCTCTCTAAGTGTGCTTTATGTTATCCATGATAAACATTCCTCTCTGAGTGTGCTTTATGTTATCCATGATAAACATTCCTCTCTAAGTGTGCTTTATGTTATCCATGATAAACATCCCTCTCTAAGTGTGCTTTATGTTATCCATGATAAACATTCCTCTCTGAGTGTGCTTTATGTTATCCATGATAAACATTCCTCTCTGAGTGTGCTTTATGTTTTCCTGAATAAATAAATAATAAACGTTCCTCTCTGAGTGTGCTTTTTTGAAATTCACTGCAAGGACTTATCTTTACGTTGTGTGTCTGTGCGTGTGTACAACTTTTATGGACATGGTGTACTTTGATGATGGTGTTGGGCAGGCCTAGAGCCAGGATGTGATTAGCCATGGGTAGAGGCTCTGAGCGGTGCTTCTAACACCGATCCACTCTTAAACTTCAGCACCGTCAAAGCAAGTAAGGATGTTACACCACTCAAAATCACTTTGGGTAGGACAAGCAAAAAGGGAATTGGGTCAAAAGGAATGGTGACAAGGGAACACTTTTTACGTGGCCAAGGTCATCGGGATATTGCTGTAAATTAAAGGTATGGCGATTTTTCAAGGGAGTGAGACACTTAAAGCTGCAATAAGTAGGTTTGTGGGTGACACATCCAAATTCACATATAAATGAGTTGTAGATGCGTCATTCTAATTGAAAGAAAGTCTGAGAAGTGGTAGATCTGTTCTGTGTGTGCTATTTCTATGCTTCCTATTCTTAAGTTTGGGTTTTGCATCTTTTACTTTCGGTTTTGCACACCACCTTCAAACAGGTGAAAAAACAATATTTTTGTTTGTGGAAAATATAGTTCAACAGCGGTTTAGATGGTACAATGATTCTCTACACTATACTTGCTTGTTTTGTCACAAACTGAAATTAGGCAAACTATTAGAACTTTAGCAACCAGGAAATGGTGGAATGATTTCTGCATAGAAAACAGGAAGTGATCTGGCCCATCAAAGGGATGATTCACTTATCTATTGGCGTCATGGCATTCACATCATTGGAGAAGTACTACATGATCAGATTTGAGCTACACCCGATGACCTTTCCATTAGAGCTGAATCCCAAGCAAATGCACAGCTGGTAGATAAATCTCCTCTTTGCATGGTAACACAACTGACGTGCATGTAGTTCAGTGACTCGACTGTGTCCCAACTGGGACCCCTTAGTAAGACTTGATAGCACTGTTTTCTATCGGTGCTATGGATACTTAGAGACTATGCATGGGGGAGAGCTGTTATTAAAGCCATTGTGGTTTTGGAAGTAGAATGGCATAGCGAGCATATTGTCATGACTTTGGCCTGGGGGTAGGTTTATGACAGTCATAAATACCTCTCCCCCCTTTTTCCTCTCTCTACCCTACTGATGTTACATTTGAAAACCCCTTGGTTAACATAGAGATTCTGGGAACATCAGAAGGTGGGGGGAAATGAACTATATTCTGGTAATCCGACCAATTCAACATATGCAGTGGTACTTAATGAATATGATGTCAGTTCGGTTGTCATCTGAGACATTCTCATCAATGATAAGATTACATAAACTCTACAGTGGAAAGTCTACACATCAGAGTTATCGGATTCACATGGAATTGTTGTTCAATTTAAATGTTTGAACATGAAATTATTCGTGATGGGATGAAATGTGATTTTAGCTTCTAAAATGTGAGAATTTGGGTTTTCATAAGGTTAGGGCTCTGCTCAATCAGTGGCCCACCCATGTGAAGAGTCATGGGTTATAAAACTTTTCAGACACACCCTTTTCGCTCCACTATATAAAGCCTTGACGACAATATAACCTCCTGTTCCGAGGATGTGAGGACGACGGTCCGATGTCAGTATGGTTAAGATAATAACTACAGAACGAAGCCAACATCAGCGTGAGCTTTGGTTGGTTGTGAATGGTTTGAACTTGATACCTCCTAGCCGTTGAGTTAGCAACAGCAGCTGCAAATGATGCTTAGGAAAGAACAGACAGAGTATCCCGTCTATCACACAACGACGTTACTACAAATCAAATCAAATGTATTTGTCACATACACATGGTTAGCAGATGTTAATGCGAGTGTAGCGAAATGCTTGTGCTTCTAGTTCCGACTATGCAGTAATAACCAACGTGTAATCTAACCGAACAATTCCAAAACTACTACCTTATACACACAGTGTAAAGGGATAAAGAATATGTACATAAAGATATATAAATGAGTGATGGTACAGAACGGCATAGGCAAGATGCAGTAGATGGTATCGAGTACAGTATATACATGTACAGTATATACATATGAGATGAGTAATGTAGGGTATGTAAACAAAGTGGCATATTTTAAAGTGGCTAGTGATACATGTATTACATAAAGATGCAGTAGATGATATAGAGTACAGTATATACATATACATATGAGATGAGTAATGTAGGGTATGTAAACATTATATTAAGTAGCAATGTTTAAAGTGGCTAGTGATATATTTTCCATCAATTTCCATCAATTCCCATTATTAAAGTGGCTGGAGTTGAGTCAGTGCGTTGGCAGCAGAAACTCAATGTTAGTGGTGGCTGTTTAACAGTCTGATGGCCTTGAGATAGAAGCTGTTTTTCAGTCTCTCGGTCCCAGCTTTGATGCACCTGTACTGACCTCAACTTCTGGATGATAGCGGGGTGAACAGGCAGTGGCTCGGGTGGTTGTTGTCCTTGATGATCTTTATGGCCTTCTTGTGACATCGGGTGGTGTAGGTGTCCTGGAGGGCAGGTAGTTTGCCCCCGGTGCAGACCTCACTACCATCTGGAGAGCCTTACGGTTGTGGGCGGAGCAGTTGCCGTGCCAGGCGGTGATACAGCCCGACAGGACGCTCTCAATTGTGCATCTGTAGAAGTTTGTGAGTGCTTTTGGTGACAAGCCGAATTTCTTCTGCCTCCTGAGGTTGAAGAGGCGCTCCTGCGCCTTCTTCAAGACGCTGTCTGTGTGGGTGGACCAATTCAGTTTGTCCGTGATGTGTACGCAGAGGAACTTAAAACTTACTACCCTCCCCACTACTGTCCCATCGATGTGGATAAGGGGGTTCTCCCTCTGCTGTTTCCTGAAGTCCACAATCATCTCCTTTGTTTTGTTGTTAGGTTATTTTGACACCACACTCCGAGGGCCCTCACCTTCTCCATGTAGGCTGTCTAGTCGTTGTTGGTAATCAAGCCTACACTGTAGTATCATCCGCAAACTTCATGATTGAGTTGGAGGCGTGCATGGCCACGCAGTCGTGGGTGAACAGGGAGTACAGGAGAGGGCTCAGAACGCACCCTTGTGGGGCCCCAGTGTTGAGGATCAGCGGGGTGGAGATGTTGTTACCTACCCTCACCACCTGGGGGCGGCCCAGGTGGAAGGAAGTCCAGTACGCAGTTACACAGGGCGGGGTCGAGACCCAGGGTCTCGAGCTTGATAATGAGTTTGGAGGGTACTATGATGTTAAATGCTGAGCTGTAGTCGATGAACAGCATTCTCACATAAGTATTCCTCTTGTCCAAATGGGTTAGGGCAGTGTGCAGTGTGGTTGAGATTGCATCGTCTGTGGACCTATTTGGGCGGTAAGCAAATTGGAGTGGGTCTAGGGTGTCAGGTAGGGTGGAGGTGATATGGTCCTTGACTAGCCTCTCAATGCACTTCATGATGACGGAAGTGAGTGTTACGGGTCGGTAGTTGTTTAGCTCAGTTACCTTAGCTTTCTTGGGAACAGGGACAATGGTGGCTCTCTTGAAGCATGTGGGAACAGCAGACTGGGATAAGGATTGATTGAATATGTCCGTAAACACACCAGCCAGCTGGTCTGCGCATGCTCTGAGGATGCGGCTGGGGATGCCGTTTGGTTAAGCAGCCTTGCGAGGGTTAACATGTTTAAATGTTTTACTCAGGTCGGCTGCAGTGAAGGAGAGTCTGCATGTTTTGGTTGCGGGCCGTGTCAGTGGCACTGTATTGTCCTCAAAGCGGGCAAAACATTTATTTAGTCTGCCTGGGAGCAAGACATCCTGGTCCTTGACGGGGCTGGTTTTCTTTTTGTAATCCGTGATTGACTGTAGACCCTGCCACATACCTCTTGTGTCTGGGCCATTGAATTGTGACTCTACTTTGTCTCTATACTGACACTTAGCTTGTTTGATTGCCTTGCGGAGGGAATAGCTACACTGTTTGTATTCGGTCATGTTTCCGGTCACCTTTCCCTGGTTAAAAGCAGTGGTTCGCGCTTTCAGTTTCACGCGAATGCTGCCATCAATCCACGGTTTCTGGTTTAGGAATGTTTTAATCATCGCTATGGGAACGACGTAGTCAATGCACTTTCTAATTAACTCGCTCACTGAATCAGCGTATTCCTTAATGTTGTTGTTGGAAGCAATGCGGAACACATCCCAGTCCACGTGACCGAAGCAGTCTTGAAGCGTGGAATCAGATTGGTCGGACCAGCGTTGAACAGACCTGAGCGCAGGAGCTTCTTCTTTTAGTTTCTGTCTGTAGGCAGGGAGCAACAAAATGGAGTCGTGGTCAGCTTTTCCGAAAGGAGGGCGTTGGAGAGCCTTATATGCGTCGCAAAAGTTAGAATAGCAATGATCCAAGGTTTTACCAGCCCTGGTTGCGCAATCGATATGCTGATACAATTTAGGGAGTCTTGTTTTCAGATTAGCCTTGTTAAAATCTCCAGCTACAATGAATGCAGCCTCAGGATATGTGGTTTCCAGTTTGCAAAGAGTCAAATAAAGTTAGTTCAGGGCCATCGATGTGCCTGCTTGGGGGGGAATACATACGGCTGTGATTATAATCGAAGAGAATTCCCTTGGTAGATAATGCGGTCGACATTTGATTGTGTGAGGAATTCTAAGTCAGGTGAACAGGAGGACTTGTGTTCCTGTATGTTGTTGTGATCACACCACGTCTCGTTAATCATAAGGCATATGCCCCCGCCCCTCTTCTTACCAGAAAGATGTTTGTTTCTGCGTGAAGAAACCAGCTGGCTGCACCGATTCCGTTAGTGTCTCTCGAGTGAGCCATGTTTCCGTGAAGCAAAGAACGTTACAGTCTCTCATGTCACTCTGGAATGCTACCCTTGCTCGGATTTCATCAACCTTGTTGTCTAGAGAATGACCAGAAGACCGATTTGTTTGCCTCTTTTACGACACCGTTGTTTTGGGTAGCAGGCTGGGATCCATTCCGTTGTCCTGGGTGGAAGGCAGAATACAGGGTCCGCTTCGGGAAAGTCATATTCCTGGTCGTACTGATGGTGAGTCGACGTTGCTCTTATGTTCAGTAGTTCTTCCCGACTGTATGTAATGAAACCTAAGATTACCTGGGGTACCAATGTAAGAAATAACGCGAAGCGAGGCGGCCATCTCTGTCGGCCATCTCTGTCGGCGCCGGAAGTAGGTAGCACAAAGTATCCAATTGACCACCAGAGACATTCTTCAAAGGACAAAGGACTCGGTTTGGCAACAAGGCCTTCCATCTACCACCAACCTACTGAAGCACAGCTCAGAGTAAATATTTATTGCATTTTCCTTTTCCAAATGGGCGGTAATTTAGAATGCATACGATACTGTATTTACAATAGCACAGCTTCTTCCTTTGTTTCTCAGTCTTCCTGCTCGTTCATTCAAACCCAGACCCTTTTCTTTTGTGTAACAAGCTGTCATATCTGTTCCGCCCGCTAGGGACGTTTTCCTTTATGACGTAATTTGTAATCAAGTTATGATTTAATTATGTGTATGTCTAATTCTGTGTGATTAGTTAGGTATTTAGTAAATAAATAATTAAACCCAATTTTGTATTGCTGATTCAACTTGCCAGGGTTCATGAAGATAACTAGAATGTACAACTTTCAGATGAGACTGAATTAAGATTAAGATTAAGATTAATATTGACTGCTATTGATGTAAAATATTACTAGGTCTTTAAGAGTTTATTCAGAAGATAACAGCTCTATAAATATTATTTTGTGGTGCCCCGACTCTCTAGTTAATTACATTTACATGATTAGCTCAATCAGGTAATATTAATTACGGATAAATTATTTTATAGAATAGCATGTCATATCACTTAATCCGGCATAGCCAAAGACACGACAACATCATCCAGTGGAAGTCATTTTCTATGTCATTGGGGAGTCCATTGATTATGCCATAATTTTCCTGTCCACACATGGGTTCACTTGTTTGATGGTTCCATAAATTATCTAGACAAGAAGTTCACACCCAATAGTGGAGTTGTACAGGGAAGAAGAAATCAGAGGGTTATCCTTGTTTCCAGGGGGTGGAGTAAAACCACTGAAAGATCTCAGAGGGGATATGGGTGTTCCATGCAAGGCAGTGGACATGTTTTGTCCAAGAACACCAACAACGTTGGACTTTAATTACTGTAAGTCATTGTTACTTTAAATCATTGTAAGCCTCTACACTGAGCAAATATCTTTCTTAAGTGTGACCTTAGCTGTGTGGTAAGGTTACTTGTCACTCTGTATTTAAGTGAGCTACTGGCTGTGTCCAACGCAGGCAGACTGCCAATCTCAAAGATTACCTAAATGTCAACTTCATTCAGCATGGAGCGATCTGTGTGCCAAGAATGTTTGCACCTCAAATATACAGAGCAAAAGCAAAGGAATGTTATTGACATTGGCCACTTTACTTTCATCCCAGAACAAACCAATACTGTACAGCAAGTCAATATGAGGAAGGTGTTCCTAATGTTTGGTATACTCAGTGTACAATGATATCAAGGCTTGATAAATATAGATTTGCTTGATAAAATGACATATGCATTATAATATTGTAAAAAATATTGACATTTTATTACAAAAAGTGCCTGTTGGCTTTCATTCAGTAAGTCTAACATACACAACACAGATCATAACCCCATTGTCTCGTTAATCTCTGAACTATGAGAAAACATAGAAAACACATCAACAGAGACAACGTACACATTTAACCCCTTTTTCAATGGGTTCAAAACATGTGGATGACTACAGTCGACTCCTGATATATACAAAGGCTTGGGATCGTCATGGTTGCTTGGGATCGTCATGGATACGTGGACTAACCCAAAGCAGCAGATGTCAGATTTGAGAAATGAGAAAACTCAGAGAAACATGTCTTCATGGGCTATTGGCTATGGCCAAAAGGGGTAACTAACAATCACAATTCCAGTATATCAATCTATATTCATTCCAACAGTTAAATACACAATGAATTTATGTCTACACAATTGATTATCTACAACTTTTTGCCAAAATCATGTTCAAGTAATTACAGCAACCAGGATATTAGATCATTTCAGTGGAGGCTATATAGCGTTAGCCTGTGCCATCCAGTCAGTACCCACTGGGCACAGATGTCAGTTCTACATATAGTTTTGATTTACATTTGGTTGAGTTGTCAACTAACGTGAATTCAATGTGGAATCAACAAAAAAATGTCACCAAGTCATTGGATTTAGGTTCAAAGTTATGAGAAAAAAATCTGAAATTCTCTTACGTTGATTTCTCTTTTCTACTCCAAACAGTTCAACTTCATCACATTGAATTTGGGGGTTGAAATTATGTGGAAACAAAATGGATTAAACCAGTAGTTAGTTTCCATGCAGGACAGTAGCCTTCCAGTGACATCCAGTGAACTTCAAGGGTCCTGCCAGCAGCCGCTTTACGTTTCAGGACACAGCACCCCACAATGCTAACTGAAACCAAGTGAAGGCACTGAAGAAGACCATGATTAGGGAGAACAGAGTAGGAAGGGACCCACATGTCCAAACTAACTAAGGACAAAACAATTGAAGTCTGTTTGTTGTTTGTTCACAGATTTGTGCAAGTAAGAGGTGCAATGCAGCAAACCCTTTTGACAGTAACTGTATCTAGATGTTTGATGGCTAGCTGAGCAGGAGGCTAGCTCATAGGATAAGGTGATGGCTGTGATAACCAAAGAAAAAAATGGAAACAACAAAAATCAAAGTATTTACAGTGCACTCCCCCTTTAGAAAAAGATCAGGTCATAGAAACAGAGTCAGTGACACGTTGCAACAGCACAACACATCACGCCTCATAGAGAAGATGTTCTTTAAATATCCATCCTCTTCATCTGGTCATCCTGCAGAGTCCATCAGAAGCACCATGGCAACAGCAGACACTTTCCTCTTTCTCAAGTCAAAGACAAAGGCATGTTTCTGAAAGGAAAGAGAGAAGGGAGTTTTACAGTTTAAATGTAGATAGTTTGTAATCTATCAGAAGGGAGTTTTACAGTTTAAATGTAGATAGTTTTGTAATCTATCAGAAGGGAGTTTTACAGTTTAAATGTAGATAGTTTGTAATCTATCAGAAGGGAGTTTTACAGTTTAAATGTAGATAGTTTGTAATCTATCAGAAGGGAGTTTTACAGTTTAAATGTAGATAGTTTGTAATCTATCAGAAGGGTGTTTTACAGTTTAAATGTAGATAGTTTGTAATCTATCAGAAGGGTGTTTTACAGTTTAAATGTAGATAGTTTGTAATTTATCAGAAGGGAGTTTTACAGTTTAAATGTAGATAGTTTGTAATCTATCAGAAGTGAGGTTTACAGTTTAAATGTAGATAGTTTGTAGCTATTAAACCCAGCTACGACAGCACACTGTGGCTTACTACCATCTACAGACAACATCTACACAGTGCCTATCGAAATCAATGACAATATAGTACAAAAGTATATTTAAGACAAGCTAAGGTTAGGCCTATTCTATGACCATTCTAGACATGTCAGGAATCAAAAATAAAGTACCTTGAGGTTCACAGTGATCAGCTGGCTCTCCAGCATTCCTATGTTTCAGAGCTCGCTCTTCTGTCCAGCGCTCTGTCAGCACACACACAACAGGAGTAGATTAGATTCAGGCTTTTGACAGTGACCGAAGTGGCTCAAAATTGCACACAAACCACACTACAGTACACAACACTTAAACCCTGGGGATGCCTGTCAACTTTAAAATGTTATTTTTCTGCCTCGAAGAGGGATGTTGGATGTGGCCTATGTCTCCAACCCCCTCCCTTCTCTTGGTCTGTTTGCCTCCTCTGACTGGCTCTACACAGGCCCAAAGACTATTATCCTTACTGGGTTTCCTTCCATCTGCCTTTCACAAAGACTCTGTCTATCCTCTTTGTACAGCAGACTGGCCGTAGTATCTCTAGATCAGAAGTGTACCTGAACTGACCGTCCTAGCTATCCCGGTTCTGACTGGCCCAACTCTTCTCCTTTTCCACTGTTTACAGCTGGGAAGGAACTTAACCAGTATCAAAGCTGGGACCGAGAGACTGAAAAACAGTTTCTATCTCAAGCACATCAGACTGTTAAATAGCCATCACTAGGCGGCTTCCACCTGGTTACGTAACCCCGCACCTTAGGGGCTGCTGCTCCATATATATATAGACTTAGACATAGAAATTACTGGCCACTTTAATAATGGAACACTAGTCACTTAATAATGTTTACATATCTTTGCTTAACTCATCTCATATGCTGTATTCTATTCTACTGTATTTTAATCTATGCCACTCCGACATTGCTCATCCTAATATTTATATATTCCTTTAATTCCATTCTTTTACTTTTAGATTTGTGTGTATTGTTGTTAATTGTTAGATACTACTGCACTGTTGGAAGCTAGAAACACAAGCATTTCGCTACACCCGCAATAACATCTGCTAAACATGTGTATGTGACAAATAAAATGTGATTTGACTTGAGTATTTGGCCATCCTGCAGTGGTGTTTTTGTCTGGAACTTAATACCTGGAACAGGTGAATGACGCCCCCACGGCCCCAGCTGCTTGTGTCTCTGTCTGACTTACTGAGCACTCTAGAACTGTCCATACTCTAGAACCGTCCATACTCTAGAACCGTCCATACTCTAGAACCGTCTATACTCTAGAACCGTCCATACTACTCTAGAACCGTCCATACTCTAGAACCGTCCATACTCTAGAACATCCATACTCTAGAACATCCATACTCTAGAATCGTCAATACTCTAGAACATCCATACTCTAGAACCTTACATACTCTAGAACCTTCCATACTCTAGAACATTCCATAGAAAGAGACAGACCATGGTCTGCATCTCAAATAGCACCCTATTCCTTATAAAGTGCACCACTATAGACTGGGGTCCATAGGGCTCTGGTCAAAAATATTGCACTTTGTAGGGATAGTGTGCCATATGGGATGCAGACCATAAGTGAGCTGACACAAGGCCAGTGAAACAGAAACTCTACAACTGAATGTCTAAATAGCTCCACTAATGGTTTTGGAACAGGTAGTCTGGACTGGAGACGTTTCCTGTATAGAGGTTCTCATACTGTGTGAAGTGTGTATCCGGCTCCAGTCACACCACTGGCAAACAGACAGGCCAGGCCAGACAGAAAGGCCTCCTGTAGTCTGCTGCGTTCTAGTCTGCTCTGTTCCCTTTCCAAGGTCTGGGGTGACCATGACCATACAGAGGACGTGTGTCCTGTCTTGTCCTCCCAGCCCCAAGGTAAGGAGAGATTTGACAGTCTGAACCCTGGCTCACCGCTCAGCACTAACCGCTCAGCACTACACTGAAAGTACATCATCTCCAGCTAGCAGGAGGTTTAGTGTATCAGGTGGGCCGCCTACTGTAGTCTGGCTGTACACACTTCGACAGACAGACAGACAGACAGACAGACAGTATGAATGCACACAGACAGACAGTAAGAATACAGCATCATTAACTCACACTTGATGCTGCCGTACAAAGTCTGCAAACTGACGGTCTTTGGCACACAACTCAATTATCCTTAGGCGGTCCTGAATTTGCTGTGAGAGAGAGAGACAATGAGAGAGAAAGAAAGAAAGAAAGAGGGTGAGAGCGAGATGTGGTGGTAGAGAGAGAGAATAATGTGGGGGAAAAGAGAGAGAATAATGTGGGGGGAAAGAGAGAGTGAAAGAGAGAGAGGAGAGAGATGTGTGAGAGAGAGAAGAGAGAGAGGTAAGAGAGAGAGTGAAAGAGAGAGAGGGGAGAGAGGTGTGTGTGTGAGAGAGAGAGAGAGAGAGAGAGAGAGAGAGAGAGAGAGAGAGAGAGAGAGAGAGAGAGGTAAGAGAGAGAGAGAGACGGTTATGTAACATTAGGGGTTGATGTAAGGCCGATGGATTTGTGTTGGTTTCCGTACTGCCTGCCCAATGCTGGTGTCTGGACGAGCACTACTCTTCCACCATAAGCACTGAGGCTAAAGACTCAGGGTGAAAATAGAATCTCATACACACGTGTTACGGTGCCTTATTTAGACCTAAACTTGATTGTTGATAAAGCTTTCTGGTAACATTTACTTGAAAAACATCTTTAACAACGTTAAGATCCCTGGAATGATCTGGAATGATCTCCCTAGAAATCCCCCAAAGAGTCAGTCTGTTGCAAACTGTCTGTCACTCTCTTACAGTCCTCCCAGCAGTCAACCACTCAGACAGCCTCTACATACCTCTCTGGTGAGCTCGGAGTTGTCGTAGATTTGGAGTATCTCGTCACTGCAGAAGTCCACAGAGGGGTCTGCGCTGCCCGTACTGTGGTGCGGCACATCGTCTTCGTACCGTCTGTAGTACTCTGCCGTGGCCACATCACTCTCATACATGGGGTTGAACTTGGTGGCTCTCTCTAAGGATGGCACACTGTCCCGATCTCTGTGAAACAGGTAGGAGAGGGGCATCGTTATTAAGAAGGCCCCTTTCAAGAAATGAAGAACTAAGAACAGATATAGCCCTTGGTTCACTCCAGACTTGACTGCCCTTGATCAGCACAAGAACATCATGTGGCGCACTGCACTAGCTTTGAATAGTCCCCGCGATATGCAGACTCAACAGCCTTGTTTCTCTAATGATTGCCTCGACCTGGTTCACTAACTACTTCTCAGATAGAGTTCAGTGTATCAAATCGGAGGGCCTGTCGTCTGGACCTCTGGCAGTCTCTATGGTGGTAGCACAGGGTTCAATTCTCAGGCTGACTCTTTTCTCTGTATATATCAGTACCCTCGTAAAACTGACTATCCGGCCTCCAACACTCTACTAAGCAAATTGGATGCAGTCTATCACAGTGCCATCCGTTTTGTCACCAAAGCCCCATATCTACCCATCATTGTGACCTGTATGCTCTCGTTGACTGGTCCTCGCTACATATTTGTCGCCAAACCCACTGGCTCCAGATCATCTATAAGTCTTTGCTATAAGTCTTTGCTAGGTAAAGCTCCGCTAGGTAAAGCTCACTGGTCACCATAGAAGCATGCGCTCCAGCAGGTATATTTCACTGGTCATCCCCAAAGCCAACATCTCTTTTGGCCGCCTTTCCTTCCAGTTCTCTGCTGCCAATGACTGGAACGAATTGCAAAAATCACTGAAGTTGGAGACTTATATCTCCCTCACTAACTTCAAGTATCGGCTGTCAGAGCAGCTTAACGATCGCTGCAGCTGTACATAGCCCAACTACCTACCTCATCCCCATTTTGTCTTTATCTGCTCTTTTGCACATTAGTATTTCTACTTGCACATCCTCATCTGCACATTTATCACTCCAGTGTAAAATGCTAAATTGTAATTACAATGCCTTGCGAAAGTATTCGGCCCCCTTGAACTTTGCGACCTTTTGCCACATTTCAGGCTTCAAACATAAAGATATAAAACTGTTTTGTGAAGAATCAACAACAAGTGGGACACAATCATGAAGTGGAACGACATTTATTGGATATTTCAAACTTTTTTAACAAATCAAAATCTGAAAAATTGGGCGTGCAAAATTATTCAGCCCCTTTACTTTCAGTGCAGCAAACTCTCTCCAGAAGTTCAGTGAGGATCTCTGAATGATCCAATGTTGACCTAAATGACTAATGATGATAAATACAATCCACCTGTGTGTAATCAAGTCTCCGTATTAATGCACCTGCACTGTGATAGTCTCAGAGGTCTGTTAAAAGCGCAGAGAGCATCATGAAGAACAAGGAACACACCAGGCAGGTCCAAGATACAGTTGTGAAGAAGTTTAAAGCCGGATTTGGATACAAAAAGATTTCCCAGGCTTTAAACATCCCAAGGAGCACTGTGCAAGCAATAATATTGAAATGGAAGGAGTATCAGACCACTGCAAATCTACCAGGACCTGGCTGTCCCTCTAAACTTTCAGCTCATACAAGGAGAAAACTGATCAGAGATGCAGCCAAGAGGCCCATGATCACTCTGGATGAACTGCAGAGATCTACAGCTGAGGTGGGAGACTCTGTCCATAGGACAACAATCAGTCATATATTGCACAAATCTGGCCTTTATGGAAGAGTGGCAAGAAGAAAGCCATTTCTTAAAGATATCCATAAAAAGTGTCAGTGAAAGTTTGCCACAAGCCACCTGGGAGACACACCAAACATGTGGAAGAAGGTGCTCTGGTCAGATGAAACCAAAATTGAACTTTTTGGCAACAATGCAAAACGTTATGTTTGGCGTAAAAGCAACACAGCTCATCACCCTGAACACACCATACCCACTGTCAAACATGGTGGTGGCAGCATCATGGTTTGGGCCTGCTTTTCTTCAGCAGGGACAGGGAAGATGGTTAAAATTGATGGGAAGATGGATGGAGCCAAATACAGGACCATTCTTGAAGAAAACCTGATGGAGTCTGCAAAAGACCTGAGACTGGGACGGAGATTTGTCTTCCAACAAGACAATGATCCAAAACATAAAGCAAAATCTACAATGGAATGGTTCAAAAATAAACATATCCAGGTGTTAGAATGGCCAAGTCAAAGTCCAGACCTGAATCCAATCGAGAATCTGTGGAAAGAACTGAAAACTGCTGTTCACAAATGCTCTCCATCCAACCTCACTGAGCTCGAGCTGTTTTGCAAGGAGGAATAGGAAAAAAAATTCAGTCTCTCGATGTGCAAAACTGATAGAGACATACCCCAAGCGACTTACAGCTGTAATCGCAGCAAAAGGTGGCGCTACAAAGTATTAACATAAGGGGGCTGAATCATTTTGCACGCCCAATTTTTCAGTTTTTGATTTGTTAAAAAAGTTTGAAACATCCAATAAATGTCATTCCACTTCATGATTGTGTCCCACTTGTTGTTGATTCTTCACAAAAAAATACAGTTTTATATCTTTATGTTTGAAGCCTGAAATGTGGCAAAAGGTCGCAAAGTTCAAGGGGGCCGAATACTTTCGCAAGGCACTGTACTTCGCCACTATTGGCCTATTTATTGCCTTATAACCTTACTACATTTGCACACACTGTATACAGATTTTTCTATTGTGTTATTGACTGCACGTTTGTTTATCCCATGTTTAACTCTGCATTGTTGTTTTTGTCACACTGCTTTATCTTGGCCAGGTCTCAGTTGTAAATGAGAACTTGTTCTCAACTGGCCTACCTGGTTAAATAAAGGTGAAATAAAATACATTTTCTCTGGTGCAATAGAAAGGTGGCTGATGTCACACCACTGAGAATGATGTGTTCTGTCTACTTACCGGTAATAATGATGAACAATAACATTTCAGCCTGTACGTGCGGTGCGGCCAAGTGAGTCACACATACAAACACAAACACACCCACAGCCGTATGGGGTTGGCATGATACGTGATGACCTATGCCAGTGGGTGGAAAGTGACATTGTGTCCGGTCCACTCTAAACAGGATGTCAACCTGATATCAACCTACGTTGGCATGCAACACACAGACACATGATGTTATTCTGTTGTACTGGCCTGTACCTAATGACATTGCTCTCTCTCTCTCTCGCTCTCTCACTCACTCATTCACCCTCTGTCTCGGACTCTCTCTTTCTCTCCCTCGCGCTCTTTCTTTCTTTCTGTCTCCCTCTCTCTTTATTTCTCTCTCTCTTTATTTATATCTCTCTTTATTTCTCTCTCCCTCTCTCTTTATTTCTCTCGCCCTCTCTCTTTATTTCTCTCTCCCTCTGTCTTTATTTCTCTCTCCCTCTCTCTTTATTTCTCTCTCTCTCTATTTCTCTCTCTCTTTATTTCTCTCTCCCTCTCTCTATTTCTCTCTCTTTTTCTCTCTCCCTCTCTCTATTTCTCTCTCTCTCTCTTTATTTCTCTCTCTCTCTCTTTATTTCTCTCCTTCTCTCTTTATTTCTCTCTCTCTCTCTTTATTTCTCTCTCTCTCTTTATTTCTCTGTCTCTTTATTTCTCTCTCTCTTTATTTCTCTCTCCCTCTCTCTATTTCTCTCTCCCTCTCCCTTTATTTCTCTCTCTCTCTCTCTCTCGCTCTTTATTTCTCTCTCTCTCTTTATTTCTCTCTCTCTCTTTATTTCTCTCTCTTGATTTCTCTCTCTCTTTATTTCCCTCTCTCTCTTTATTTCTCTATATGTCTCTCTCCCTCTCTCTTTATTTCTCTCTATCTTTCTATTTCTCTCTCTTTCTCTCTCTTTATTTCTCTCTCTTTATTTCTCTCTCTCTTGATTTATCTCTCTCTTTATTTCCCTCTATCTCTTTATTTCTCTATTTCTCTCTCTCTCTCTCTATTTATTTCTCTCTCTCTCTATTTATCTCTCTCTCTCTCTTGATTTCTCTCTCTCTTTCTCTCTCTCTTTATTTCTCTCTCTCTCTTTATTTCTCTCTCCCTCTCTCTTTCCCTCTCTCTTTCTCTCTCTCTTTCCCTCTCTCTTTATTTCTCTCTCTCTCTCCCTCTTTATTTCCCTCTCTTTCCCTCTCTCTTTCTCTCAACCCTCTGTCTTTATTTCTCTCTCTCTACCTCTCTCTCTCTACTTTATTTCTCGCTCTTTCTCTTTATCTCTCCCTCTGTCTTTATTTCTCTCTCTCCCACTCTCCCTCTCTTTCCCTCTCTCTTTCCCTCTCTCTTTCTCTCAACCCTCTGTCTTTATTTCTCTCTCTCTACCTCTCTCTCTCTACTTTATTTCTCGCTCTCTCTTTATCTCTCCCTCTGTCTTTGTTTCTCTCTCTCTCCCACTCTCTAGCTATTTCTCTCCCTCGCTCTTTATTTCTCTCTCTCTCCCACTCTCTCTCTATTTCTCTCCCTCTCTCTTTATTTCTCTCTCTCTTTATTTCTCTCTCTATATATTTTTCTCTCCCTCTCTCTCTCTCCCTTTCTCTCTTTATTTCTCTCTCTCTTTATTTCTCTTGATTTCTCTCTCCCTCTCTCACATTCCTACCACAGATGAAGTTTCATTGTGAGTTCCCCGCTGCCTGTGGCTCACTCCAGCTGCTGCTCCATATCTGTAATAAACAACATCTGACAAGCTACGCTGTATTAAATAAAAAACCTTCGGCACAAACAAATGTAATTTCCCCTTTGGAAATGTTTTGTTAACTATACATTCCAACCTTTGAACAGGAAGTGTTGTGGACTGCAGCTACATCAGATACAGTCTTTACATTATACAGTACGCCATGTTCCATGAGCTAAACACTCATATGAGAAACACACTGAACTGGTCAGGAGTCCAATCTAGCAGTCTGTGGACAGTTTATTGGTAACAGTGAGAGACTGCAGGGCGGGGCTGTTAGAAGGGCCCATGGTGCTAACATGGGCATTGGCCCAAGGTCTATCTGTCGAGGCCAGGCCTTGTGTCACTAGAAGCAGGCAGGCTAAACTCAGGGCAGCTGCCGAGGCACACACTGATTCATAAAACAATCACACACACATTCACACACGCCTACACATGGATGCATGCACACATGCACGCACACACACACACACACATATACTGTTGATCCTGCAACTCTGGGCTTCTAAATACAATCAGCACTGTTTTGATACTTCTCAATAAACATGTCCTGATTGGTTAATCAAAAACAACATGGCTGCCAAGGAAGTCTGAGACGCTAATCACGCTCTCATAGTTCTTTCTCTCGGACAGATTCTCGGTCAAGCACCCCGTTAACAATGCACAAAGCTTCACTTAACCAAAACATTTTAGGACAACCATCTACATTTATTGTCTGTCTACACACCAGTATAGTATTTCTTAACCTTCTTAACTGTCCTACTACATACAGTACTAAAGCTTGGACACACCTACTCATTCAAGGGTTTTTCTTTATTTGTACTATTTTCAACATTGTAGAAAAATAGTGAAGACATCAAAACTATGAAAAAAAACATATGGGAATATGTAGTAACCAAAAAAACGTTTTAAATAAAACAAAATATATTTTATATTTGAGGTTCTTCAAAGTAGCCACCCTTTGAATTGATGATAGCTTTTCACACTCTTAGGATTCTCTCAACCAGCTTCATGACATAGTCACCTGGAATGCATTTCAATTAACAGGTGTGCCTTCTTAAAAGTTAATTTGTGGAATTTCTTTCCTTCTTCATGCGTTTGAGACAATCAGTTGTATTGTGACAAGGTAGGGTTAGTATACAGAGGACAGCCCTATTTGGTAAAAGTCCAAGTCCATATTATGGCAAGAACAGCTCAAATAAGCAATGATAAACAACAGTCCATCATTACTATAAGACATGAAGGTCAGTCAAAATGCAACATTTCAAGAACTTTGAAAGTTTCTTAAAGTGCAGTCGCAAAAACCATCAAGCGCTATGATGAAACTGGTTCTCATGATGACCGCCACAGGAAAGGAAGACCCAGAGTTACCTCTGCTGCAGAGGATAAGTTCATTAGAGTTACCAGCCTCAGAAATTACAGCCCAAATAAATGCTTCACAGATTTCAAGTAACAGACACAACGTCAACTGTTCAACGTTCAACGTCAACTGTTCAGAGGAGACTATCTGAATAAGGCCTTCATGGTCGAATTGCTGCAAAGAAACCACTACTAAAGACACCAATAATAAGAAGAGACACGAGCAATGAACATTAGACCGGTGGAAACCTGTCCTTAGGTCTGATGAGTCCAAATTTTAGATTTTTGGTTCCAACCGCCGTGTCTTCGTGAGACGCAGAGTAGGTGAACGGATGATCTCCGCATGTGTGGTTCCCACCGTGAAGCATGGAGGAGGAGGTGTGATGGTGTGGGGGTGCTTTGCTGGTGACACTGTCAGTGATTTATTTAGAATTCAAGGCAGACTTAACCGGCTACCACAGCATTCTGCAGTGATACGCCATCCCATTTGGTTTGCGCTTAGTGGGTCTATCATTTGTTTTTCAACAGGACAATGACCCAACACATCGACAGGCTGTGTAAAGGCTATTTGACCAGAAGGAGAGTGATGGAGTGCAGCATCAGATGACCTGGCCTCCACAATCACCCAACCTCAACCCAATTGAGATGGTTTGGGATGAGTTGGACCGCAGAGTGAAGGAAAAGCAGCCAACAAGTGCACAGCACATGTGGTGAACTCCTTCAAGACTGTTGGAAAAGCATTCTAGGTGAAGCTGGTTGAGAGAATGCCAAGAGTGTGCAAAGCTGTCATCAAGTCAAAGGGTGGCTATTTGAAGAATCTCAAATATAAAATATATTTTGATTTGTTTAACACTTTTTTGGTTACTACATGATTCCATACGTGTTATTTCATAGTGTTGATATCTTCACTACTCTTCTTCAATGTAGAAAATAATAAAAATAAAGAAAAACACTAAGTAGGTGTGTCCAAACTT
This sequence comes from Oncorhynchus mykiss, assembly GCF_013265735.2. Classification (NCBI taxonomy): domain Eukaryota; kingdom Metazoa; phylum Chordata; class Actinopteri; order Salmoniformes; family Salmonidae; genus Oncorhynchus; species Oncorhynchus mykiss. The sequence goes on along the minus strand of NC_048571.1, from coordinate 10,450,650 downwards.
TTGACTGGTACTGCAGTTATTATGCAAGATAAGCCAAAATATTATCAGATGACATTACTCTACAAGCAACATTGCAGTGATATCTTAAATAACCATTACACGTGACAGGTAAATAATCTGATTTACTCCTTCTCCCTCTGGGTTTATGAGTCTGCTGCTTACCGTAGGGGATCCTCTGAATCCTCTTTGTCATAACCGTCCCTCAGAGTCCTGGCCAGGAAGAAGATTGCCCCTGAGGCCACCAATAGGAAGCCAGCCACCGACGCTATGGCGATGCCCACCACCAGAGGTTCTGACACATACTCCTCACAGTGTTCCCCGCGGTACCACCAATTCTCTCCAACACGACATCTAGAACCACACAGAACAGCATTAGAACCACATGCATCTCAAACACACACATACACATACACAACTATATAGTGAATTCATCATGTCAGTGTCCTTAACTAAACTCCCACCCACCTGCAGATGGCTCCCTTGCCAGGGATGACATCACACTTCCCATCGTTGAGACAGAAGTCCTCCTGCAGGTCACAGATACTCTGGCACGGCAGTCCGTCCACGCTGAAGTAACCCGCGTCACACACACACTCCGCCTCCCCGGACCAGCGGTTCACCGTGCACATCGAATACTCATTACACGCTTGGAACTTGCAGGGGTTTGCCTGGTTGCCTGGCAACGACAAAGAAAACATAAAGAAATGTGTTTTGTGTGACCTCAGTTCTACCATCTGAGAACCTGGTGACTCAGGGATGGGGGTTTGACTGTCCTGGTGATGGTGGTCACTAATTCTAAAATAACACATAAATACACCACAGAAAATATATGTTAGAATGTTTCAGACTTTAGTCGTAAATTGGCTGATGATGACGTGCCCAGAGGACTTTAGTTGTCACTTTCGGAACATTCTAGAAAAGAGCGAAGTATTCTAACTCTGACTCCAACCTTAACTCTCTACCTCTAACCTTAACCCTTAACATATACCTTTGTCTTTTTCTAATCCGATGCCCTGTGGAGACCTTACATGATGTGACATGATTAAGCATCAGTGTTACAGTAGATGATTATGATTGGCTCAGACAGATTACAACACAGATTATAATGTAACGACCCAGCCGGCCTTATAGAATAACACCATGGTGACTCATCCTCATTATGACACATACTGTACAGTACTGTTGCTGATCACATTGTACATCTGCCCAGACGAGGGTTGAAATATTCCCAGGTTTTCCAGAAGACCCTGTTGGAGGATTCTGGATTTCCTGCTTAGTCCCTCCTGATTCCTGGAATCCTCCAACCGGGATTTTGGTAAATCCAGGGAATTTATTGAAAGTTCCCGGAATTTTGCAACCCTAGCCCAAACAGAAGTGTCAACCACATGAGATCACCATCCCGGGGCCACAGTATCAAAGCCATTGACACATTGAGATCGTTATGTTATTTTCATGGGCTCTTTGAGTTACAAAGTGTTGAGAAAACAACTTGATTCATAACTAGAGAGTCATCTCACTTCAATGACTCAATACAGCAATCTCCTGCTGATGTGTTAATGTGAGAAGTTTGGGTTAGGTCAGCATGCCATTGCTTCTGTTGTCGACTTTCACATCTTTCAAGATCCAATAATGAAACCTCAGCTACAGAAGATCATCCACCAAACGGACATTACTGTCAGGAAATGCTTCACAACAATGAGTACTTGTTGACATGATTTCATACATTTCCTACTCTCACTGCAGAATAACATCACTCAAGACTCAAGTATCACTTGTTTGCAGCTGAGGTTTACCTGATTCCACATCCAGTGAGTATTTGTCTATGGCGAGGTTCATGGTTTGGAAGGCTGAGTTAGCAAAGTCCTCTAGGATAAGGTACACAGTATTGGTGACCCCCAGAGAGACGGGCTTCCCAAACTTCATCCTGCTGTTCACCACGATGCTGCCGTTACGGAAATTCAGGATCTCCAGGTTCTGGAAGTTGCTGAGGTTAGACTGCAGGTAAGGGATGAGCTACAGACGAGAAAGAGACATTGTTACTTTATGCTTCCCAAAACACCAAGATATACTGTATTCCACAGGTACTGTATGACTTGTGACAAATCCAATAACCATGGAAACAGTTAATTTGAAAGTTCTACTACAGAATCCATTATATGCAACATATTACAACATTCACAGCAATGAAAAAGGTAAAATGAACTTGAGAAGGGCGTCTCTACGCATACTGAACATTCATTTATGGCCCCCATACCCCAATGTTTTTGCAGATAATCCCATATATCCTTTACCAGTTCGAGGAACCTCTGTTCCAGGGCTTTGTACTCTGTGGAACTCTTGTTGAAGAGATCCTCAGAGAACATCATGTTGGTCACCCTCAGGCTGAAGAACACCATCAGATCCTTGCCAGGGCTTTTCGCCATGGCGATGCTGCCCACGTCTGATCCGTGGGCGATGCTGGAGTACCCGCTGCTGTCCCCGTCCATGTGACTCGTTCCGTCATACACGTTGAAGGTGAGGTCAATTTCCGACATGGGTGAGTCTGGTGCGTAGTCTCCAACCGCTTGGATTGAAGTGCCGACTTCTAGTTCGTATGTGTCGTGAGCTGGGGAAGGGGGTGCTAGCGCCATGCTAACATCTCCTTCTTCAATGCTAACATCTGACTCTTCTGCTGCCTCAGGCAGGTTTTCTGTGGGTCTGAATGTGGGCTGGAAGAATGGAGGTAGGATTATTGGGGCAATTTCAGGTGTCTCAGAGATTTCAATGTCACCATGTGGTGCTATTTCTGTGGTGGCTGGATGGTGTGTGGCTTCCTCCTCTTCTGGTACAGAGTCAGATATACGAGAGAAGGGAGATTCCTTCTCGGGGGATAAGATGCTATGAGACTCTATGACTTCCGGGGCTGCTGTACCTGCAGCCACAACAAAGATTTGATCTTCAGCAAGGTCCTCCTCTGAGATGTCAAGGCCTGGGAGTAGTGTGGCCAATGGCCCTGCGACCTCCGCCCCCTGTTCCTCCAAGATCTCCTCCTCTCCATCTTCATCTTCAGGATCGGGCACCAAGAGTAAAGGTCTGTCGGTGAAGGCTTCGATCTCTGGTGGTTCAGAGGTGATCATATCGAAGATGGACTCCTTGACTGTGAACAGCTCCATGTCTATGAAGGTAGGTGACTCAATAGAACCATGGGTCTCAGCTGCTGGCCCTTCCAACACCAGGGCCTCAGTGGTGTAAAACTGAGGATAGGGATAATCAGTGACTGGTGCTATGATGGTGAATGGTTCGCTTGGGTAATAATCGGCATAAATCCCAGAGGCCTCCAGCGTCTGTATGGAGAGCTCCACTGTCAGGGTCTCTGCGGTCCAGAACACAGGGACTTCAGCGGTGGTCGTGTAGTCAGGTCGGGTACTAATGTCTTGGGTCACAGGCAGCCTGTCCAAGAAAGGCCATTGTGGCTCTTCTTCAACTGGGGCAGATTCTGGATGGGACTCAAAAGGACCCATATCCTCTGGAGATTCAGTCAGGACAGATTCGGTGATCTCTTCCCCCTTCTCCTCATCCTTCTTCTCTTCCTCCTTTGGTTCCTCTTCTGGATCTGGAAAATGCACCTCCCCCACCACAGAATCCTCCTCCTCCTCCTCTATGTAGTCTGTCTCCTCAGTTGTCACGGGAAACCATGGGAGGACGTCAGCCCCTTGGTCATCCCCAGAGAAGCCGGAGCCAGAGCCAACATCCAAATCTGGGTTTACTCTGGGAGGTGCCGGGACCGGGGCCTCTGTGGTCTGTGGTTGTGAAGGGGAGGAGGTAGAGGAGCCTCCAGCACCGACCACACCATCCCCACCGGGAGTATCAGAGTCTTGCTGAGTGTTGCTGAGAAGAAATCCCTCTTCTTCAATATTTCCATTATCTAGAAAAACAGGAAAACACATGCTTTGTTACTGGAACACGGAATCTCCCTTCTCTTCAGTGAAGGGAAACAGAGTGAAAACAGAATAGAGGACAATCCATGATATTAACAATGGATAAATGGTTTCAAAACTCTATTAAATCAGATTTGAATGTGTTTTTTTGTGTTGTGTGTTACTGTGTGGTTGACAGTATACAAGGTGATGTGAATGTGGTCTCGTGATTTAGGAAGTAGAAACAGGAGTGCTCACTCTCTGCAGGGACAGCCGTGGTGCTGGGTGGCAAGGTGGTTGCATCCAGAACAAACACATCATTTTCACTGGCCACAACGCTCCCGGAGCCTTTCAAAGGGTCCACAGGAAACAGGAAATCATCCTTCTTCAGGAAGATGTCGCTGACATCCAAGTCTTGGCCAGGAGCATCTGGTGGTTTCTCAGCAGCCAGAACATTGTCCTGACACACCAGGAAGAAAAGACAAAGGTCGATAAAAGTGCACTGACATTATTCTTACATTCTACTAACGTTAGAGAAATGTACGTCTAGTAACTCACACTTAAATGAACGTCCGTGTGTATTGTTGTCTACCTGTAGCCCAAAGGGGAGGTTGGCAGACATAGAAAATGCCAACAATATACCTAGATTAGGCTGGCTAGAGGAAAGATAATCCTAAATCCTCTATCTATACGGGAATTGCCCAGACGATACACCTGGGCTGGCCATGCCCCAAGGATGGACACAAGCAACTACAGAAGTACATAGACTTACAACTACATAGACTTACATAAACCTACACCACCCATGCATACATAAATGCAAAAATACCTACATTTCCCCATGCACAGATCAAAAAGCACATGCATAGGATGACAGATATGATCACGTATACATTCAACAGCCCTTATAGAAGTCAAAGTGGAGGGAAAAAAACAATCCTCAACATCTTCAATGAATTACAGTGGAAATTCATCCTTCTATCCAGACTAACTTCAGTGGAAAGAAATTGCACTGGCACGCAGAAGATACATTTGGACACAAAAGCCGGCCCTCTGTGCCTCCCTAGCTGCAGCTGCAGATTAGTTGTGTTTTTCTCTCTCACAAGGTTGAGTTGTAACAGAGTGTTTCCCCCTCACAAGGTTGAGTTGTAACAGAGTGTTTCCCCCTCACAAGGTTGAGTTGAAACAGAGTGTTTCCCCCTCACAAGGTTGAGTTGTAGCAGTGTTTCTCTCTCACAAGGTTGAGTTGTAACAGAGTGTTTCCCCCTCACAAGGTTGAGTTGTAGCAGTGTTTCTCTCTCACAAGGTTGAGTTGTAGCAGAGTGTTTCCCTCTCACAAGGTTGTGTTGTAGCAGAGTGTTTCTCTCTCACAAGGTTGTGTTGTAGCAGAGTGTTTCCCCCTCACAAGGTTGAGTTGTAGCAGAGTGTTTCCCCCTCACAAGGTTGAGTTGTAGCAGAGTGTTTCTCTCTCACAAGGTTGAGTTGTAGCAGAGTGTTTCTCTCTCACAAGGTTGAGTTGTAGCAGAGTGTTTCCCCCTCACAAGGTTGAGTTGTAGCAGAGTGTTTCCCTCTCACAAGGTTGAGTTGTAGCAGAGTGTTTCTCTCTCACAAGGTTGAGTTGTAGCAGAGTGTTTCTCTTTCACAAGGTTGAGTTGTAGCAGTGTTTCTCTCTCACAAGGTTGAGTTGTAGCAGAGTGTTTCTCTCTCACAAGGTTGAGTTGTAACAGTGTTTCCCTCTCACAAGGTTGAGTTGTAGCAGAGTGTTTCTCTCTCACAGGGTTGAGTTGTAGCAGAGTGTTTCCCTCTCACAAGGTTGAGTTGTAGCAGAGTGTTTCCCTCTCACAAGGTTGAGTTGTAGCAGAGTGTTTCTCTCTCACAAGGTTGAGTTGTAGCAGTGTTTCCCCCTCACAAGGTTGAGTTGTAGCAGTGTTTCTCTCTCACAAGGTTGAGTTGTAGCAGAGTGTTTCTCTCTCACAAGGTTGAGTTGTAGCAGTGTTTCTCTCTCACAAGGTTGAGTTGTAGCAGAGTGTTTCTCTCTCACAAGGTTGAGTTGTAGCAGAGTGTTTCTCTCTCACAAGGTTGAGTTGTAGCAGAGTGTTTCTCTCTCACAAGGTTGAGTTGCAGCAGAGTGTTTCTCTCTCACAAGGTTGAGTTGTAGCAGTGTTTACCCCTCACAAGGTTGAGTTGTAACAGAGTGTTTCTCTCTCACAAGGTTGAGTTGTAGCAGAGTGTTTCTCTCTCACAAGGTTGAGTTGTAGCAGTGTTTCCCCCTCACAAGGTTGAGTTGTAGCAGTGTTTCTCTCTCACAAGGTTGAGTTGTAGCAGTGTTTCTCTCTCACAAGGTTGAGTTGTAGCAGTGTTTCTCTCTCACAAGGTTGAGTTGTAGCAGAGTGTTTCTCTCTCACAAGGTTGAGTTGTAGCAGAGTGTTTCTCTCTCACAAGGTTGAGTTGTAGCAGAGTGTTTCTCTCTCACAAGGTTGAGTTGTAGCAGTGTTTCTCTCTCACAAGGTTGAGTTGTAGCAGAGTGTTTCTCTCTCACAAGGTTGAGTTGTAGCAGTGTTTCTCTCTCACAAGGTTGAGTTGTAGCAGAGTGTTTCTCTCTCACAAGGTTGTGTTGTAGCAGAGTGTTTCCCTCTCACAAGGTTGAGTTGTAGCAGAGTGTTTCCCTCTCACAAGGTTGAGTTGTAGCAGAGTGTTTCTCTCTCACAAGGTTGAGTTGTAGCAGAGTGTTTCTCTCTCACAAGGTTGAGTTGTAGCAGAGTGTTTCTCTCTTACAAGGTTGAGTTGTAGCAGAGTGTTTCTCTCTCACAAGGTTGAGTTGTAGCAGAGTGTTTCTCTCTCACAAGGTTGAGTTGTAGCAGAGTGTTTCTCTCTCACAAGGTTGAGTTGTAGCAGTGTTTCTCTCTCACAAGGTTGAGTTGTAGCAGAGTGTTTCTCTCTCACAAGGTTGTGTTGTAGCAGAGTGTTTCCCTCTCACAAGGTTGAGTTGTAGCAGAGTGTTTCCCTCTCACAAGGTTGAGTTGTAGCAGAGTGTTTCCCCCTCACAAGGTTGAGTTGTAACAGAGTGTTTCCCCCTCACAAGGTTGAGTTGTAGCAGTGTTTCTCTCTCACAAGGTTGAGTTGTAACAGAGTGTTTCCCCCTCACAAGGTTGAGTTGTAGCAGTGTTTCTCTCTCACAAGGTTGAGTTGTAGCAGAGTGTTTCCCTCTCACAAGGTTGTGTTGTAGCAGAGTGTTTCTCTCTCACAAGGTTGTGTTGTAGCAGAGTGTTTCCCCCTCACAAGGTTGAGTTGTAGCAGAGTGTTTCCCCCTCACAAGGTTGAGTTGTAGCAGAGTGTTTCTCTCTCACAAGGTTGAGTTGTAGCAGAGTGTTTCTCTCTCACAAGGTTGAGTTGTAGCAGAGTGTTTCCCCCTCACAAGGTTGAGTTGTAGCAGAGTGTTTCCCTCTCACAAGGTTGAGTTGTAGCAGAGTGTTTCTCTCTCACAAGGTTGAGTTGTAGCAGAGTGTTTCTCTCTCACAAGGTTGAGTTGTAGCAGAGTGTTTCTCTCTCACAAGGTTGAGTTGTAGCAGTGTTTCTCTCTCACAAGGTTGAGTTGTAGCAGAGTGTTTCTCTCTCACAAGGTTGAGTTGTAGCAGTGTTTCTCTCTCACAAGGTTGAGTTGTAGCAGAGTGTTTCTCTCTCACAAGGTTGTGTTGTAGCAGAGTGTTTCCCTCTCACAAGGTTGAGTTGTAGCAGAGTGTTTCCCTCTCACAAGGTTGAGTTGTAGCAGAGTGTTTCTCTCTCACAAGGTTGAGTTGTAGCAGAGTGTTTCTCTCTCACAAGGTTGAGTTGTAGCAGAGTGTTTCTCTCTTACAAGGTTGAGTTGTAGCAGAGTGTTTCTCTCTCACAAGGTTGAGTTGTAGCAGAGTGTTTCTCTCTCACAAGGTTGAGTTGTAGCAGAGTGTTTCTCTCTCACAAGGTTGAGTTGTAGCAGTGTTTCTCTCTCACAAGGTTGAGTTGTAGCAGAGTGTTTCTCTCTCACAAGGTTGTGTTGTAGCAGAGTGTTTCCCTCTCACAAGGTTGAGTTGTAGCAGAGTGTTTCCCTCTCACAAGGTTGAGTTGTAGCAGAGTGTTTCCCCCTCACAAGGTTGAGTTGTAACAGAGTGTTTCCCCCTCACAAGGTTGAGTTGTAGCAGTGTTTCTCTCTCACAAGGTTGAGTTGTAACAGAGTGTTTCCCCCTCACAAGGTTGAGTTGTAGCAGTGTTTCTCTCTCACAAGGTTGAGTTGTAGCAGAGTGTTTCCCTCTCACAAGGTTGTGTTGTAGCAGAGTGTTTCTCTCTCACAAGGTTGTGTTGTAGCAGAGTGTTTCCCCCTCACAAGGTTGAGTTGTAGCAGAGTGTTTCCCCCTCACAAGGTTGAGTTGTAGCAGAGTGTTTCTCTCTCACAAGGTTGAGTTGTAGCAGAGTGTTTCTCTCTCACAAGGTTGAGTTGTAGCAGAGTGTTTCCCCCTCACAAGGTTGAGTTGTAGCAGAGTGTTTCCCTCTCACAAGGTTGAGTTGTAGCAGAGTGTTTCTCTCTCACAAGGTTGAGTTGTAGCAGAGTGTTTCTCTTTCACAAGGTTGAGTTGTAGCAGTGTTTCTCTCTCACAAGGTTGAGTTGTAGCAGAGTGTTTCTCTCTCACAAGGTTGAGTTGTAACAGTGTTTCCCTCTCACAAGGTTGAGTTGTAGCAGAGTGTTTCTCTCTCACAGGGTTGAGTTGTAGCAGAGTGTTTCCCTCTCACAAGGTTGAGCTGTAGCAGAGTGTTTCCCTCTCACAAGGTTGAGTTGTAGCAGAGTGTTTCTCTCTCACAAGGTTGAGTTGTAGCAGTGTTTCCCCCTCACAAGGTTGAGTTGTAGCAGTGTTTATCTCTCACAAGGTTGAGTTGTAGCAGAGTGTTTCTCTCTCACAAGGTTGAGTTGTAGCAGTGTTTCTCTCTCACAAGGTTGAGTTGTAGCAGAGTGTTTCTCTCTCACAAGGTTGAGTTGTAGCAGAGTGTTTCTCTCTCACAAGGTTGAGTTGTAGCAGAGTGTTTCTCTCTCACAAGGTTGAGTTGCAGCAGAGTGTTTCTCTCTCACAAGGTTGAGTTGTAGCAGTGTTTACCCCTCACAAGGTTGAGTTGTAACAGAGTGTTTCTCTCTCACAAGGTTGAGTTGTAGCAGAGTGTTTCTCTCTCACAAGGTTGAGTTGTAGCAGTGTTTCCCCCTCACAAGGTTGAGTTGTAGCAGTGTTTCTCTCTCACAAGGTTGAGTTGTAGCAGTGTTTCTCTCTCACAAGGTTGAGTTGTAGCAGTGTTTCTCTCTCACAAGGTTGAGTTGTAGCAGAGTGTTTCTCTCTCACAAGGTTGAGTTGTAGCAGAGTGTTTCTCTCTCACAAGGTTGAGTTGTAGCAGAGTGTTTCTCTCTCACAAGGTTGAGTTGTAGCAGTGTTTCTCTCTCACAAGGTTGAGTTGTAGCAGAGTGTTTCTCTCTCACAAGGTTGAGTTGTAGCAGTGTTTCTCTCTCACAAGGTTGAGTTGTAGCAGAGTGTTTCTCTCTCACAAGGTTGTGTTGTAGCAGAGTGTTTCCCTCTCACAAGGTTGAGTTGTAGCAGAGTGTTTCCCTCTCACAAGGTTGAGTTGTAGCAGAGTGTTTCTCTCTCACAAGGTTGAGTTGTAGCAGAGTGTTTCTCTCTCACAAGGTTGAGTTGTAGCAGAGTGTTTCTCTCTTACAAGGTTGAGTTGTAGCAGAGTGTTTCTCTCTCACAAGGTTGTGTTGTAGCAGAGTGTTTCCCTCTCACAAGGTTGAGTTGTAGCAGAGTGTTTCCCTCTCACAAGGTTGAGTTGTAGCAGTGTTTCCCCCTCACAAGGTTGAGTTGTAACAGAGTGTTTCTCTCTCACAAGGTTGAGTTGTAGCAGAGTGTTTCTCTCTCACAAGGTTGAGTTGTAGCAGAGTGTTTCTCTCTCACAAGGTTGAGTTGTAGCAGTGTTTCCCCCTCACAAGGTTGAGTTGTAGCAGAGTGTTTCTCTCTCACAAGGTTGAGTTGTAGCAGTGTTTCCCCCTCACAAGGTTGAGTTGTAGCAGTGTTTCTCTCTCACAAGGTTGAGTTGTAGCAGAGTGTTTCTCTCTCACAAGGTTGAGTTGTAGCAGTGTTTCCCCCTCACAAGGTTGAGTTGTAGCAGTGTTTCTCTCTCACAAGGTTGAGTTGTAGCAGTGTTTCTCTCTCACAAGGTTGAGTTGTAGCAGAGTGTTTCTCTCTCACAAGGTTGAGTTGTAGCAGAGTGTTTCCCCCTCACAAGGTTGAGTTGTAGCAGAGTGTTTCCCCCTCACAATGTTGAGTTGTAGCAGAGTGTTTCTCCCTCACAAGGTTGAGTTGTAGCAGAGTGTTTCTCTCTCACAAGGTTGAGTTGTAGCAGAGTGTTTCTCTCTCACAAGGTTGAGTTGTAGCAGAGTGTTTCTCTCTCACAAGGTTGAGTTGTAGCAGAGTGTTTCTCTCTCACAAGGTTGAGTTGTAGCAGTGTGTTTCTCTCTCACAAGGTTGAGTTGTAGCAGAGTGTTTCTCTCTCACAAGGTTGAGTTGTAGCAGAGTGTTTCTCTCTCACAAGGTTGAGTTGTAGCAGTGTTTCTCTCTCACAAGGTTGAGTTGTAGCAGAGTGTTTCCCCCTCACAAGGTTGAGTTGTAGCAGAGTGTTTCTCTCTCACAAGGTTGAGTTGTAGCAGAGTGTTTCCCTCTCACAAGGTTGAGTTGTAGCAGAGTGTTTCCCTCTCACAAGGTTGAGTTGTAGCAGTGTTTCCCCCTCACAAGGTTGAGTTGTAGCAGTGTTTCCCCCTCACAAGGTTGAGTTGTAGCAGAGTGTTTCCCTCTCACAAGGTTGTGTTGTAGCAGTGTTTCCCTCTCACAGGGTTGAGTTGTAACAGATACAGATGTAGCCCTTGATATGTGTGCTTCACAAAGTAAATATTCAGAAACACAAAATACCTCACGATAAACTAAATCTGAGTGAAATTCACATATACATCCCAGCAACGGATGCCCTATATGAATGAATGCAACAACACGGGCCTTTTAACCTCAACATATGTTCTGTATTAGTATGTCCTGCTCAAGGGACAGAGAAACACACACACACACACACACACACACTTCATCTTCCACAATGAAAATGGGCTTCCTGCAAACAGCCATGTGACTCAGAGAGACCGTCAAACCAGGTTGTGTTCACACAAATGAGCTGAGCGTCATTGTCTTTCACCACAGGATAAACAAAAAGTTGTGTTATGCCCTAAGGACAACAATAAAGTTCTGTTTGGTCAAAGTGGACCCATTTAATAACGAATGGACTTCAGATGTGCTTATCTTTAACTACCAGTAACTGCCTTGTGCCTGTGTTAGACCCTAGGAAGCTTGCCATTACCTGAGAGAATGAGAGAGAACACATGGTAGTCAAGACAAATTGGACAACGCCATTCAGCCAAAACAAGATTCTAAATCAGCTTAATAAAGGGATGAGAAAAAATAGGAAAAAATTGCGGGAGTAAATTCTGAGATTATTAAGTTTGTTCCCAGTCAAATGTGTCTTTCTAATTACAGTGCCGTCTATGAGAAAAGCGAATCATTCGGCGTAATAAATTCATGTCATATTTCCACTCAAACCAGATTTCTTTCTATATTTCTTAGTGATTGAACACAACTGTTTGCTTAATATGGCATGCTGACTTGCGTCTTGAGAATAGTTTTGTGGAAAATGGACTTGACTATTTTTACAGACTTTTACTGAACTGAGACAGCTGGGTATGAATTCCATTTTCCAAAGCAACTTTAGCAACAAATGACTTTCATTGCAATCATTTTAGTGTAGCCTACACAACAACACACATTGAACTAGCAATGTCATCAACTACATATTCAGTTGACTATATTGTTAAAAGGATGCAATACACAATGTTCCTCAGGACAATGTGGAGCAGTGAACTGACACTCACTCACCATCATGTCATTGGACTCTTCTGGTTTGGTGGTGGGTCTCCCTCCCAGAAACAAGTTATCAACTGGAAAATAAAACAGTCGTACACAAATAAACTGGAGAACACTTTTACCTTTTCACACAAATCCCAGGTCTAAACCCTTATTTAGCAGTGGTCGCCAACCCTGTTCCTGGAGGACTGATCTCTGAGAAAGCTTTTGTTTCAGCACTAACACACTTAATTGTACTAGATCAACTAATCCTCAATACTATTATTAGTCTGGTTAGGTGTGTTAGTTCTGGGCTGGAATAAAAGCTTTCTCATAATGTAGCTCTCTAGGACCAGAGTTCATGACCACCTGTTGTACAGTTTAGCCGGTCTGTAGACCTACAGTGCCTTGCGAAAGTATTCGGCCCCCTTGAACTTTGCGACCTTTTGCCACATTTCAGGCTTCAAACATAAAGATATAAAACTGTATTTTTTTGTGAAGAATCAACAACAAGTGGAACACAATCATGAAGTGGAACGACATTTATTGGATATTTCAAACTTTTTTAACAAATCAAAAACTGAAAAATTGGGCGTGCAAAATTATTCAGCCCCCTTAAGTTAATACTTTGTAGCGCCACCTTTTGCTGCGATTACAGCTGTAAGTCGCTTGGGGTATGTCTCTATCAGTTTTGCACATCGAGAGACTGAAATTTTTTCCCATTCCTCCTTGCAAAACAGCTTGAGCTCAGTGAGGTTGGATGGAGAGCATTTGTGAACAGCAGTTTTCAGTTCTTTCCACAGATTCTCGATTGGATTCAGGTCTGGACTTTGACTTGGCCATTCTAACACCTGGATATGTTTATTTTTGAACCATTCCATTGTAGATTTTGCTTTATGTTTTGGATCATTGTCTTGTTGGAAGACAAATCTCCGTCCCAGTCTCAGGTCTTTTGCAGACTCCATCAGGTTTTCTTCCAGAATGGTCCTGTATTTGGCTCCATCCATCTTCCCATCAATTTTAACCATCTTCCCTGTACCTACTGAAGAAAAGCAGGCCCAAACCATGATGCTGCCACCACCATGTTTGACAGTGGGGATGGTGTGTTCAGGGTGATGAGCTGTGTTGCTTTTACGCCAAACATAACGTTTTGCATTGTTGCCAAAAAGTTCAATTTTGGTTTCATCTGACCAGAGCACCTTCTTCCACATGTGTGGTGTGTCTCCCAGGTGGCTTGTGGCAAACTTTAAACGACACTTTTTATGGATATCTTTAAGAAATGGCTTTCTTCTTGCCACTCTTCCATAAAGGCCAGATTTGTGCAATATACGACTGATTGTTGTCCTATGGACAGAGTCTCCCACCTCAGCTGTAGATCTCTGCAGTTCATCCAGAGTGATCATGGGCCTCTTGGCTGCATCTCTGATCAGTCTTCTCCTTGTATGAGCTGAAAGTTTAGAGGGACGTCCAGATCTTGGTAGATTTGCAGTGGTCTGATACTCCTTCCATTTCAATATTATCGCTTGCGCAGTGCTCCTTGGGATGTTTAAAGCTTGGGATTTTTTTTTGTATCCAAATCCGGCATTAAACTTCTTCACAACAGTATCTCGGACCTGCCTGGTGTGTTCCTTGTTCTTCATGATGCTCTCTGCGCTTTTAACGGACCTCTGAGACTATCACAGTGCAGGTGCATTTATACGGAGACTTGATTACACACAGGTGGATTGTATTTATCATCATTAGTCATTTAGGTCAACATTGGATCATTCAGAGATCCTCACTGAACCTCTGGAGAGAGTTTGCTGCACTGAAAGTAAAGGGGCTGAATAATTTTGCACGCCCAATTTTTCAGTTTTTGATTTGTTAAAAAAGTTTGAAATATCCAATAAATGTCGTTCCACTTCATGATTGTGTCCCACTTGTTGTTGATTCTTCACAAAAAAAATACAGTTTTATATCTTTATGTTTGAAGCCTGAAATGTGGCAAAAGGTCGCAAAGTTCAAGGCGGCCAAATACTTTCGCAAGGCAGTGTACCTCGCTCTAGCTGCAGTGAGTCAGGGTCTACATCCAGAGTGGTGTTGCTCATGAAGTTCTCCTTGTGCAGGGCTTCAGTGATGTAGTTTCGGAAGTCTGTTATGGTGTAGACCACAGTGGGGCGTTCAACGGCGTCACGGTAAGACTTCTCCACCACGTTGGACTGGAGGTCGATGTAGTCCATGGTCTCGTTACTGATGCCTGCCCCGTCCACTTCCAGAGTCACTGCGTAGTGGACTACCACAGACAAGATACCCCTAGAGGAGCAATATTCATTTGATAGAGAGAGAGAGACATATTGAGGAACAGAGAGACACATTGAGGAACAGAGAGACACATTGAGGGACAGAGAGACAAATCGAGTAACAGAGAGACACATTGAGGAACAGAGAGAGACAAATTGAGGAACAGAGAGACATATTGAGGAACAGAGACACACATTGAGGAACAGAGAGAGACACATTGAGTAACAGAGAGACATACTGAGGAACAGAGAGACATATTGAGGAACAGAGACACACATTGAGGAACAGAGAGAGACACATTGAGTAACAGAGAGACACATTGAGGAACAGAGAGACACATTGAGGAACAGAGAGACACATTGAGGAACAGAGAGACACATTGAGGAACAGAGAGACACATTGAGGAACAGAGACATATTGAGGAACAGAGAGAGAGAGACATTGAGGAACAGAGAGACATATTGAGGAACAGAGAGACATATTGAGGAACAGAGAGAGACACATTGAGTAACAGAGAGACACATTGAGGAACAGAGAGACACATTGAGGAACAGAGAGACACATTAAGGAACAGAGAGACATATTGAGGAACAGAGAGACACATTGAGGAACAGAGAGATACATTGAGGAACAGAGAGAGACACATTGAGGAACAGAGAGACACATTGAGGAACAGAGAGACATATTGATTGAGGGACAGAGAGACATATTGATTGAGGAACAGAGAGATACATTGAGGAACAGAGAGAGACAGAGGTCCTAGCTTAATTATTACAGAGGTCCTAGCCTAAAGAGGTCCTAGCTTAATTATTACAGAGGTCCTAGCTTAAAGAGGTCCTAGCTTAATTATTACAGAGGTCCTAGCTTAAAGAGGTCCTAGTTTAGGCACAGTGCAGTCAAAAACGTGATTTTCCTGTGTTTTATAGATATTTCCACACAATGAGGTTGGAACTTTACTGTGAAATTGTGAAAACTATGATAATCCCCTTTAAGTAAAAGAGCTGTTTAAAAAGACAGCCTGAAATTTCTGTCTGTTTTGGTGGTATGGAGCTTATACCTTTTCATCACCATGCGGTCAGTTATTTAATACAACAATTAGAAAGAGAGTTTCAAACCTCTCTGCCAATACCAGCTACTTTTCAGTTTTCCCCTCCTAACACAGACCACTCCCAGACAGTCCGAGGGAAATTCTCGCTTGAGAAAGTGTTCATTGCTAAGAAGATATTTCTGTTTCTTTTTGACTATTTTAACTGAAAACAATGACAGTAAGATACTTAATTGTTACCCAGAAATGATTTGATATTGAGATAAAAATGGCTGCATTGGACCTTTAAAGTGGTCCCAGCTTGGAGAAGCTATATCCTAATCTAGATACTGTGATCCTGGTCAGTTTATGACCATCTTCCCTTTCCCCCCCCAGACAGCCCAATTCTCCTTCAGCTCTAATACCCTGGCAGCTTCGTTTAAAGGTTGCATGCTAACAGGGATTTATATGACCTGCAGAACAAACTGTGAAGAGCCGAAGGTGGTTTAAAGGCCTCACTGTGCTCGCAACGTTTAGTTTTCCACGATGCCAGTTTGTAGGGGAAACCAGTGAGGGGCTAAACCCGTGGGGGAATCTGGCCTGGAGCCTCCGTACTGGTTGACAGTCAGGAGAAAAGTGATCTTGTCATAAATCTCTGCCTTTAATCTCATCATCATGACTGGCAGGGGGCCAGCGGGGTGAGCAATGGGGCTTACCCCACTTAGGGGGTGATTGACCATTGCAAGGCCATTAACTGTAAACTGGAGCATTGCAGAACTCGTGTAATATAAAGACGCCAACTAACAGAAAACACATAGAAGTCCAATGTGACATGTAGCCAAAAGGAATCACACGTTTTAGCTTCGTTTTTTGTGCTTTTCGTGTCTGCAATGGTGCCGATGCACTGAGCTATAATGATTGACAGGCATTGGAAGTATGCTTGTAATGCTGGTAAACATAGTGTGGAACAACTGATCTGAAGACTGTGGCAAGTAAGCAGAAAACATCTAACCATGCAGTAGGTACGGTAAAGGCTTGGTTCTTTGGCTCAGCCAGACACAGATGCACATGCATATCCCATTAGTAGATATACATGTGAGATAGACTCAGTGGGATTTGGGTTAGCTCAACTGTGCAGTCATGATGGTTGAACTGGGAGTGATAGCATTGCAATGAGATGGATTTATCACGCTCCAGTGCACTTTCACACAGGTATCTAGCCTGTTATTACAGCACTCTCTAGGACGTCATCAACTGTAATGTGCGTGTCAGTGGTCGTTGTCATGGATTTAGGAGCCATAAATCCTGACATGTGAATCCATTAACAGTAACCAGGTTTCCAGCCATCCTTTTTATGTAAAGTAAAGTACACGTTGGATAAAAAATGTCACGACAGGCCTGATGGGAACAGCAAATCTGTCGGTAAATCTGTCGACAAAACAAATCCGCTAGACAAGGTGGGAGTTAATTATGCGAGATATGGCGGTGGAAACGCCTCTATGTGCATACATTGATAAATATTGAGGGTCTTATTCTGGTGACATGATGATCGATGCTTGGCTGGCTGCCATTTGACAAATAAAAATGATTATCCATAACAATAACTGATGTGATCTTCCTGTCTGGGTTGGCGCTCCCCCTTGGGTTGTGCCGTGGCGGAGATCTTTGTGGGCTATACTCGGCCTTGTCTCAGGATGGTAAGTTGGTGGTTGAAGATATCCCTCTAGTGGTGTGGGGGCTGTGCTTTGGCAAAGTGGGTGGGGTTATGTCCTTCCTATTTGGCCCTGTCCGGGGGTATCATCGGATGGGGCCACAGTGTCACAGGACTACCTGGCATGATGACTCCTTGCTGTCTCCAGTCCACCTGGCTGTGCTGCTGATCCAGTTTCAACTGTACTACCTGCGGCTATGGAATCCTGACCTGTTCACCGGACGTGCTACCTGTCCCAGACCTATTATTTGACCATGCTGGTCATTTATGAACATTTGAACATCTTGGCCATGTTCTGTTATAATCTTCACCCGGCACAGCGAAAAGAGGACTGGCCACCCCTCATAGCCTGGTTCCTCTCTAGGTTTCTTTCTAGGTTTTGGCCTTTCTAGGGAGTTTTTCCTAGCCACCGTGCTTCTACACCTGCATTGCTTGCTGTTTGGGGTTTTATGCTGGGTTTCTGTTCAGCACTTTGAGATATCAGCTGATGAACGAAGTGCTATATAAATACATTTGATTTGATTTGATTAAAGTAGCCTGCTGTATATGCTATCTGTTGGCTAGCGTGCATATGCCAAAGTCATAGGGGGCACATTCACTACATAATGCTACATTTGTGGTGAAAAAAACATCATTAGAGTTGTGAGGGAAACCCATTTATCTTGGATGTATTATTCAGTACATGGGAATTTAACTGCAAAAGTTATTTCCATGTGCACTACATCATCACGCACACCGTTTTATCCGCAACAAGCATGTGGTTTTTATGCAGATTTTAGAATATTCACATGAACATCTGTAGCCAATTGGATGTAAACCTTGTGAGACAGTTATTTGGGTCAGAAGAAAGAAAACATGCTTACCTTTGGAGGTCCTTCTGAGGCCTGGACACATTTGGAAAAGACAAAGAAATATTAGAACTTGATATTGAAATAGCATATTGCCTGTTCAATTAAATATGATGCTTTATAGGTAGTGGATCAATGGATTTATAGCTGTTAATGACGCTTACCTGAATTCAACTACAAAGACCTTCTTGAATCCTGGTAACCTTTCAAACGCATCTTCAATCTAGATGAGAACGATGAAAAGAAAACACACTTAGTTAATTACCACGTCAAGTTGGAGTTTTTCTCAGGAGAATGAAAAAGATCCACCCTGTTCGCCAGACATGCCTGCGTCTACACCAGTACTGTGAATCCTTTACGCCACCAGTTAGCGATATCATTCTCAGTCCAGGACCACATAGTATGATCAGTTATTGCAGTATAGACAAAAATCAAGTCAGTCCCCTTTCCAAGTCTGTGTAGTGGCTGTCTGTGTGCTAAAGCTGTCCTCTAGGATCTGTGCCACCTCGCTTCTTTCCCCTCTTGGCCAGGAGCAGTAAGGCTCTGTCCTGTTGTTTACTTATTCATCCTCTCTGTATGTCTGCATCTCAAATGGCACCCTATTCCCTATTTAGTGCACTACTTTTGACCCGAGCCCCATGGGGCTCTGATCAGGCCCTGGTCAAAAGCACTGCACTATATTGGGAAATAGGAGGCCATTTGGGACACGTCTATAACTAATGGCCTCTGCTCTGACAAACTCTGGCTCTGCCGGAGAAAAGGACAAAATGTGAGGTGGCAACATCCGGCGATGGGAATACACCGTCCGTCACTGTGGGTTCCCAGCAGAGGACATGTTTCCAGAGCTGTCACACTGACTGGTGGACCTCTGATTTTTCCAGGCAGATTTCTTCCTGTTCTTCAGTGAATACAGTATATAGCTGGCAAGCCCGGACAACCAGTACAACATTTGAAAGCTGTTTACAGTAAATAGATACAGTAGAATATATATCGATATCTTTCAACCTCTTCCGAACTTTCTGTTTCTACTCTGTACACGCAAGAGTTAATCATGTAAAATACACTGTCCAAAACATTAGGAACACCTGCTTTCCATGACAGATGGATCCCATATTGATGTCACCTGTTAAATCCACTTCAGACAGTGTAGATGAAGGGGAGAAGACGGGTTAAAGAAGGATTTTTAAGCCCAGAGACAATTGAGACATGGAGTGGGTATTTGTGCCATTCAGAAGGTGAATGCGCAAGACAAATGATTTGAGTGTCTTTGAACGGGGTATGATAGCAGGTGCCAGGCACACCGGTTTGAGTGTTTCAAAAACTGCAACGCAACAGTTTCCAGTGTGTATCTAGAATTGTCCATCACCCAAAGGACATCCAGCCAACTTGACACAACCGGAAAGTATTGGAGTCAACATGGGCCAGCATCCCTGTGGAACGCTTTCGACACCTTGGAGAGTCCATGCCCTGGCGAATTGAGGCTGTTCTGAGGGCAAACGGAGGTGCAACTCAATATTAGGAAGGTGTTCCTAATGTTTTGTACACTCAGTGTACATCCTGTATGTGAAAAGAAGGAAACAAAAACAAAAGCGGGTGTCAAAAAGGACGGGACCAAACAATTGTTTTTACCAAGAGCCTGCATGGGGACAGCAGTATACCAACTCTACTGTACCTTATGGGTGAAATGTTTGGCCACGCGTTGGTAGTAGAAGCTAGAGGGGTCTCTCAGGGCGTCGTTGTAGTTCTCTCCCTTCAGCTGGATGCTGAGTTCTACCACCTGCTCCTTCATGGGTGTGGACGGCCTCGCCATGATGTCCTCGATCTCATTGCCCAGCTAAACACAGGACACAAAAACAGATCACATCATTACAATATCACCTCACTCTCATTCATTTCAGTAGACAGGGTCTTTAATCTATAGCTGATGCACCTCTCTTATTGTGTGTTTAAGAAGGCTTCTATCCTTTATGAAGTAACAATTTGATTATTGATTCTGTATTTCATTGATTGCAATAATAATAACCTCGTCATTTCCTTACCGTGTTTTCCACCTCTGTTATGATATCTTGGATCCCTAGGAAGTCATCATTTGTTTCTTCTGTGACCCTATAACGATCACCGTTATTGTTCTCCTCTGCATCCTTATAACGATCGCCATTATTGTTCTCCTCTGTGTCCGTCAAAATTCCAGTTTCAGTGGTAACCTCATGAGTAATCTCCACAGCAGCCTCCTGTGTCGCCTCTGGAGTGGACTCACCTGCAGCCTCTGTGGTTATCTCCGCTGCAGCTTCTGAAGGCTCTAGAATGATCTCTTCGGAAGCCTCTTCTGTAGTTTCAGTAATTGTCTTTTTGGAAGCCTCTTCTGTAGCTTCTGGAATGATCTTGTCTACTGCCTCAGATGGGACCTCTTCTGAAGCCTCTGGAGTTTCCTCCTCTGAAGGTTCTGGAATTTCCTCCTCTGAAGTTTCTGGAATTTCCTCCTCTGAAGGTTCTGGAATTTCCTCCTCTGAAGGTTCTGGTGTTATCTCTTCTGGAGTCACTGAAACTATTTCTTCTACAGTTTCTGTTGAGTCCTCTTCAGCAGCTTCCAGAGTTATCTCTACAGTATCTGGGGGGATTTCTTCTACAGCCTCTGGAGTGTCTTCCACTGCAGTCTCCAAAAGGACCTCTTCTGCTTCCTCAGGAACTTCTTCAGTAGACTCTGGAGTTACCTCTATCTCCACCTCGGGATTGTCCTCTACTGCAGTTTCTTCTGTAATCTCCTCAGCCTCTGGAGGTTCCTCCACTACATATTCTGGAGATACCTCTACTTCCACCTCAGGAGTGACCTCCAAAGTGGCTTCTGAGGTGACCTCCACCATAACTTCCTTCATCTCTACTTCAGCCTCAGGAGTGACTTCAGCCTTTATTGTTGCTTCTTCAGTGGTCCCTGTTACATCCTCTGGAATGGCCTTTACTGAAGTTTCTGGAGTGACTTCTTCCTCAGGACCAATTTCTATTACCACTTCATTAGTAGTAGTGGCTACAGTATCCTCTAGTACACTCTCTGGAGTGATCTCCTCCATAGCCTCGAGTATCAAATGCGTTGTGGCGACTGAGATAACTTCCTCTAAAATCTCAGGGGTCTCATCTTCAGTGTCTTCTGGGGCAACATTTACTGTAGCCTCTGAGGTGGTCTCCATGGGGAGCTCCTGAACATCTCCATCTGAACCCTCTGAAGGGATTTCCATGGCAGCTTCAGGCACTGAAGTGTCCCCTGGAGAAACTTCTGGAGTTAATTCTGCTGCATCCTCTGGAATATCCTCATCTGTAGTATCTTCTGACGTTGCCTTGGTAGCAATGTCTGAAGTGGTCTCCAAAGTGACGTTTTCTTCTACCGCAGCTTCTGTGATCTCCTCATCTGTGGTATCTGAAGTGACCTCTATGGCAGCCTCTTTAATCTTCTCATCTATGGTGTCTGAAGTTGTTTCTGTGGCACCCTCTGTGATCTCCTTGTCTATGGTTTCTGATGTGATTTCTGTGGCACCCTCTGTGATCTCCTTGTCTATGGTTTCTGATGTGATTTCTGTGGCACCCTCTGTGATCTCCTTGTCTATGGTATCTGATGTGATTTCTGTAGCGCCCTCTGTGATCTCCTTGTCTATGGTATCTGATGTGATTTCTATAGCACCCTCTGTGATCTCCTTGTCTATGATATCTGAAGTGATTTCTGTAGTACCCTCTGTGGTCTCCTTGTCTATTGTATCTGAAGTGATTTCTGTGGCACCCTCTGTGATCTCCTTGTCTATGGTATCTGAAGTGATTTCTGTGGCACCCTCTGTGATCTCCTTGTCTATGGTATCTGAAGTGATTTCTGTGGCAGCCTCCGAAGGCGCTTCAGAAGGGGTTTCAGAAATGGCCTCCAAAGAAGTTTCTGGAATAAATGTTATTTCAGGTTCTGGGATATCCTTGTCTATGGACCCAACAGGCATATCGATAGCAGCTTCTGAAGGGACCTCTGCAGGGATCTCAATGGCAGCTTCTGGTGGGACCTCTGCAGCGGCCTCTTCTGCCTCCTCCACTGTATTGTGTGTGGTATCTGAGATAACTTCCTCATCCATTTTCCCAATTACCTCATTAATGGGCTTGTGGATGACAGTGACAATAGATTCAGATGTGATCTCCACAGTGTCATCTGAGGTAGCATCGGATGATTCCTCAGCAGCAGCCATATTAACCTCATCACTAGTCTCAGCAATGACTTCAACTGCTTTTTCGGAGTTGACGTCAAAGGCAGCTTTGGTAGTGGCGTCCTCTCCTATCTCCTGTATTGTCTCGTCGGTCTCTGAGGTGACGTCGATGTCAGCATCTTCAGTCACAGAGTCAGTAGTTTCTGGCGGGACCATCTCTGTGACCTCCTCAACTGGCTCTGCAGTAATGACAGGAATGATGTCAACATCTCCTCGCAAGGTTGGGAAGGTGTCTGGCTGTATGACAATGACTTCATTATCTACAGAAGAAAACAAGAAGGGACCCAGAAACAAAGAATATAAAAGTATGAATAAAAAGAGGGTGTATTATACGTGACACAGAATACAATTATATAAGAAAACATTCTACATGACATCAATGAATTGCTACTGAACATGTCTGGCACTGAAATTGAAAAGTAGTGTGCTCCGACAAGCGGTTCAGACAATCTCTTAGGAAAGTCTAGCGGTCCCTCTATCCATTGTCCATTGACAACGTGGTGTGTCATTAAGAAGGATTAAAGGCCTATTCTGGGAGCAACGCGTGTCTTGATCAGGCTACAGTAGTCCTATGCAGCACCCACAATAACCTCAAGACAGTACTACACTACAGACAGGGGCTAATAGTCTAGCTATACTGTCACTGATCAACAGATGGCATAAAAGACAGATGAATTTTGCCCAGACACTGAATTGAGGTTAAGAGGTCAACCTTTTTGGGTGGTGGCCAATTCTGGTGGAGTTGCCGCGGTTGGACTGTGTGAAAGAGAGACAATCAATCAGTAACTTCAACATGTTGGACTGTGTGAAAGAGAGACAATCAATCAGTAACTTCAACATGTTGGACTGTGTGAAAGAGAGACAATCAATCAGTAACTTCCACATGTGATACAAAAGATTCTAGGTTGTAAAGCTCCCACTTTACAATAAGTACCCCTCATACCTGTGTAATAAAATGGCAGTTACGCAGGAATGTACAGCGTCATTACAATAATTACATGGTACTTCAAACTGGTATACCTGTTCAAATGGCTTTCATGCTATTGTGATGTCATTTGCAAATCTTTAACATTTTGTAAATCAAAACCAGGTATTACATGTTGTTACACTGTAGCCCTGTACGTAACTACCAGGTATTACACTGTAGCCCTGTATGGAACTACCAGGTATTACACTGTAGCCCTGTATGTAACTACCAGGTATTACATGTTGTTACACTGTAGCCCTGTATGTAACTACCAGGTATTACACTGTAGCCCTGTATGGAACTACCAGGTATTACATGTTGTTACACTGTAGCCCTGTATGTAATGACCAGGTATTACATGTTGTTACACTGTAGCCCTGTATGTAATGACCAGGTATTACATGTTGTTACACTGTAGCCCTGTATGTAACTACCAGGTATTACACTGTAGCCCTGTATGTAACTACCAGGTATTACACTGTAGCCCTGTATGTAACTACCAGGTATTACATGTTGTTACACTGTAGCCCTGTAGTAGTTCCATACAGTAGTTGTTTGTAGTAGTTGTATGAATCTGGTTGAAGCGAGGGGGGAAAGGTTGAGCAGGCTGCAGAGCTGTGTGGTGCACGGAGGCTGCCGTGACGGCACATTTACATGTTACATTTTCATCATTTAGCAGACTCTTATCCAGAGCGACTTATATACATTTTCATACTTTTTTTTTTACTAGTCCTCATAGGAATCGAACCCACAACCCTGGTGTTACAAGCGCCATGCTCTACCAACTGAGCTACACGGGACTGCATCACTGTTATGGATAGCATACAACACAGCAGTGTTTCTATAGAGCTGTGTGGGCACCAAGACAGCAGGCTTTAGTGTTGGGAACAGGCCTACCTGCACACTTTGTATCCTGAGCTTGTGGGCTCGCTGACGTGGATGGGACGGGGATGAGGAGAACATGGAAGTGGTGTAAATACAATGTGGTTGATGAGGGGTTGAGGTTGAGTAACGTGTGTGACGTTCAGCGGGATGCAACGTTCGTACAGAATGTCTGCTCTAAGTGACCTGAACGTTCTGTAACGTTGCAACCTGCTAAACGTGACCCAGGCATGTACTTACAGTGGGGAGAACAAGTATTTGATACACTGCCGATTTTGCAGGTTTTCCTACTTACAAAGCATGCAGAGGTCTGTAATTTTTATCATAGGCACACTTCAACTGTGAGAGACGGTATCTAACACAAAAAATCCAGAAAATGACATTGTATGATTTTTAAGTAATTCATTTGTACAGTGCCTTGCGAAAGTATTCGGCCCCCTTGAACTTTTCGACCTTTTGCCACATTTCAGGCTTCAAACATAAAGATATAAAACTGTATTTTTTTGTGAAGAATCAACAACAAGTGGGACACAATCATGAAGTGGAACGACATTTATTGGATATTTCAAACTTTTTTAACAAATCAAAAACTGAAAAATTGGGCGTGCACAATTATTCAGCCCCCTTAAGTTAATACTTTGTAGCGCCACCTTTTGCTGCGATTACAGCTGTAAGTCGCTTGGGGTATGTCTCTATCAGTTTTGCACATCGAGAGACTGACATTTTTTCCCATTCCTCCTTGCAAAACAGCTCGAGCTCAGTGAGGTTGGATGGAGAGCATTTGTGAACAGCAGTTTTCAGTTCTTTCCACAGATTCTCGATTGGATTCAGGTCTGGACTTTGACTTGGCCATTCTAACACCTGGATATGTTTATTTTTGAACCATTCCATTGTAGATTTTGCTTTATGTTTTGGATCATTGTCTTGTTGGAAGACAAATCTCCGTCCCAGTCTCAGGTCTTTTGCAGACTCCATCAGGTTTTCTTCAAGAATGGTCCTGTATTTGGCTCCATCCATCTTCCCATCAATTTTAACCATCTTCCCTGTCCCTGCTGAAGAAAAGCAGGCCCAAACCATGATGCTGCCACCACCATGTTTGACAGTGGGGATGGTGGGGTCAGGGTGATGAGCTGTGTTGCTTTTACGCCAAACATAACGTTTTGCATTGTTGCCAAAAAGTTCAATTTTGGTTTCATCTGACCAGAGCACCTTCTTCCACATGTTTGGTGTGTCTCCCAGGTGGCTTGTGGCAAACTTTAAACGACACTTTTTATGGATATCTTTAAGAAATGGCTTTCTTCTTGCCACTCTTCCATAAAGGCCAGATTTGTGCAATATACGACTGATTGTTGTCCTATGGACAGAGTCTCCCACCTCAGCTGTAGATCTCTGCAGTTCATCCAGAGTGATCATGGGCCTCTTGGCTGCATCTCTGATCAGTCTTCTCCTTGTATGAGCTGAAAGTTTAGAGGGACGGCCAGGTCTTGGTAAATTTGCAGTGGTCTGATACTCCTTCCATTTCAATATTATCGCTTGCACAGTGCTCCTTGGGATGTTTTAAGCTTGGTCAATCTTTTTGTATCCAAATCCGGCTTTAAACATTTTCACAACAGTATCTCGGACCTGCCTGGTGTGTTCCTTGTTCTTCATGATGCTCTCTGCGCTTTTGACGGACCTCTGAGACTATCACAGTGCAGGTGCATTTATACGGAGCCTTGATTACACACAGGTGGATTGTATTTATCATCATTAGTCATTTAGGTCAACATTGGATCATTCAGAGATCCTCACTGAACTTCTGGAGAGAGTTTGCTGCACTGAAAGTAAAGGGGCTGAATAATTTTGCACGCCCAATTTTTCAGTTTTTGATTTGTTAAAAAAGTTTGAAATATCCAATAAATGTCGTTCCACTTCATGATTGTGTCCCACTTGTTGTTGATTCTTCACAAAAAAATACAGTTTTATATCTTTATGTTTGAAGCCTGAAATGTGGCAAAAGGTCGCAAAGTTCAAGGGGGCCGAATACTTTCGCAAGGCAATGTATTTTATTGCATGACATAAGTATTTGATACATCAGAAAAGCAGAACTTAATATTTGGTACAGAAACCTTTGTTTGCAATTACAGAGATCATACGTTTCCTGTAGTTCTGGACCAGGTTTGCACACACTGCAGCTGGGATTTTGGCTCACTCCTCCATACAGACCTTCTACAGATCCTTCAGGTTTCAGGGCTGTCGCTGGACAATACGGACTTTCAGCCCCCTCCAAAGATGTTCTACTGGATTCAGGTCTGGAGACTGGCTAGGCCACTCCAGGACTTTGAGATGCTTCTTACGGAGCCACTCCTTAGTTGCCCTGGCTGTGTGTTTCGGGTCGTTGTCATGCTGGAAGACCCAGCCACGACCCATCTTCAATGCTCTTACTGAGGGAAGGAGGTTGTTGGCCAAGATCTCGTGATACATGGCCCCATCCATCCTCCCCTCAATACGGTGCAGTCGTCCTGTCCCCTTTGCAGAAAAGCATCCCCAAAGAATGATGCAAACTTCAGACGGGCATGGACATGCGCTGGCTTGAGCAGGGGGACCTTGTGTGCACTGCAGGATTTTAATATATGACGGCGTAGTGTGTTACTAATGGTTTTCTTTGAGACTGTGGTGTCAGCTCTCTTCAGGTCATTGATCAGGTCCTGCCGTGTAGTTCTGGGCTGATCCCTCACCTTCCTCATGATCATTGATGCCCCACGAGGTGAGATCTTGCATGGAGCCTTCGTGGACTTGGAGCCCTCGTGAACTTCTTCCATTTTCGAATAATTGCGCCAACAGTTGTTGCCTTCTCACCAAGCTGCTTGCCTATTGTCCTGTAGCCCATCCCAGCCTTGTGCAGGTCTACAATTTTATCCCTGATGTCCTTACACAGCTCTCTGGTCTTGGCCATTGTGGAGAGGTTGGAGTCTGTTTGATTGAGTGTGTGGACAGGTGTCTTTTATACAGGTAACGAGTTAAAACAGGTACAGTTAATACAGGTAATGAGTGGAGAACAGGGGGGCTTCTTAAAGAAAAATTAACAGGTCTGTGAGAGCTGGAATTCTTACTGGTTGGTAGGTGATCAAATACTTATGTCATGCAATAAAATGCTAATTAATTACTTAAAAATCATACAATGTGATTTTCTGGATTTTTCTTTTAGATTCCGTCTATCACAGTTGAAGTGTACCTATGATAAAAAATTACAGACCTCTACATGCTTTGTAAGTAGGAAAACCTGCAAAATCAACAGTGTATCAAATACTTGTTCTCCCCACTGTATTTTTCCTTGTGACAGAATGCAAGTGCTGGTATCTCACAGAGACATTGGAACGTTTGGAACTCACCTATTCGGAGCAGCAGTCATCACCACTCTCTGAAATAAAAACAGAATCCATTGATAAATAAAGCTCCTCAATCACATACCAATAAACTACACACACTTGGACACACACACACATCAATATCCATAATGTTTTACGTATCAAATTTTACAAAATTCTCACTCACAGCCCTAACAAGAGAGACGTGCTCCTCTGATCGGCTGAAGTTGCTGCCAATCTCCATCACGCTGACAGTTCCATCCTGACATAAGTTAACCCAGGCCTGGTACTCATCTCTCTCAGGTAGACGGTCCCAGAAGATCTTGAACGCCTCCCACACCGTCTCCTGACACACTGGGCAGCACACAGACACAGGACTGGGTCAGAGACTAGCTTTCACACCCAGAATTTTTTGTGTACTTCCTGATTGGACAGAATTGAAATGGAATTGACCCCAACCCTGATTGACACAGAGACATGTGACACAGAGGTCACACTCGGTGACACAGATGGATGTAGAAGAAGACCCGCTTTACGTATATGAATATTCAATCTAGATTTAAATAACACTGTGTAGTACAAGAACATGGAAACCAAAACAAACATTGACATTTAGCTGACATTTAGCCAGCGATCCTGACAGGAAAAATCTCTCCAATGGACAGCTATGAAAAATGAAGGCAATCAGGGAAATGTGAGGTCATTTTTTGATCCATACACACATATACTCCCAGGTTCCAGACAGCATCACCATTTCACCACCACTGCTGACATTGAAATTACTTCTCAGCTCAAGACATGTGGTTTTCACAATGTACCAGTACCTCTGCTTTGGAACAAAAAAAGCTGGCAAAAAACATTAACCCCCTTTCTTTTTCTCTCAATCTGCGGCCACGTCTGTAGGCTACATTTCAGGTTTGGAGGCTGAGGACAACCAGAAAGGCCTTGGTAGAGGAGCTAGCGGGAGCAGGCCTGAGGGCTCTCATATTTTCCTGGCAGCATGGCTCATCTGATCAATGTCTAGAGGACTACTATTTCGGTAGCGAGGCAGGGTTCAGACCGAGGACTGGGGCTTTCTCTCTAAGCTTCCCCAGGTGGAGCACCACGTGTTCGGGTTGAACTGACAGAAGGGCACCCTGGTGCAAGGCTGTCTGGTGCCAGGCTCTCTGCCTGGCCTCACCTGAAATTTGGCCCTTACCCGTATCAATCAGTCTGTACCAAAATGAGGTTGGACGTTTGACCTTAAACGTGGAGCGTTTCTCAGCCTCCATGACTGACTACCATAACTATAGCCCTTGAATCATGATAGATTAGTTACTGTCGTTGATTGACTTCTAGTAATTTCCCTTGAGTTCCAACAAGGTTCTGAACCATTGTTCCAAACAAAAGACTGATAGAGAATGGTAACACCGGGCTGTATTTCAACAGCTGAAGTCATGCACGTGGATGACCATAGGGCTTTAATAAAGAGGCTGGAAAAGTACTGGTTACTGCATGGTTCATGTTGGAGGTGATTAAAGAGCATGCATTTACATGACAAACATCTATTTATCTTCCCCACCTGTCCATTCCCAATTAAATATAAGATCATCACAGAAAGTTGTACTCATGTTGATGGTATATAATGGTTGTGTTATTTCAATAAAAGCATATTAAATCCGTAATAAGTCATAGACGGCCATATGATAAAAGGAGTGAGATTAGCCTTCAGTCACATACACTCTTAGAAAAAAAGGCGCTATCTAGAAGCTAAAAGGGTTCTTCGGCTCTCCCCATAGGAGAACCTTTTGAGGAACCCTTCTTGGTTCCAGGTAGACCCCTTTTGTTTCCGGGTAGAACCCTTTTGGGTTCCACGTAAAACCGTTTCCACAGAGGGTTCTACATGGAACACAAAAGGGTTTTACCTGGAACCAAAAGGGTTATTCTATGGGGACAGCCGAAGAACCCTTTTGAAAACCTTTTGCATAAGAGTGCATGCACCACAGGAATTCAATTCATCTGGCTGAACAACAAAGATTGTAGATGAATAGACTCCAGGTCATAATGAATCCCCAGGGCCCATGAGATACAGTAGTGAAAAAGCTTACCTCGCTGGTGAAAGTACTTCAGATGGTTTTCTATCGCTTGGTCTACAGTCTCTTGAGAACAAAGCTTCACTCCACTGGGAAAAAGAATATTCCGCTTTCGTCTAGAAATAGCACCCTTTCCTTTGTATGTCTTGTGGGTCAAGGCCTCCAGACCTTCATCTGACTCCAGTTGTCTTGAAATCCCAGAGGGGTCTTGAGATTTCAAGTGTTTCACTACCAAACCTCTATCCATAGCAACCCCATGCGAAGCATCTGTAAAAGTACATGAGACAGTTATACATGTGACCAGAAGTCAAACAGTCATCATTAAATCCTCTACTGTACCTACCCGTGTCAAAGCATCCTGTCAGAAGGATGGCAGACACAACCCAAAAAACACAGTTCCTCGTTAGCCCCGGCATTTCTCAAAGAGCCAAGATCCAAGATGCAGCCCCAGTCTAGAGTAAATCTTCTCAATCCTTCTCAGTTCATCAACAATAGGGTTTTGTTTACTGTCCATCCACTTGAAAGCATTGTGTAAAAATAGGGCAATTCCTCTGGTTAGTCCTCGTGGGCTAGGCTATCCCCCCAGTGTAACGGGATGTGGTTACAGTGCTGAAGACAGCTCCCCAGCCTTACTCAGGTAAGCAGATGGGACTTTGGCAGGAGATTTCTTTCTGCTTCCTAATCCTATTTGATAAGCTTTAGTGGTGCCTCTGCAAGACTTTAGTCTAACCGTGCATGGTTGTTTAACTTGTAAATAATCTGTGTTGGCCAATGTGGGGAATAGGGATAGTGATGGTCATTTTATGTTTTACATAATTGCATATTTTCACAACTGCAAAACATGCAATAACAACTTAACCTACTTATTCTATTGGCTTGGTCTGCATACATTAATTCATTACTTACTCATTCCTTTTATATTTACAGTATTGCAGAGATTCACAATGTGAAATGTGATTCTCACGGTGACATTATCAACAAATGTGAAATGCATTCAAAATCACCACAAATTGATTGTGGCCTTCATTTAAGCTAGAGAGAGTCTGTGAATGTGTCCTTTGTCTCTGTCTTTCAGGGCAATCTTGAAACCTCTCTGCCCAATGCCATGACACACAGCAGTAAGTATAGGTAGGTCAGTATAAATTCAGGTGAGTAAAGATGTAGGATCTTAATTTGATCACTCTTTTGTTGCTGAGAATTTTCCCACACGGCAGGGAATGCAAACTTGTAGTGTATTCAAGTTTTAAAAAGGCTTCTAAAGCTCGTAATTTCCACTTTAAAATGTATCAAACTCTACAAGAAATGTCCATTCATTATAATCCACATAATTAAAATGTCCTGTTTCTCCAGGATTATTTTCCTGCTGTAGTAAACTGGCTCAAATTAATATATTACATCTGTATCTGTAGGTGAGTCAGTAGAGGTCCGTGTTTGTGGAACCTGCTGTACCACAACACAGACATGCAATCTTCCCGGGAGGCTGATTTGGTGGTGAGTAATGAACATTGCTGCCAATAAGCTCGTCTGACCTGTAGCAGGACAGTGCAGCTCAAGGGGGTAGACCCAGGTGACTAGATGCTAATTATCCTTTCTGACAGGAAAGGTGCTTATTCCCTTCAGGACAGAGGAAATCAGAACAGAACAGCAAACGGAATTGTCCGTCTGTCTATTGTATTCACAATGTGTAACATTGTTGTGGCAGACAATTGACATCTGTAATTAGGACTTCAAATAAGGGCAAGTGTTTGGAATAGAGCATTGGATTCATCCCAGTATCAATCAAATGTATTTTTAAAGCGCTTCTTACATCATGTCACACCCTGACCAGAGAGAGCTTTTATTCTCTATGTTGGTTAGATCCGGGTGTGATTTAAGGGTGGGTTATCTAGGTGAATTGTATTTCTATGTTGGCCTAGTATGGTTCCCAATCAGAGGCAGCTGTATCGTTGTCTCTGATTGGGGATCATATTTAGGTAGCCATTTTCCCATTGTGCTTTGTGGATCATGTCTAGGTATAATTGCATGTGAGCACTACTCTGAGCTTCACGTTACGTTTGTTCGCGTTATTGTTTTTGTTATTTGAGTTTTCTCTTCCTAATAAAAAGGATGGAAACATACCACGCTGCATTTTGGTCCACTCCTTATGACGATCGTGACAGAAGATCCCACCACAAACAGACCAAGCAGTGTGGGCAGGAGGAGAAGACATCCTGGACATGGGAGGAGATAATGGCAGGAGACAAAAGCCTGCCATGGAAGCAGGCGGACACAGCGAGGGTAGGACAGCGATGAGGCCAGGGTTCGCGGCCACGACGCAAGCCCAAAAGACAGCCCCAAAACATTTTTTGGGGGGACACACACAGAGTGGTCGGCGAAGTTGAGGGGTGAGTCAGAGACTGTCAAGGAGTTGTTGGACAAATTGGAGGAGAGTGAACAGAGGGGAGAGTTAGAGACCTTAGAGGAGTTGTTGGACAAATTGGAGGAGAGTGAAGAGAGAGCGCTGTTGGTTTGGCGTAGTATGCACGGCATTCGTCCTGAAGAGCATGTTAGCAGTCCGATGCCACCTGTGCCAGTTCCTCGCACTTGTTCTGAGAAGTGTGTTAAAGTTCCGGTACAATTGATGCCGACTATACGCACCAGGTCTCCAGTGCGCCTTCACAGCCCAGTACGTCCTGTGTCAGCTCCTCGCACTTGTCGCGCTAAAGTGGGTATCTGTCCAGGACGGGTTGTGCCGGCCCAGAGCTCCTGGTCTACAGTGCGCCCCCAGGGTCCATTACATCCTGTGCCAGTTCTACGCACTGTGTACCCAGTGCGCCTTCACAGTCCAGTGCATCCTGTGCTAGCTCCCCGCACTTGCTGTGCGAGGGTTGTCATCTGTCCAGGACATGTTGTGCCAGCTCTACGCTCCAGACCTCCAGTGTGCCTCCACAGCCCAGTACGTCCTTGCCTGCTCCTCGCTCTCGCTCTGAGGTGCGTGTCATCAGCCCGGTGCCACCTGTACCGGTCCCAAGCATCAGGCCTCAAGTGCGCCACCACAGTCCAGTACGTCCTGTGCCTCTTCCCCGCACTCGCCCAGAGGTGCGTGTCATCAGCCCGGTACCACCTGCACCGGTCCCACGCATTAGGCCTCCAGTGCGCCTCCACAGTCCAGAGCCTCCAGGGACAGTCTGCGTTCCAGAGCCTCCAGCGACGGTCTGCGGTCCAGAGCCTCCAGCGACGGTCTGCGGTCCAGAGCCTCCAGCGGGGGTTCTCAGTCCGGAGCCTCCTGTGAGGTTCCCAGTCCGGAGCCTCCGGCGACGATCCACGGTCCGGAGCCTCTGGCGACGATTCCCGGTCCGGTTACTCGGCGACGATCTACAGCCCAGAGCCCCCGGCGACGATCCACGGTCAGGAGCATCCGGTGATGACCCATGGTCCGGTTCTTCCGGCAACGAGCCACGGTCTGGTTCCTCCGATGACGTGTCCACGAACAGAGTGGGTACTTCGCCCCGCACCGGAGACGCCCCCAACGGTAGATGCCCACCCGGACCCTCCCCTAATTGAGTCAGATTTTGCGGCGTCCGCACCTTTGGGGGGTGGAGTATTGTCACGCCCTGACCAGAGAGAGCTTTTATTCTCTATGTTGTTTAGGTCGGGGTGTGATTTAAGTGTGATTTTAAGGGTGAATTGTATTTCTATGTTGGCCTAGTATGGTTCCCAATCACAAGCTGTTTATCGTTGTCTCTGATTGGGGATCATATTTAGGTAGCCATTTTCCCATTGTGCTTTGTGGGATCTTGTCTAGGTATAGTTGCCTGTGAGCACTACTCTGAGCTTCACGTTTCGTTTGTTCTCGTTATTGTTTTTGTTATTTGAGTTTTCTCTTCCTAATAAAAAGGATGGAAACATACCACGCTGCATTTTGGTCCACTCCTTATGACGATCGTGACACATCAGCTGATGTCACAAAGTGCTGTACAGATACCAACCTAAAACCCCAAACAGCAAGCAATGCAGGTGTTGAAGCACGGTGGCTAGGAAAAACTCCCTAGAAAGGCCAGAACCTAGGAAGAAACCTAGAGAGGAACCAGGCTATGAGGGGTGGCCAGTCCTCTTCTGGCTGTGCTGGGTGGAGATTATAACAGAAAATGACCAGCAGCGTCAAACAATAATAATCACAGTGGTTGTCGAGGGTGCAACAGGTCAGCACCTCAGGAGTAAATGTCAGTTAGCTTTTCATAGCCAATTCAGAGTATCTCTACCTCTCCTGCTGTCTCTAGAGAGTTGAAAACATCAGGTCTGGGACAGGTAGCACATCTGGAGAACAGGTCAGTAAGGATGTGCATGTCGCTGGGCTTAGGATCGGGTCGAGACCTGCAACACGTCCGGTCATTAGTGGATAACTGCCTTGCATGCCTTCTCAGAGAGCAGAGTAGGTGGTTTCTGAGGTGAGATGGCTGAGACTAGGGCAAGGCAGCCAGGTGGTCTCTCTCTCTGGTGAGGCCTGATTGACAGACTGAGGCTTGTTTGGAAGTTAGCCCTAGAAGGGTAGGTGGAGTCTTAAAAGGACAAAGGCTCAGAGGGCTGCCTTTATGACCTCACCATCTACTCACTCTCACCCCAAAACTCTCTGGGCTGCTTATGTTGCCAGCTTTAGTCATTTTTACTGATTCAGTTGTCTATAATAGGGCTTGGGGTCAATTCAATCTCAACTCAATAGATTTCAGATATTGAAATGAATCACTGTTTTTGAATTGACTTAGCTTTCTCCAAGTACCTTTATACAGTTGAGATCTCTCTGTGTCAAATGGCTAACTTTGTTGTTTTCACATTATAGTCAGGCGACATATTATCAACAGATCCGGGAATAGGAAATACAATTAAAAACAGAGGTAGGTAGGTAGCCAACAAACTAATTATACTTGAACAGTATACACAGAATATATGCTATAATTAAATAATCTGTTGCTTTTCGTTGTCTTGCCATTAGTCTCTTGCCAGACTAGTTGGACACTCACTCAGCTGATGACGGTGACGTTACGGCAACGGTGAATCAACAATGGTAACATGGTTTATTGGATAATGTGATCAGCAGATGGGCCAGTGTCTTCGTTAGGTCTGGGCTCCTGTCCAGGTATCAAGATGATACCACTGTCCTGCAAGGCAAAGAAAAACAACACCCTCTGATTAGACCTGTAATACTAACCTCACAATGAGATATTCACACCGGTCAATGAGTTAATGGAAACCAATAAGGACATGTAAGGACAGAGTCAAACATAAACATACAGGATTACAACACACCATGGCACATATTATTGGAGTGCTGATCTAGGATCAGTTTTGCCTTGTAGATTATAATGAATGGACAGGGTGGACCTAATCATAAAGTCTATCACCATGTGAATAATGTATTACCAGCAGCCTTTGACAAATACTGTAACGTAGCCTGGGGAATGATAAAGTTGCCTAAGGTCTACAAGTCTGGACCCCTGCAGAAATGCTGGGATTGGAAGCTGGTTTTCTATGAAGAGACTACAGAAGAACAGGAGGGGCAGGGGGGCTCTAGAGAGACATCGTGTCCAAAGAACTAGCTAAATCTGTCTAATCCAGCAGTCCGGCTCAGATTAGCTGTCCTGTGGCCCCTAGTGGTGCACAGTTACCTCATCATGGCCTAGCCTACTGTCTACAAGACAGAGTACGCATCCCAAATGGCACCCTATTCCAAATATAGTGCTCTGGTCAAAAGTAGTGTAGTATATAGGGAATAGGGTGCCATTTGGAATGCAAACAGACAGACAAGGCCAAGCCCAGAGAACTGGACTACTACACGTCAACAGTTATTAACGGAAATACGCCCAATCCTACCTGTGGCTTTTGGCCCCAGACCCAACCTTCATTTCATTCAGTCTGTAACTATGGTGACCCACAGTAAGCAAGGACACAGTTGAGAGTGTGAGGCATGCTCATCATAACAATGCTGTCATTAATACTAAATAACAGCAGCTCAAGTCAAATGAATACTTATCAAACAAATCAACATCATTGATGCAGACAAGGCGCCACAAGTCATTTGAAAATTAAACAGTTAAATTGTGCTACTATTCTTTTAAACATAGGCTACAATTTACTGTACAAAATCCTCTTAATGAACACTTCCTTTCAGCAAGCGACCCCCACTGACGCACCATCTAATGAAATGAGTAGCATTCTTATACAGGCAATGACCTGTAATCCTGCTTGGCCCCAGCAGGGACCCTGCTAATTACCTGGGGATGAACCTCTCCCTCAGCCAACAGATTTCAGCAGACGCCCTCCAGGTGTGTATTCTAAATGGCACCCTATTCCCTTGATAGTGCACTACTTTTGACCAGGGCACATAGGGCTCTGGTCAATAGTGCACTGTATAGGGAATAGGGTGCCATTTAGGACGCATCCCAAATTAATGAAGGCCAGAGCCAACAGCAGAGCTCCTCAGTCCCCAAATCCTCTTGCCATCAGAGGTCCCATATGCTCGGTGTTTCCCGTCTTTGTTGACATGGTTGGTAGGTTCCCGGCTGTACGTCCCACATGGTTGCACCCCCTGACGTCCTGACCTCGGTGAAAATAACAGCAGCAGATGACTAACCCCCTTTCAGAGATATCTGGGGTTAAACGTCTTCTACAGTAACCTAATAACCTTTCACCTTGGCCATCTGCTGAGGTGGCCAAGATGAAAAGATCCAGCAGGTACAGTGGGGCAAAAAAGTATTTAGTCAGCCACCAATTATGCAAGTCCTCCCACTTAAAAAGATGAGAGAGGCTTGTAATTTTCATCATAGGTACACTTCAACTATGACAGACAAAATTAGAAGAAAGAAAAACAGAAAATCACATTGTGGGATTTTTTATGAATTTATTTGCAAATTATGGTGGAAAATAAGTATTTGGTCACCTACAAACAAGCAAGATTTCTGGCTCTCACAGACCTGTAACTTCTTTAAGAGGCTCCTCTGTCCTCCACTCATTACCTGTATTAATGGCACCTGTTTGAACTTGTTATCAGTATAAAAGACACCTGTCCACAACCTCAAACAGTCGCACTCCAAACTCCACTATGGCCAAGACCAAAGAGCTGTCAAAGGACACCAGAAACAAAATTGTAGACCTGCACCAGGCTGGGAAGACAATCTGCAATAGGTAAGCAGCTTGGTTTGAAGAAATCAACTGTGGGAGCAATTATTAGGAAATGGAAGACAAACAAGACCACTGATAATCTCCCTCGATCTGGGGCTCCACGCAAGATCTCAACCCGTGGGGTCAAAATGATCACAAGAACGGTGAGCAAAAATCCCAGAACCACACGGGGGGACCTAGTGAATGACCTGCAGAGAGCTGGGACCAAAGTAACAAAGCCTACCATCAGTAACACACTACGCCGCCAGGGACTCAAATCCTGCAGTGCCAGACATGTCCCCCTGCTTAAGCCAGTACATGTCCAGGCCCATCTGAAGTTTGCTAGAGAGCATTTGGATGATCCAGAAGAAGACTGGGAGAATGTCATATGGTCAGATTAAACCAAAATAGAACTTTTTGGTAAAAACTCAACTCGTCGTGTTTGGAGGACAAAGAATGCTGAGTTGCATCCAACGAACACCATACCTACTGTGAAGCATGGGGGTGGAAACATCATGCTTTGGGGCTGTTTTTCTGCAAAGGGACCAGGACGACTGATCCATGTAAAGGAAAGAATGAATGGGGCCATGTATCGTGAGATTTTTAGTGAAAACCTCCTTCCATCAGCAAGGGCATTGAAGATGAAACGTGGCTGGGTCTTTCAGCATGACAATGATCCCAAACACACCGCCCGGGCAATGAAGGATTGGCTTCGTAAGAAGCATTTCAAGGTCCTGGAGTGGCCTAGCCAGTCTCCAAATCTCAACCCCATAGAAAATCTTTGGAGGGAGTTGAAAGTCCGTGTTGCCCAGCAACAGCCCCAAAACATCACTGCTCTAGAGGAGATCTGCATGGAGGAATGGGCCAAAATACCAGAAACAGTGTGTGAAAACCTTGTGAAGACTTACAGAAAATGTTTGACCTCTGTCATTGCCAACAAAGGGTATATAACAAAGTATTGAGATAAACTTTTGTTATTGACCAAATACTTATTTTCCACCATAATTTGCAAATAAATTCATTAAATATCCTACAATGTGATTTTCTGGATTTTTTTCCCTCATTTTGTCGGTCATAGTTGAAGTGTACCTATGATGAAAATTACAGGCCTATCTCATCTTTTTAAGTGGGAGAACTTGCACAATTGGTAGCTGACTAAATACTTTTTTCCCCCACTGTATATCTCTCTGGTCACCCCCAAAACCAAATCTTCCTTTGGCCGCCTCTCCTTCCAGTTCTCTGCTGCCAATGACTGAGCGAACTACAAAAATCTCTGAAACTGGAAACTTATCTCCCTCACTAGCTTTAAGCACCAGCTGTCAGAGCAGCTCACAGATTACTGCACCTGTACATAGCCCATCTATAATTTAGCCCAAACAACTACCTCTTCCCTATTTATTTATTTGTTTTGCTCCTTTGCACCCCATTATTTCTATTTCTACTGCACATTCTTCCACTGCAAATCAACCATTCCAGTGTTTTACTTGCTATATTGTATTTACTTCGCCACCATGTCATTTTTTTTTGCCTTTACCTCCCTTATCTCACCTCACTTGCTCACATTGTATATAGACTTTTTTTCTACTGTATTATTGACTGTATGTTTGTTTTACTCCATGTGGAACTCTGTGTTGTTGTATATGTCGAACTGCTTTGCTTTATCTTGGCCAGGTCGCAATTGTAAATGAGAACTTGTTCTCAACTTGCCGACCTGGTTAAATAAAGGTGAAATAAATAAATAAACATGGTTCTTTTGTCCAACACGTCATTGTGTTTTCATCTAAACATGGCAGTAAACAATTATCGCTCACAATGAAGACTTTCACTCAGTCACTTGATGGAGTTTCTTTATTGTCAGTAGATTTGATGTTAGCCCATTTAAAGTTAAACTATCTGTAAATTAAAACTTCAAACTGCTTTAACATGGTTCTCTATAAAACACGTCTCCAGACTACCTGTTGACTATCTGGACCGGTCTATTGGAAGGACATTGATCTCAGTCCTGATCTCCAGACTACCTGTTGACTATCTGGACCGGTCTATTGGAAGGACATTGATCTCAGTCCTGATCTCCAGACTACCTGTTGACTATCTGGACCGGTCTATTGGAAGGACATTGATCTCAGTCCTGATCTCCAGACTACCTGTTGACTATCTGGACCGGTCTATTGGAAGGACCTTGATCTCAGTCCTGATCTCCAGACTACCTGTTGACTATCTGGACCGGTCTATTGGAAGGACATTGATCTTAGTCCTGATCTCCAGACTACCTGTTGACTATCTGGACCGGTCTATTGGAAGGACATTGATCTCAGTCCTGATCTCCAGACTACCTGTTGACTATCTGGACCGGTCTATTGGAAGGACATTGATCTCAGTCCTGATCTCCAGACTACCTGTTGACTATCTGGACCGGTCTATTGGAAGGACATTGATCTCAGTCCTGATCTCCAGACTACCTGTTGACTATCTGGACCGGTCTATTGGAAGGACATTGATCTCAGTCCTGATCTCCAGACTACCTGTTGACTATCTGGACCGGTCTATTGGAAGGACATTGATCTCAGTCCTGATCTCCAGACTACCTGTTGACTATCTGGACCGGTCTATTGGAAGGACCTTGATCTCAGTCCTGATCTCCAGACTACCTGTTGACTATCTGGACCGGTCTATTGGAAGGACATTGATCTCAGTCCTGATCTCCAGACTACCTGTTGACTATCTGGACCGGTCTATTGGAAGGACATTGATCTCAGTCCTGATCTCCAGACTACCTATTGACTATCTGGACCGGTCTATTGGAAGGACATTGATCTCAGTCCTGATCTCCAGACTACCTGTTGACTATCTGGACCGGTCTATTGGAAGGACATTGATCTCAGTCCTGATCTCCAGACTACCTGTTGACTATCTGGACCGGTCTATTGGAAGGACATTGATCTCAGTCCTGATCTCCAGACTACCTGTTGACTATCTGGACCGGTCTATTGGAAGGACATTGATCTCAGTCCTGATCTCCAGACCCTAAACCAATGCATTAGTAGTTGTAGGCTGGAAGGTGTAAGACAAGTTAAGCAGTATGAATGTCCTTGGTTAATTCTATGGAACCCTTGAACCCCGTAAAGCCCATCCATAGTGAACCAGTCGACCTATGGCCTTACCTTAACAGCACAACTTAGACCTTCAAACCGGCTACTGCATTTGACTATACGGCTTTAACTGAACTATAAGACAGAATTAAAGCCAACCTAATTATATTGTATTAGAATAACAACGTGGAAGAATTGATAAACACTAGTTTTTATACTGTAGTAGTGGGGCCATTTTCTGACAGTGGCTAAATCAATGGGGTAGAGATTTGGACGGGGCGAATAGGAAAAGGGTAGCCCAACTCATTTGGGAGGTGTGGGGGGGGTGACCGTTACCCTTCCAACAGCAGTAGGGGTGGAGGAGGGCTCTGTCCTATCTAAGAGGGCTCTGTCTGGGGCCCACATGCTGTGAGAGGCTGCACCAAAGACTCCAATTATCCAAAAACTACCAACTTAACCCAATTAAGTACATATGGTTAAGCACATATCCTATCAGACTTAGTGTTAACGACCCAAACTGAAAAACCTATCAACTGTACCCGTGTGAAAAACACACAATAACTTAAAAGGTCATATCTGGGATTCTTGCTCTACAATATTGTGATGGTGACAGAAGAGAGTTCTGTCCAGCCGTTGCTAGGTAGACTTTGGGGGCATCTTTAATCCAGGAATATACCACATTATAAATACATCATTGTAAATACATCATTATAAACATGCCATTAACAAATCAATGTTTACACCGTGACAACAGAAACTCAAATGGAAACCCTTACTGTGTGGGGAGAATGTTATTTCTGTTTCTTATGACAGAGTGAGTCAGGTCCCTAGACTTTCATACAGCACAAACACAAAGGGGAATTGAGTTCTGCCTGTAAACAGAACAGGGGAGGGGTGCTGTTCTAATCATCATATTACAAGTGGTCATTGTGTAAGCTTACTTGGTGTTCCTCACTGGAACATTGGGTTTTCCTTACAAACTAAGCAGCTACAACATGAGGAGCCAAAACTAAAACACTGCCAACGTGTTGACTTGTCTGTAGTGATAACACTATTGTTTAGCAGCTGCAAACAATCATGTGCATATTGACTCCTTTATGACTGATGGTCAGAAACAGCAGCCTGACACACTGAACTGGAATAACTGAGTAATATTGACTTTAATATTTATAGTGGTTTTATGTGTGAGTCATAAGGACATTTGAAAAAGAAACCTGTTCTGGGTACATGAGTTACACTTTTGCCC
Source organism: Oncorhynchus mykiss (assembly GCF_013265735.2). Classification (NCBI taxonomy): domain Eukaryota; kingdom Metazoa; phylum Chordata; class Actinopteri; order Salmoniformes; family Salmonidae; genus Oncorhynchus; species Oncorhynchus mykiss. Next base: position 10,409,976 of record NC_048571.1, on the reverse strand, counting down.
AGCAAACTAGATTTGAGCACTCACTCATATCCTTGTGTAATAATGTCCATTCCAAATGCTCTCTTCTATAGCATAACATAAAAACTAAACATTGCATGAACAATTTTATTCCATTTTACAATCCTATTATTTTGTACATGCACATTACATACAAGTGAGAAACAAACATCCTGTGACATTTTATTTAAAAAATAGTAATACAAAAATAGTATAAATATTACATGTATTGTACATTTAAAAAGTAAAAGTCCTTCAGTTTAGGGGTATTGTAGTAGTAGTGCATTGCTGATCAGGTATCTTGGCTACCTGCGGCTGCTCCCGCCGTTGCCCCGGCAACCGTGCAGCTCCATCACCAGGCTCCGGATCTCCTCCCTCTTCCTCCACACCTGTTGCCGTGGAAACCAGCGCTCCAATCGCAGGGGGAGGTCAAAGTGCACCACTGGGTTCTGGAGAAAGTCAGTGAGCCAACCAGAGGTTTGGAATAAGGTGTGATGTCATGCATTGAACGGGCAGTTATCATTTCAGATCAAGTGTTTTAGACAGTGTAGTGGAGACAGAAAAGTGCCCATGAAATGGATGGTTGATGTCAGCTTGTTGTTAAGCGTGGGAGGTTACAGGGGGAGGGCCGTACCTGCAGAAAGCTCTCCACGTACTGCAGGAGGTAGAGGCCACAGTCGCTGCTGTTGTTCTGTAGAGGGACTGTACAATGGGAAGCCTTCATACTGTCTACAGTGAAGTCTCTGCGTGTTCCTCTACGCACCTCCCACTCTACATGTAGGTAACTGGAGAGGACAGACGGGAGAGATTGAAACTAGTGTACACACACATACAGTGCCTTGCGAAAGTATTCGGCCCCCTTGAACTTTGCGACCTTTTGCCACATTTCAGTCTTCAAACATAAAGATATAAAACTGTATTTTTTTGTGAAGAATCAACAACAAGTGGGACACAATCATGAAGTGGAACGACATTTATTGGATATTTCAAACTTTTTTAACAAATCAAAAACTGAAAAATTGGGAGTGCAAAATTATTCAGCCCCTTTACTTTCAGTGCAGCAAACTCTCTCCAGAAGTTCAGTGAGGATCTCTGAATGATCCAATGTTGACCTAAATGACTAATGATGATAAATACAATCCACCTGTGTGTAATCAAGTCTCCGTATAAATGCACCTGCACTGTGATAGTCTCAGAGGTCCGTTAAAAGCGCAGAGAGCATCATGAAGAACAAGGAACACACCAGGCAGGTCCGAGATACTGTTGTGAAGAAGTTTAAAGCCGGATTTGGATACAAAAAGATTTCCCAAGCTTTAAACATCCCAAGGAGCACTGTGCAAGCGATAATATTGAAATGGAAGGAGTATCAGACCACTACAAATCTACCAAGACCTGGCCGTCCTTCTAAACTTTCAGCTCATACAAGGAGAAGACTGATCAGAGATGCAGCCATGATCACTCTGGATGAACTGCAGAGATCTACAGCTGAGGTGGGAGACTCTGTCCATCGGACAACAATCAGTCGTATATTGCACAAATCTGGCCTTTATGGAAGAGTGGCAAGAGGAAAGCCATTTCTTAAAGATATCCATAAAAAGTGTCTTTTAAAGTTTGCCACAAGCCACCTGGGAGACACACCAAACATGTGGAAGAAGGTGCTCTGGTCAGATGACACCAAAATTGAACTTTTTGGCAACAATGCAAAACGTTATGTTTGGCGTAAAAGCAACACAGCTCATCACCCTGAACACACCATCCCCACTGTCAAACATGGTGGTGGCAGCATCATGGTTTGGGCCTGCTTTTCTTCAGCAGGGACAGGGAAGATGGTTAAAATTGATGGGAAGATGGATGGAGCCAAATACAGGACCATTCTGGAAGAAAACCTGATGGAGTCTGCAAAAGACCTGAGACTGGGACGGAGATTTGTCTTCCAACAAGACAATGATCCAAAACATAAAGCAAAATCTACAATGGAATGGTTCAAAAATAAACATATCCAGGTGTTAGAATGGCCAAATCAAAGTCCAGACCTGAATCCAATCGAGAATCTGTGGAAAGAACTGAAAACTGCTGTTCACAAATGCTCTCCATCCAACCTCACTGAGCTCGAGCTGTTTTGCAAGGAGGAATGGGAAAAAATTTCAGTCTCTCGATGTGCAAAACTGATAGAGACATACCCCAAGCGACTTACAGCTGTAATCGCAGCAAAAGGTGGCGCTACAAAGTATTAACTTAAGAGGGCTGAATAATTTTGCACGCCCAATTTTTCAGTTTTTGATTTGTTAAAAAAGTTTGAAATATCCAATAAATGTCGTTCCACTTCATGATTGTGTCCCACTTGTTGTTGATTCTTCACAAAAAAATACAGTTTTATATCTTTATGTTTGAAGCCAAAAAAATGTGGCAAAAGGTCGCAAAGTTCAAGGGTGCCGAATACTTTCGCAAGGCACTGTATATGAATCACACACACACACAAAACAATGCAAGCGCGACAGACACACACACAGAGAGTACTCACTCCCGCAAGAGCTTATAGATGCTCTCATGGTAAGAGATCTTCAGGGAGTCCATGATGAGAATGCAGGGTCTACAGAGAGAAGACAACCCCGTGATACTACACACACTGTTATAGATGGAGGAAGTACAGCCAATTCATTCACAGTTAATGCACTCACTTCTTAATGATGGTCTCCCTCTGACAACCATCTTGGGTACACGCCTTCAAAATTCGGATAATGTAATTTAGAATGTTGCACACATGCTCAAAACATTTGATATTTTTTGTAATTTTTTATTGATTTACAAAAGAGGGTGATATTTACTGGTGGGTTGTGGGGCTTCAATGTAGGTTTCCCACTGGCTCCCCCTGAAGTACGTACACACACACACACACACACCATTTTTAAATCAGCAGCAAATGTTTAGTTCCTTTGATTTTGTTCTGTGGTGTTATGGCCAAATGTGCATGCTCTGTTTCTCAGTGTTTCTTGGCTGGGTATGGAGGACACGCTAGACCTGAACTACAGCCACCAGGCCAACCAAATAATTCCATCTGCAGTTGGGATTCAATTACACACATGCATGAACATGCACACATAACACACATCACATCCAGGTATGGCTAGAACACCCACTAACCGTCAGTTTCTTTTAGAGACCTCATTTTCAGAGGTCTTCAGTTGTTTTCAACATAAGCCCTAACATAGGGTTTTAAAGGGTAGTTAGGGACTGACATCGCAGCCTAAAAAGCCCACTAGCTGCCTTCCAACAATATTAAGGAAAAATAAAAACGATCTAACCCAACGTTAATTTGATCATTAAAGTTAAACAAAGCGTGTGAACACAACCTGGGTTGATTAGAAACACGATTACAGGGTCCTGGTGAGAGAAGTGAGATTCTGCCAAGGTAAATATCACAAACACACAATGCATCGGCGCTGTCCAACGCACCTGCTCCGTTCTGCAGTTTGGGGTTGCTGGCTTCTGGAGAAGGCCCAGTTGAAGCCTGGGACTGGCATTTCCTCTTCCCTCCGTTGGCCTCCACTCCAGCTAGGCCAGACCACTCCTCATGCTGGGCCTGCTCCAGGCCAGGGAAACAGATCACCACAAGGTACCAGTGGGCTCTGGGGAATCAGACACAAGGGAATCAGACACAAGGGAATGTGCAATGTATAATGTATGTGGCTATATGAGAAGTGTTCAATGTGTATGATAAGGGTAATGTATACATTATGTACAGTGTGTAATGTACAGTGTCTATTTTGTATACAGCAGTAGTGTGTGTCTAAGACAATCTGGGACATTACAGTTCATCGTATCCTATCCTATGTGAGAAAGCGTAATGGACTGGGGATACAGAGATCTGTGTTACCACATCTACATTCTCATCTACACATATAGATGGATTTGATCATGGAAATACAGAGCAACATGTGTTGTTTCAATGTGTAAAGAGAGAAACCAGCCAGTCTAGTGGAGTAAATGGCATTCACAAGACACTATAGGGAACTGCTGTGTCCCCTGTCCTAGCCTGGCTGTGTCCCCTGTCCTAGCCTGGCTGTGTTTCCTGTCCTAGCCTGGCTGTGTCCCCTGTCCTAGCCTGGCTGTGGCCCCTGTCCTAGCCTGGCTGTGGCCCCTGTCCTAGCCTGGCTGTGGCCCCTGTCCTAGCCTGGCTGTGGCCCCTGTCCTAGCCTGGCTGTGGCCCCTGTCCTAGCCCGATTCTCTTGTATAGGAACATACTGGAACATACCGTGTCAGAATATAAATCTGTATCTGTATCGTAGCCCATTTTCCAGCTACACGTCAGGGGACACAATACTCTTAACAAGAGTAAAATGCTCCTTATTGTCACTGATGCTTTTTTATAGAAAACCCATTAAGATATGTAAAATAGCTCTGCAGTTGTTGTATAATAATATATGCCATTTAGCAGACACTGATATCCAAAGTGACAGTGTCATGCCTGCAGACATTTTCCCTATGGGAGGAATTGAACCTACAGCACTTGGCATTGCAAGAGCCACGCTCCACGGACTGAGCCAGGGTTCTAAATCATTGTGCCGGGAACAGAAGACCGTGTTGACAAAGGTACAGTATGTAGACTAAAACCCTTCTACTGTGGTCCTAAAGTGAAGTGGGGAGTCGAGGGAACAGGGAACGCTGTATAGCACTCCATCCAGACCGTCATCATTCCACAGCCATATGAATGAAGGTACGCACATCCGGCCCCGTCTCTGTCAGGCGTGACAGAGGCTGTTTCAACACCAGCGCAGCCTTGAGACTAGTACACACACCCACAGACAGACAGAGACTACAGCTCAGGCCACATCCATTCATCTCCACTATGCTGGAGCCCTGCCCTGCCTGGACACTGCCTCCGCTCCAGTTTAATGTCCCTGTTTTCATGTCTCCTTGTCAGAGCCATGATAGCTAGAGGGAAGGAATAAGAAAAGAGCACTGTCTTCCCCAATCAATGGAGTGTGGTGTCATGTCGTGACATGTAGTGTACAGCAGAGTAGTGTAGTGTAGTATAGAGTAGTGTACAGTAGAGCAGTGTAGAGTAGTGTAGAGTAATGTAGTGTACAGCATAGTGTTGAGTAGTGTAAAGTAGCATAGTATAGGGCAGTGTAGTATAGTGTAGGGTAAAGCAGTGTAGGGCAGTGCAGTGTAGGGCAGGGTAAGGCAGTGTAGTGCAGGGTAAGGCAGTGTAGTATAGTGTAGGGTAGAGTATTCTGTTTCTGCGAGGTCGACAGAAATGGTGTCGTTCTTAGTCCAAGTCTTGGCTCTACCCTCTCTGTGTGTGTGTGTGTGTGTGTGTGTGTGTGTGAGAGAGAGAGAGTGTGTGTGAGTGCATGCGTGTCTATGATTCTCACTCACTTGTGATTGACCGGCACAAACAGGTAGTCCTTGTTGAAGATGTCAACATGGCGGGTCCACGTCCTCACCCTCTGGTGTCTCCTGTCCCTGGCCCTGAGAGGAAGGAGAGGGGACACACTTCACAGCAACGCATACTACTCCTTCCATCACAATCCAGGAAGAATATCTCTTAACAATACTCTTAACAAGAGGAAAATGCTCCTTAACTTCTGTCAATACCATCATTAACATCGTTAGCATGTGACTAAGCCACCAGCCTACGTAGAGCACGCCGCCAGGAGCCTAAAGCCAAACATGAGCCCCCCGCAGGACGCCATGTGACGCGCGGCCGATAAAAGACGCTGAGTGCTGATCTCCTTACGGGATGGCAGCCTCCTCCTCCAGGGACGTGTCCCGGCGGGTCAGCTGCTTGTGGAAGAAGCTGCTGAAGACATGACATCTCTCTGCCAGGGGCCCCGGGGCCCGCTCCAGGAGAAGATACCTGAGGGGACAGGAAGATACAGAGGTTTTGCTGGACTGTCACATGCTGTGTGGCTGAGCTAAACTAAGGGGACATGGCTGATTTCCATATATGTTAAATTAAGCTAATGTTAGGGTTTGGTTATGATAATGGTCAGTTTTAGGTTTTGGCTGGTCAGCCTGTCAAAGGGCTGCTGGTCAGAAAAGTCCCCTTAGTCCTGCTTCATTGTACTTAGTTGTGGTTTGAACCAATCAGCATTCAGGATTAGATCCACCCGTTGTATAATCACAGGTTACACGTCTGCCAGGTGGCTAAGATGTTCACATGACAGGAGAAAAACATTGGTCCACAGGCAGATCACTAGAACTCACTTAAGGTAGAAGTCGATGATGACATCATTGAGGAACTGGCCGCTGTCCAGACAGTCTAGGTCCTCTGTTGTCACGGTGATTCCTCCTTTGGAAGGGAGTGGTGGGTACTGGATCAGCCTGATGATGAAGAGATCCAATAGTTAATGTGTAAACAACAACAACTAATACTAACAGGTAGTATATTCTACATTGAAAATCATCAATAACAATAAACTGGTGAGCAGCAAGATATACTGCCCTCATCTGGTGAGCAGCAAGATATACTGCCCTCACCTGGTGGGCAGCAAGATATACTGCCCTCACCTGGTGGGCAGCAAGATATACTGCCCTCACCTGGTGGGCAGCAAGATATACTGCCCTCACCTGGTGGGCAGCAAGATATACTGCCCTCACCTGGTGGGCAGCAAGATATACTGCCCTCACCTGGTGGGCAGCAAGATATACTGCCCTCACCTGGTGGGCAGCAGGCCCTTGAGTCTGGAGTAAGGCTCTCTGCTTCTGTGGTTCCCTCTGGTCCGACTGGGGCTCCCCTGATCGGAACAAGAACAGAACAGAAAAACATTACAGAATCACCCGCCAGAAGTCATCACCCCAGTCAAACACCTCAGACTCTACAGATTCATCTGACTGCATGGGGGATTGTCCTCCAATGTATTTTGGACAAGGGGAACAGGTGACCAAATTCAACGTTTTGGTGAGTGATGAGAATGCGGGGGATCGAGATGATAAAGTCAAGGTCTGCTCTGATGATGAACAGCAGAGAGGAAGAGGATGACGCCACTCACTGTGTGTGTGTTGGCCAGACATGCTGCAGACTTGCCAACCCTGTCCAACTTGTTAGAGTACCAGATGCGCACGGCAAATTGGAGATTCAACTTGCAGAATTTGGGTTTTCTTTCACCCCCATACGCGATCGCAATTATAGAATTGTACCAAATCAAGTGTATAAAAAGGTTGGAATACTTTCTTTCTTCTCAGCATTTCATTTACACATATGGTAAAAGTCACTAACAAGATCTAATTAGAAAGAACACACAAAGGGCCTTTATTCTTGGAGTGTTTTAATTTTATTAAACAAGTAATAACAAGTTATTTGTTTAGGTACAAAATGTACAAATGTCCTATCAACGATAAAACATTTGTATCTATAACGTTTTTCTTAGCACATGCGCCCAAGTTTAGTCGCTATAGTATAGGAACGCTTGTCACCTCTCAAACTGGGCCAATCACTTGGGCCAGCTCACAAGTAGTGGCTTTCTAGACACGGTTCCTAATCAACACTAAAAGCAAAATCATTTTGAAAACATAAAAACAAAAACAAATGATGGCATCGACACAGACCGCAAACGGGCTACACAAAGCTTAAGTAGGCTACCGTCAAGAGAATCTGAACGCGGTTCTCTAGTCCGCTTGCCTATTGTATTTATTTGCAGCGCATACATCATTTCAGATTTTCGAAATGTATAACATCTCAAATCTAGTGCAAAGGCATTTTAGAAGCATTGCCTCTATAGCTAATACCCGACACTCATTCATTCTTTATCGCGCAGTCTTCTAAACTCCCGACTCCATTTAATGCCAAGACGTTAATATTGATTTTTTATTATACTTTTGTAATGCTTTTTGTGACGTGGATCATAATTACATTTACATTCTATCAGGTTGCGTGATCCTCGCAATGTTACGTGGAAAATACAACTAATGGGACGCAGAATTAAATGTATATCACAATCGCACAAATGCGACCAGTTATTTTTCGTATTTGCATTTAATTTATTTCACTAGCAAATGTGAGTGAACTGCTGGCACTTTAGAGTCCACTGAATGTCCATCTTATGTTCGCTAACGTTAGCTTGAAACAATTTGTGTTTACCTTTCCACGACACACGGAGTTGAAAAGGGATTTGTCCAAGTGTTTACCTACAGCTGACAGTCGGCAAACTCAGCATCACAACAAATAGGAGGGGCAGACACGGGGTAGCTGCGTCGAATAATCTCCATGTTCGTTGACACAAACTCCGTACATGTCTGTGTGTTGCAGTTCGAGAATCGGGATGTCAGATTTAGTCATTGGACTTATTTTTATAAAAATGTTTTTTTTTATTTTTTTTTAAAATCAGGCCCTATTCATTTATTCGTACTTTTAACTCAGATCTTGTACCTGCATACACGGACAGATAATTGATAGTTGGTGGCAAAATGCGTGCATGTTGCTGCTTCCACAGATGAGTTCAAGGGAACCAGCTCATAAAGACCCCAAAGAGGTGGCCTACTTTGGTCTATGCCAGCTGGCCCCAAAAACTCTGACGTTCCTGGGCCCTCCCTGGACACACACACACCACCCATGCCGTACTCATCATCCCCACCACACACACACACCTTCGCCCAGCCAGATCCCTTACTTCCTGTGTAATTCCTCCATCCTTCTAGGACCTGTGAGGGAGTAGAGACCAAGCACACTTCTGCTGCTGTTTGGGTGTGATCCCAACCCCACCTAACTCTATCCAACAAGCCATCTCCACCCCTCAGTCTCCCAATCTCTACAGCTCCATCCCTCAATCTCCCAATCCCTCCAATTTCCCCATCTCTCCCCTCGCTGGACACTGCCACTTCATCAAAACTGAGTCAGGGGCCACTCACACTGTGTGTGCGTGCGTGCATGCATGCGTGCGTGTGTGTGTGTGCGTGGGTGCTGACAGGGCCACTTCTTCTAGCTGGCGCTGCTAACTGGCCTTCATAGAACCTTATATTGAGCATCCAGACCTCACAGTGGATTGAATAACACAGACATTATTATAACAGGTTTATCAATTTATACCTCTGAGGCTGAGCCTGCATCTTAAGGCAGAGGAATGGAGAGTTGTGGGGGACAGGGGACGAAAGAGCACAGAGGTATATACACACTGTCAAGCATATAGACACACAGACAGAGTTCTGAGCTCCTGAGTGACTATACTGACCTTTGCTGTCCCCAGGCCGGGGTCTGCCAGCAGGCTCTGCCCCAGCAGGGTGAGGAGGTGGGCGTCCTGGGGACAGCTGTGTATCAGTGCCAGGCCGTCTGCCCAGGACAGGGGGCTCTTCAGGTCGTAGGAGCGGCCCTGACGGAAGGCCTCTACATCCAGCATGGAGGCTAGCAGAGCAGCCTGCAGATCACCCAGCTGTTCTCTTAGGACCAGGAGGAGGAATGGACAGGCCTGACCTATATATCCACAATAGGAGAGAACACACACAGACAGATGCACACACAGAGACACACACTGTTCCACACGTTGGCAGGTGATGACTTTTTCCTCTAGAAAGTGTGGTTGAGTCATGGCGGTGTGCTGCGTTGTAATACTCAGTAACTGGCCCACATTAAGGACAACGTACCACTTCTACACTTCCTTGTCTTTCTTTAGGTTTTGGAGGCAGAATCTTGAGAAGTTTGTTTTCCTGTTGACCTTCGCAGCTTGATTGAACCTTTAACTCAATTAATCCACCTCTGGATTCGGACGGAACACCAGTCCCAATTTATTCCGCCTCATGCATCAAATTCTCTGCATCTGGTGAAAATATGTTGACCCACTATTCATATTACTATAGATGTATTTATCCTCCATTTAACCAGGGAAGTCACATTGAGATTGACATCTCTTTTTCAAGGCTGCTCTTTTAAAGCTTACATGGACTCTCAAGTCTCAACTAACATTGTAATTAATTTCTCTGTCTTCGTTCTCCCAGTTGATAGAGTAGTCTTACCAGGCAGTGTAACGGGGTGGAGGGCTGAGAGCTCTGTCTGTACCAGGTTGGCCTGGGCCTCAGACACCCAGAGGAAGAGCAGGGAGGGGGCCGCTCGGCCGGGACAACCCTGGAAGAGACTCCCGTCTTGGGCTAGACCCCCGTCCCACACCGCGTACCCTCTGAGCTGGGACGCCACCAGGCTCACCGACAGCCCCCCCTCCTCCTCGGATGACACCCTGGAATCTGTTGGAGAAGGGGGAGGGTGTAATAATTCTGTTTTGATCTTACTGGATAACTGATGACAGGGAAGTCTTTTTTGTTGGATTATTTCTATCATTTATTTAAAGGTCTTCTACAGTATTTTGGAGAAGGCAGAAAGACTGTCTAATACACTGACTATCGGGGGTTAAGAATCCAAGACCCTGGAGTTACTAGCACCATGCTCTCACTAACTGACCACCTCCTGCTCAACATAAGCTTAGGACACTAGTAGGATCCACAGATTCACCCGGAGTCAAGTGGGGTGAAAAGGTTGTGCAGACCAGTATGGCCTACCGTCGCCAAACGTAAATAGAACCCTAAGCTGAGCTTCTTAACCCTAACCCAGTCCAGAGAAAAACAGGTACATGTGTAGATGTGTGTGTGTGTTCAGGTGCAAGTGTGTGTATGGGGGCACGTGTGTGTGACCCTCACAGGGTCACAGACAGTTGACCAGGGTCGTTACATGCTCACCTACAGTAAACAACTGGGTAAGCGATGGGACAATAACAAGAGTAACCGTAATGAGATTTATATAAAGGATTAAAGACGGGTTATCTAAGGGAACGTCAGGCTGGAATTAAATCATTACACATAATTAATATTACAAACTGGGTGGGTCGAGCCCTGAATGCTGATTGGCTGACAACCGTGGTATATTTCACCATATACCACGGGTATAACTGCTCTAATTACATTGTTAACCAGTTTATAAAAGCAATAAGGCACCTCAGGGGGTTGTGGTATATGGCCAATATACCACGGCTAAGGGCTGTATCCAGGCACTCCGCGTTGTGTCGTGTTTAAGAACAGCACTTAGCCGTGGTATACAGTTGTTTTGACCATATACCACACCCCCTCGGGCCTTATTGCTTAAATATAGAATAGGCTGATCTGATCCTTCTACATGTATATAATACCTGTAAATCGTTAACAACAAGTTTTTTGCATCGTACTGGCCAACTACCTTTCCTTGCTGGACAATGGATTTCAGCACTACACTTTCAGAACAGAAGTGTGTTTTCCAGTCTGACTTCACCAGCCTGGTTCCAGATCTGATTGTGCTCTTGCCAACTCATTTGCTTATTGTCAAGCCAAACATGTTTAGCATGACAATGAGGGCCAAGGAGTTGGCACGATGGCACAAACAGACTGCCACTCATCTGCCCGCTGCCCTCCTCATCTGAATACCTTGACCTAAGTCTCATGAGGCCGCAGTCTATGACGGCAGCAGGAAGAGGGTGGCTCAGCGAGGCTATGGAGCCCATCTGATCCCCCTGGGGAAGGGAAGGACTGTGTTGCAGTAAAGACTAAAACACACAGTGACTTCACCCTCTGAGGCTTTTTGAGAGCTTTTTATCATCTTCCCCCATCTGATCATTAGACTAGGTCATACTCCACCACACATACACACAGCTGCAATGTCAAGCTGTCAGTGATTACCTTTCAGCGGTAGAGTGATGCCATCATCTGTTACCTACAAAAAGAGGAGGGAGATGAAATATATTAGCAGGAGGAAAATGCTGACATGTTGTCATTACGGTATGTAATAAGAGGGAGGATGAATAAAATAGCTGATTAGAGAAGAGGTAAAGGAGGAGAAGAGATTGAAGACAGGTGGAGGGATATTATAAAGCATCCTGTTGGGTTTATATATTAAGGAGGGTAGACTGACCCCTGACCCTGATGCTCAGTCTTGACCAACCTTTAGAACCTTATTCCCCTAGACCCGTATTCCCCTAGCCCAGACCAGATGCACTTGTGTAGATCTGAAAGGATTGAATAGGTAGTCACATTGGACATGTTTATCATGGTTGCTATGGAAACAATACCAATCATAACAGAATAATACATATTCTGTTTAAAATGGTTGTCAATAAAAAAGACCTCGTTCAACAACAGAAGGAACATTTCCAGACATGACAAAAGCAGCTAAATAAATAAATAAATAAAATAGGCAATGGGGACTTCCCTGTTGTTTTGCTGACCTTACAGTGGAAAACAACAACAGTTTGACACAGTAATCTATTGACCACAAGGCAACTGCTCCGGACTCACTGACCACGGTTTAATTCACCGCGGGACTCTGTCATTAGCACCACACTATTTCTTAATTGCTTGTTAAAGGATTTTATGGCCCTTGAATGGATTTGATGGGAGTTTGGAGAACACCTGGTGATAAACTGCCGATGTTTTGCCAGTTATGGTCTTGAGTTGCTTATCATGTTATTGTCCCAGTAAGAGACTGGCATGTGGGTTTTTGAGACTGCCAGTGAAGGTTGTGTTCCAAGTGTTCAAAGTAGAGACACATATTTGATCTTCTATTTTATTACAGCTCTCTCCATCCGTCCCATCAGTGCCCTATTTTGTGAGGACTGGCCCATTAAGACGTTGGACAACACATGTCCTTTATTAAAATATAAACCAGGAACAAAAACTAGTGATGGGCCAATCACATTAAGGGGGAAGCTATCTGGAAGAGAGCATGGAAAGAAAGAAAGAAGCTGGGCAAATATTGATGTGAAATCAGGACAGTGGGGAAAGAACCTGGTTGTTTCTGTCTTACATTCATAAAGGCTTCAACTGAGACACACATTTGGAACGCACAGGTATTATGCTCAGCTAATTTTGAATGTGGAGCACAAGCACGCGCCTATGTGTACACAAAGATAGAGTGACCTACACACACACACACCACTAGCCAAAGTGTCTTACCACCAGGTTTCCATTGGCCTGCGCTCGGACCACCCCAGCGTGCAGTGTAGAGAAGGACAGTTCCATGATAGGAGGCAGTGGCTGTGTGCTGCCAGGTTGGTGCTCCGATATGCTCTGTGACCCCGTGACCTTCTCTCCAGCCTGTCAATCACAACACAGAGGCACCGGCACACATTGAAATAATTCACAGCATTGCATGAAACACCTCATATCCACCTCAACTGCTTAAACAGATTTCTTCCCAGGCATGAAACAAAGGCTTTCCTAGAAGCAAATGCTTTAAATCGACCACGATTTCCTAGAATGTTTTCAATTGGTGATGTCTTGTCTTTTAGGTGCAACAAGTTACAGTGGGTGGAGTTTAAGGTGGAGGCCTTTCAGCTAGGTCCCTCCAGCTACAGTAAAAGAAGAGACACTGCACTGAGCAACACAGAAATCCTAGAACAGAGATGGGAAGCTCTATTCGAGATGCTCAACAACAGGGGTTACATCTGTTCCTCTACAGCGTCCCGAAACACAATAACAAACATGTTGGATCTTAACCAGAGTTACCTGCTTCTTCTAAAACATCCACTGGGGAGGCTTTCTACTACTAATTATCTCACAGCACCAGACTGGTTTCTTTTATTACTTACACATTCCCAATCCCCACTGTCTGCTAGCTAGCTAAACCTCTACATGTGTTACAGACAGGCAGTTAGCTGACAAGAGCTGGCAAACCTCACCTCAGTCGTGATACAGGCTACAATGTTGTCTTCTCCAAGTCTGACCTCAATCCAAGTCTGAAATAGCTGGCTTCTCTGAGCACTGTCCTCTCTGAGTACTGCATATAAACATGTCCATCTTGATTTGTTTGCTTGATTTGATGCTCTCTGACTGTCAAAAGGCTCTAATATTATTCGAAACCAGACAATATGTTATTTGTCCAGGCAACCATGGAATTAGAACCATATCATTAGAATTCTACTCACTTAAAGTGAATAGGCCTATGCCATGTGATGATGTACCATGATCATTAAAGACACATGCCGCTCCCCCCCCCCCCCCCCCCATCCCTCCCTCCTACCTGTTTGGGTACATGTTCTTCTGGGGTGGGTTGGCCTTGCCTGGGGCTCTGTTGTGGGGTCTTCAGCCTGGGGCACTCTTCTTCATCATCTATGTCCTCCTCATCCTCACTGGAAAGCACAACTGACACACAGAGACACTCGACTTAGTATGGTGATTATACACTGTCGTTAAACAAACAAGGGGAACTGATAATATTACAGGCCAGTGGTCTGTTGCAGCAGCTGGGTGTAAAAACACTGGGCTTAAATGATAAGCGGAAGATAGTTACACCCAGAATATACTAGCCTTCCTTTCAAAATGAGGGAAGAGAGAGGAGAGAGAGACAGAGAGACACACCAGTCTGTAGGTGAGGGGATTGTACTGTATATAGTAAGGTGCCTACACACACTGAGGTCGATCCATGCCAAGGCTGGGGTTGGTGGGCCCAGGGTAATAGGCTTGCCAGGGAGTCATCTGGAGTGTGACGCTCAGCGCTGAGCTAGCCAGAACTGGAGCAACTTGTCCTGCTGTACCACCCATAACTGTTGTATATCTATGGTGCCACCTACTGGGACTGGCACCTTGAAGTGACACTGACACCGTTAGTTAGTGTGTCAATGGGGTGGCTTCACAAAGGAGCTGCTGGCACACTGACTGTGCCTGGAGTTGAGAGCAGGAGCTCCTTTCCATGCTCTACCACCGACTGAGACTGTCACTTCCAAGTCAGTGTGTTAATGAGTGTGTCAGTTGCTGGCACACTAACAGTCAGTGAAGGACTTAAGAGGATTGGAGTGGTATATATTTGTATTCAAGATGACTACTTTGATGAATGATTAGCTAATACACTGTAGGGAGGATGAGCGATTTTTAAAGCCCCCAAGCAGTCTTTGTAATTTTATTTTTAAATCACTGTATGTCTTATAAATCACTGTCTGTTAATGAAAATAACTCCAACATATATATTTTTTTATAATTTACACTGAGTATACCAAACATCAGGAACTGAGTGCATTTCCCTGAGCCTCCTTTCGCCCTTCAAACACTCTGTCTGATCGTGTGGGAGTTAGGAAACAAATGTGGAGATATTTACATAGACAGCCCTGATTGGCTGATAGGATGGTCTAGAGTCCATCCCCTTACCCAGATGAACAGTCATTGGTCTATTATAATCAGATCACATTGTGATGTCATGCTGTGGGCCAAAAGTTCCATCCCACCAGAACAAGCTGAAATTCAAGGCATTGTTTTCTAACATCTCTTACACAAAAAGGGCATTATCATAATTTCAGTGATATTAAGACAGTGTGAAAATAGCATCATCTTTTTTTAAGAATAATCACATTTTTAAATGCACCTCCCCTTTTAATATATCACATTGATGATGATGAAGTACGTAATATTAGCCTACATCATGTTGTTCACCAATACCTTTGACATAAATACAGATTAGCCTACATTGTACAGGTCCTGACATAGGATCACTGACCTAGCTGGAGATGGTTGTTAGCTGCTCACACAAAGTCCATGGGTTCATTTAAAGGGGGACTAGAAGCTCCTGGTAGCAGCGGAAGGACCCAGAGTTAGAGGGGGAAGTGGAGGGGGGAAGGGGATTGGGACAGTGTGGGTCAAGTGCCAGTTGACAGACACAGGACTAATGGGCTTTATAGGGAGCTTTGGCTAGCCACAGTAATCTGGGTGACTACTTGTCTTTCCCCCCCCTCCTCCATATAACACTGGTGTGGCAGCGCCATGCTCCACCCGCCCGCCCCTATCTATCGCTGGCACACTGACTGTGCCTGGAGTTGAGAGCAGGAGCTCCTTTCCATGCTCTACCACCGACTGAGACTTGAAAGCGCTCTCTCTCTCTCTCTCTCTCTCTCTCTCTCTCTCTCTCTCTCTCTCTCTCTCTCTCTCTCTCTCTCTCTCTCTCTCTCTCTCTCTCTCTCTCTCTCTCTCTCTCTCTCTCTCTCTCTCTCTCTCTCTCTCTCTCTCTCTCTCTCTCTCTCTCTCTCTCTCTCTCTCTCTCTCTCTCTCTCTCTCTCTCTCTCTCTCTCTCTCTCTCTCTCTCTCTCTCTCTCTCTCTCTCTCTCTCTCTCTCTCTCTCTCTCATGGAGGGACAAAGGGGACTGAGAATAACCAAGTATTCTCTCGTTATCACTATGGTATCTTCCTTGTCAGCACTTTGAGTGCATGTGAAGACACACACACACCTCACTCAAAAAAAGTGAGCCACCCCTCTGCGGTGGAGCCAGGCATTAATCTCTCAGCAACGCTGACAGCTGATGGTTTCCCAGGCCCGCCTCTGGCTACACATCTCTGACCACAAAGAGCTTGTAAAGCTGTAACTAGGACCCATTAGGAGAAGAGAGAACAAATGCAGACCAGATGAGGATCCTCATCGGACGTTGTGTCCTCATCATTCCCCTGGTGATGCCCGAGCCCCATGTTGACAGAAATATATTTTAATGGCAAATATTGCCTGTACCGAAAATTACAAACCGAAGCTTGAGTTTCCTCTCTCTTCCAACCGCTTCTTGGCTCCCCAGCTCCCCATGTCGTCATCATTATGAAGGCTCCTGTACTCGTTACTACCTAATCACTGTGGATTTGAAGGGCCAAGACTCCGCTAGAAAGAGGAAGCCCATGGGTCTCTGCAGGACAGGTCCTCGCTAAGGATGCAGCTCACCACAGATCCAATCAGTGGCTATGGGCGTGGCTTAGTTGCATAGAAGTTAAGGTTAGTGTTGGTTATAGGGGTGGAGCTTTGGTCCTTCCAGAGGATCCATTCTAACGCCATGGTGGTGGTGCACCATGCCAACAGAGGGAGTTTCCCTGTAAATTGCTTCCAGTGTGTCAGAATGTGCTCTGGGTCGTTCGTAAATTCAGAGTGTTTCACACTCGGGAGCGTTCAGAGTGTACACTGGACGCTCAGGCTGAGGAGAAAGGTTGATCCGAGCGTTCTGTAGCTGGCTAGCTACTTCCAGAGATAAATGAGAGAACACCTCTCTCTGACCATTTTACTCGCCCTAGCAGAGCTGATTAGGCTGTTTTCATGTTATCTAGAGCGTTGGTGACTAACTGTGATTCTGGCAACAATTTAGTTATGTTTTTTTGCCAACGTTTACTGACACCGGTAATATTCAACAGGTGTTGCACATTTGTAAATTCATCCGTTTTTAATCTGCTCTAGCCAGAGTGAATTTACGAGTCTCCCTCGCCTCCAGTCTGGTTTGCATAGCCACAAAGTCAGATTCCACAGCCACATTCTGCCTTGCAAATGACCTCATTACTTTCTTAAAGAGACACCGCACACTTTGATAAAAGATATTGCTGCTTCTTCTTCTGCAAATGTTGATCAGTACAATAAAATAATATGTTCTAACAGTTGCCAATAAAATAATATGTTCTAATAGTTGTCAATAAAATAATATGTTCTAATAGTTGTCAATAAAATAATATGTTCTAATAGTTGTCAATAAAATAATATGTTCTAATAGTTGTCAATAAAATAATATGTTCTAACAGTTGTCAATAAAATAATATGTTCTAATAGTTGTCAATAAAATAATATGTTCTAACAGTTGTCAATAAAATAATATGTTCTAATAGTTGTCAATAAAATAATATGTTCTAACAGTTGTCAATAAAATAATATGTTCTAATAGTTGTCAATAAAATAATATGTTCTAACAGTTGTCAATAAAATAATATGTTCTAATAGTTGTCAATAAAATAATATGTTCTAATAGTTGTCAATAAAATAATATGTTCTAATAGTTGTCAATAAAATAATATGTTCTAATAGTTGTCAATAAAATAATATGTTCTAACAGTTGTCAATAAAATAATATGTTCTAATAGTTGTCAATAAAATAATATGTTCTAACAGTTGTCAATAAAATAATATGTTCTAACAGTTGTCAATAAAATAATATGTTCTAATAGTTGTCAATAAAATAATATGTTCTAACAGTTGTCAATAAAATAATATGTTCTAATAGTTGTCAATAAAATAATATGTTCTAATAGTTGTCAATAAAATAATATGTTCTAATAGTTGTCAATAAAATAATATGTTCTAACAGTTGCCAATAAAATAAGTCCTAAATGGAAAGGATTTGCTTATCATCTGTAGCCCCATAATATCAGCTACAACAAGCTCAATGCACACAATCCTGTTGAATATTATGCATTCACCTGTATTGTGAATAGACCTAGGCTACATCTTGATTCACCCGGTTTATCAATGCAGATTTACCATTCAAATAAATTACCATTATGTTGTTTGGTACTTAGATTAGTAAAAACTAAGTCAAACTGATTGCATAACAGTAGCTGAGTTTATCTGTCTGGATCAAGTGCCATTCTGGGAATTTGTCTAATACGCCTTCTTTCTGTTGTTGTCGTGATACTAGCCAGTCTGTTATGTAATGGCCCTGAACCCCACTAAGACATACAGCTGAAACCACTTCCTCGCCTGTTCATCCATTGGTGTCGGATGATATTCTATACTGACGCCACTGGGTGAGGAGGGCATTTTGCTTCGTTTATAATGTTGGTTCAGCGTAACAACACTCATATTACAGAGTAGTATGTGACGTCATACCGCCAGTCTATGCGTGATGTGGTATGTTCTGATCAATATGCTTTGAAGGGTTCAACAGTGGGTCAACTTACTAGGTTCTGTGGAAGTGGGCTTGGGCCTCCTCAGCCTGAGATGGAGGGAGAGACACTTGGTTGGAGGCCTCCTCTCTCTGTCTGTGAGGTTAGCCCGGAGGGGAGGCCTGCTCTCTCTGTCTGTGAGGTTAGCCCGTAGGGGAGGCCTGCTAAAGGAAAAACGTTTCTCCTGTGTGGCCTGGGTCACTGAAGCCACAGCGGAGAGGGGGTGTCTCGGGGACCCTGTGGATGCACCTCTGGCCCATGACATCAAGGGGCGGTCGGGAGGGTCGTCACTATCTGGGCTCTGGCTTCGGTGGCCTGCGGGGACAGGGACACTTCCCCTGGGGCCCGTCCCTGGTGAACCACTAGTCTTCTTGATCTGGTTCTGCAGTGATCCTGAACTTCCCTTCCCCTCCTTCTGAAAGCATACCAGGTAGGACTATTAGTCACAGGGGTTAACCTAACAGAAAATCCCCTAGAAATGATTACAATCAACTAGAAAAATACAAATAAATCCTAAACGAAAACGTATGAGCCTGCAAATGCACCTACACTAACCAGTTAGTTCTCATATAGTTCGCTACAGTTTGTTTTCAACGGCCACACTTTACAAGACTCTATACTATAGACTCTATACTATTCTATAGACCAAGCCACCCTGGGGTGTTATCCTGTTGCAAGATATGGAGTTACCAGCTCAGCTGAATCAGGACTATCTGTATAGGGTGGAAGTTAAGCTACTTGGCTGTTCACCGTTGTCATTTCACTGTGAGGAATAGACCTAGCAACACTGAGTTAGCCAACACTAACATTGCTTGAAAAAGCTAGCTAACGCTCATCCTAGCTAGCGAACAAGTATGGTTACGACCAATAACTATGTACCAGACTAGTAAGTATAAGCAATTGTTTTCCACTAGACATATATTTATGTGAATCCTGAGGCCAGTCAACTGTATGTGTCCCAAACGGCATCCTATTAACTATAGTGCACTATCTAGGGAAGAGGGTCCCACTTGAGACACAGCTACCTACCTCTGTGTTTTGTGGAGGAGATCCATTCATCCCAGAGTCATGTCTCCTCCATGTTGAGTCTCCTGGGGAGACAGAGAGCCTGTCGTCCGTCTTTGAGGAACTGTCCACCTCTCTTTCTGGAGATGGTTCTGATGCAGAATCCTGCTCCGACTGCACTGGGCTGCATCTCACAGACATTTGGGAATCTCCTGAGGAAGATGTAAAACAGACAATGAATACTAAAATATATGCCGTTTAGCAGACACTTTTATCCAAAGTGACTTTGATAAACGTTTTCGTATGGGTGGCCTCAGCGGGAACCGAAACAACGAAACACAACAGTTCCATTTTGACCCTTGTTGAAGAGACAGTAGCCTGCTTGCCTACATGTATGACATGACAGCGATAGCCACAGGAGTTGGCTAAAGCACACAGCTAAATGTTGCGTCTCCTGAACGAGAAAGAGTTAAAAGAAAAGCAGTCTGAAGGAAAGAGATTGTTTACTGCAGACATTTTTAACAAGGCCATAAAGTTAAGCATTTGTTTATCCAACCAGGAAAATGGTCAGGCTTGCCAACACAATATAGAAGAAGAGGGAAACGCAGGGGGAGGTTTGGTTAGACACAGCAACACCTGCTAAACGTTAACCCCACTACTCATGCTTCAAGAGGGCCACCGTTGTTCCTGTTCCCAAGAAAGCTAAGGTAACTGAGCTAAACGACTATCGCCCCGTAGCAGTCACTTCCGTCATCATGAAGTGCTTTGAGAGACTAGTGAAGGATCAGATCACCTCCACCCTACCTGACACCCTAGACTCACTCCAATTTGCTTACTGACCCAACAGGTCCACAGACGACGCAATCGCAATCACACTGCCCTAACACATCTGGACAAGAGGGATACCTATGTAAGAATGCTGTTCATTGACTACAGCTCAGCATTTAACACCAGAGTACCCTCCAAACTCGTCATTGAGCTTGAGACCCTGGGTCTCGACCCGGCCCTGTGCAAATGGGTCCTGGACTTTCTGATGGGCCGCCACCAGGTGATGAGGGTAGGAAAAAACATCTCCACTCCGCTGATCCTTAACACTGGGGCCCCACAAGGGTGCGCTCTCAGCCCTCTCCTGTACTCCCTGTTCACCCATCACTGCGTGGCCATGCACGCCTGCAACTCAATCATCAAGTTTGCAGACGACACTCCAGTGGCAGGCTTGATTACCAACAACGACGAGACGGCCTACAGGGAGCAGGTGAGGGCCCTCGGAGTGTGGTGTCAGGAAAATAACCTCACACTCAACAAAACAAAGGAGATGATCGTGGACTTTAGGAAACAGCAGAGAGAGCACCCCCCTATCCACATTAACAGGACAGTAGTGGAGAAGGTGGAAAGTTTGAAGTTTGTCGGCGTACACATCACGGACAAACTGAAATGGTCCACCCACACAGACAGTGTGCCTCTTCAACCGCAAGAGGCTGAAGAAATTTGGCTTGTCACCAAAAACACTCAAACTTTTACAGATGCATAATCGAGAGCATCCTGTCGGGCTGTATCACCGCCTGGTACGGCAACTGCTCCGCCCACAACCGTAAGGCTCTCCAGAGGGTAGTGAGGTCTGCACAATGAATCACCGGGGGCAAACTACCTGCCCTCCAGGACAACAACCACCCGAGCCACTGCCTGTTCACCCCGCTATCATCCAGAAGGTGAGGTCAGTACAGGTGCATCAAAGCTGGGACCGAGAGACTGAAAAACAGCTTCTATCTCAAGCCTATCAGACATTGAGTGACATTTGAGTGGCTGCTGCCAACATACTGACTCAAATCTCTAGCCACTTTAATAATAAAAAATTGGATGTATCACTAGTCACTTTAAACAATGCCACTTTATATAATGTTTACATACCTTACATTACTCATCTCATATGTATATACTGTACTCTATGCCATCTACTGCATCTTGCATATGCCGTTCGGCCATCGCTCATCCATATATTTATATGTACATATTCTTATTAATTCCTTTACACTTGTAAGGTAGTTGTTGTGAAATTGTTAGATTACTTGTTAGATATTACTGCACTGTCGGAACTAGAAGCACAATCATTTCGCTACACTCGCACTAACACCTGCTAACCATGTGTATGTGACCAATAACATTTTATTTGAAACTCCAACAAAACACTTAACGAGGAAAAACCTTGATTACACAAGTATGTTTGACCCTTAATTGGTTAAGACAATGTAGATATAAGCACCCTCCAACTGCTGTGGATCTACAGCCTAGACTGAGCACCGAGATTTAAGACAAATGTTTTTATACAAATAATAAATGTTTCACAAAAATAGCGTAGCATCCACAAGTGTAGATTTTCTTCATCAGGCCTCCCTAAGCTGAGCACATTGTCTCGGGATTGTTTTGGACTGTGTGAGAAAGATTGAACGGTAAGCTAGGATTCCACCCCAATGAACTCTCTCTCTCTGTGTGGTGTGTGGTGTGTGTGTGACACTGACCACTGAACTCTGCACGGCGCGTCTTGAGCAGTGGCGACACACACCCAGTCTCTTGATTCTTGTCCCGGCACAGTGTGTCTGATGCCCTCTTAGGGCGCCATCTAGTGGAGGACAACGGTACAATCAGTTCAAATGATTCCAAGTATAGATTTCTATGGTTGGTGTCACTTCTAGTTCTGACAGAGTGACAGATACCAGAACAAGTGTGAACCGAACAAGCAGAATCAAAAAATCAACTACGTTCTAATTCCTAGACGTAAAGTTATCCGTTTTTCAGTTATCAATCTGTTACATTGTAATTTTATTTTACATTTATCCATATCGACTTACAGGAGCAATTAGGGTTAAGTGCCTTGCTCAAGGGCACATTGGCAGATTTTTCACGTAGTCAGCTTTGGGATTCAAAACAGCAACCTTTCAGTTGCTGGTCCAACGCTCTTAACCTCTAGGCTACATGCCGCCCTGATGACATACCCATTTTTGAAGCAGGGAGGAGAGGCTGCTGGGAGTCTTTGTTCAGCTTTGTGTGTTGATGATGTCACAGGGCTTGATTGGATGTGAGGTGGCTTCTTATGAGTCAGAGACTCCGTCTGCTTCTTAGTTGTTCCGTTGACTGCTAGCTGACAGCGAGCGGGTGATCTCCGCAGAGTGCTGGGCATATGGGTTTCTCTCCATTTGCTGTGCTCTGGGGAATTCCCTCTCTGGCTGGCAACTGGATGGTGTTCTGGGGTCTGAGCTGGTCTCTGGAAGCCTGTTGACTGGCTGGAGGTCCATTTGTCTGATTGGCCAGGTCCAAGACGCGCTTCACAGACATCCCTCAGAACTAGCCTGTTAGGAGTGCTGCAAACAAGCAAACAATGATCAAAGTCTCAGCAAAGTCTATCTAACATCTCAGGAACTACATCAATACCATATACAGTTGAAGTCAGAAGTTTACATACACTTAGGTTGGAGTCATTAAAACTCATTTTTCAACCACTCCACAAATATCTCTAGATTTGGCAAGTCGGTAAGAACATCTACTTTGTCCATGACACAAGTAGTTTTTCCAACAATTGTTTACAGACAGATTGTTTAACTTATAATTCACTGAATCACAAATCCAGTGGGTCAGAACTTTACATACATTTAGTTGACTGTGCCTTTAAACAGCTTGGAAAATTCCAAAAAATGATGTCATGGCTTTAGAAGCTTCTAATAGGCTAATTGACATAATTTGAGTCAATTGGGGGTGTACCTGTGGATGTATTTCAAGGCCTACCTTCAAACTCAGTGCCTCTTTGCTTGACATCATGGGAAAATCAAAAGAAATCAGCCAAGACCTCAGAAAAAAGAAAAAAAAGTGTAGACCTCCACAAGTCTGGTTCATCCTTGGGAGCAGTTACCAAAACCTGACGGTACCACGTTCATCTGTACAAACAATAGTACGCAAGTATAAACACCATAGGACCATGCAGCTGTGACACCGCTCAGGAAGGAGGCGCGTTCTGTCTCCAAGAGATTAACGTAATTTTGTGCGAAATGTGCAAATCAATCCCAGAACAACAGCAAAGGACCTTGTGAAGATGCTGGAGGAAACCGGTACAAAAGTATCTATATCCACAGTAAAACGAGTCCTATATCGACATAACCTGAAAGGCCGCTTAGCAAGGAAAAAAACACTGCTCCAAAACCGCCATAAAAAAAGCCAGACTACGGTTTGCAACTGCACATGGGGACAAAGATCATACTTTTTGGAGAAATGTCCTCTGGTCTGATGAAACAAAAATAGAACTGTTTGCCATAATGACCATCGTTATGTTAGGGGGGAAAAGGGGGAGGCTTGCAAGCTGAAGAACACCATCCCAAACGTGAAGCACGTGGGTGGCAGCATCATGTTTGGGGGTGCTTTGCTGCACGAGGGACTGGTGCACTTCACAAAATAGGTGGCATCACGAGGCAGGAAAAGTATGTGGGTATATTAAAGCAACATCTCAAGTCATCAGTCAGGAAGTTAAAGCTTGGTCGCAAATGGGTCTTCCAAATAGACAATGACCCCAAGTGACCACAGTGACCACAATGACAACAAAGTCAAGGTATTGGAGTGGTCATCACAAAGCCCTGACCTCAATCCAATAGAAAAGTTGTGAGAAGAACTGAAAAAGCGTGTGCGAGCATGGAGGCCTAAAAACCGGACTCAGTTACACCAGCTCTGTCAGGAGGAATGAGACAAAATTCACCCAACTTCTTGTGGGAAGCTTGTGGAAGGCTACCCGAAACGCTTGACCCAAGTTAAACAATTTAAAGCAATGCTACCAAATACTAATTGAGTATATGTAAACTTCTGACCCACTGGGAATGTAATGAAAGAAATAAAAGCTGAAGTAAATCATTATCTCTGCTATTATTCTGATATATCACATTCTTAAAATAAAGTTTTGATCCTAACTGACTTTAGACAGGGCATTTTTACTAGGATTAAATGTAAGGAATTGTGAAAAACTGAGTTTAAATGTATTTGGCTAAGGTGTATGTAAACTTCCGACTTCAACATTAACGGTAATGTCATCTGTATAATATAACCTACACTTGTTTTGTCATCATGATTTCCAGCTATACACACTGTACTAGACATTTTGATCATTTAACTGGTTGATGAGCACCATCTACTGAAAACAGTAAGCACTGCCGATATCCATGACCACTGCATCCTGGCAACAAAATAACCAATGAAAACCAGGCACAAGGCGAAAGCGCAGAAAAGTGGTGGAGAGAGTGTCATTGTTGACACGTTACACTCCCAACGGTGTCAAGAGGTGAGTCAAGTAAGTCATCTAGGAGAGATAATTGACATTCTTAATCCAGCAGGACTGTCCAAATAAGCTCTGGCCCGGTGTGTCACGTCACTTATTGATGCTGTTCATTAATCTCAGCAGCATGAACGCTATGGACCAGAGCCATGTACAGATCATGTCTATACATACCTCTGTTTCCCTGCTCTGGGGATGTGTCCATTCAGAGAGCCAACCTGTTCAGGCCTTTTTCCATTTGAAGAGCCATTGCACCAGCTTGTCTGAAATGACACACAGTGTTGTTTCAGCATAACTATTAACCCATAGGATACATAGTACATTGACCTACAGCTTTTAAAGTGTCTTGAGAGTGATCGGTTTAAATTAGAGAAGAGCCTTGGGTTGGGTCGCAAATGGCACCCTATTCCAGAGGAGGCAGGTAGGAGGCACTATGGGAGGATGGGCTCCTTGCAATGACTGGAATGGAATTAATAGAACAGAGTCAAATGTGGTTCTCATATGTTTGATACCGTTCCATTAATTCCATTCCAGCCATTAAAATGAGCCCATCCTCCTATAGCTCCTCCCACCAGCCTCCTCTGCCATTGTCCCAGTTGTGCACTAGCCACCCTGTGGGTTTTGGTCAAAAGTAGTGCATTGATTATTTGGGAAATAGGGTGCCATTTCAAAATCAAATCAAATTTTATTAGTCACATGCGCCGAATACAACAGGTGTAGGTAAACCTTACAGTGAAATGCTTACTTACAAGCCTTCTAACCAACAATGCAGTTTAAAAAATATGAATAAGAAATTAAAAGGAACAAGTAATTAAAGAGCAGCAATAAAATAACAATAGTGAGATTATATACAGGGGGTACCGGTACAGAGTCAATGTTCGGGGGCACCGGTTAGTCAAGGTAATATGTACATGTAGGTAGAGTTATTTGGGCGGCACTTGGGGAGGTTTCATTAGCATGACTTATACAGTATTTTATTAGGAACACCTAATATTGAGTTTCACCCTCTTTTGCCCTCAGAACAGCCTCAATTTGTTGAGGCATGGACTCTACAAGGTGTCAACGGTGTTCCAGAGGGATGCTGGCTAGAGGTCAACCGATTAATCGGAATGGCTGATTAATTAGGGCCGATTTCAAGTTTTCATAACAATCGGAAATCGGTATTTTTGGACACTAATTTTGCCAATTTTTTATATATTTTTTACACCTTTATTTATTTAAGTCAGTTAAGAACACATTCTTATTTTCAATCCCGGCCTAGGAACGGTGGGTTAACTGCCTCGTTCAGGGGCAGAACGACAGATTTTCACCTTGTCAGCTCGGAGGATCCAATCTTACAGTTAACTAGTCCAAAGCAATAACGACCGTTGCAATCCACTGACTGCCTGTTACGCGAATGCAGTTAAGCCAAAGTAAATTGCTAGCTAGCATTAAACTTATCTTAAAAAACAATCAATCATAATCACTAGTTAACTACACATGGTTGATGATATTACTAAATATTATCTAGCGTGTCCTGCATTGCGTATAATCTGACTGACCATACAAGTATCTGATTGAGCGGTGGTAGGCAGAAGCAGGCGCGTAAACATTTATTCTAAGCACTTTCATGCGTTTTGCCAGCAGCTCTTCGTTGTGCGTCAAATATTGCGCTGTTTATGACTTCAAGCCTATCAACTCCCGAGATGAGGCTGGTGTAACCGAAGTGAAAAGGCTGGCAAGTTAGCGGGCGCTAATAGTGTTTCAAACGTCACTCGCTCTGAGCCTTGGGGTGGTTGTTTCCCTTGCTCTGCATGGGTAACGCTGCTTCGGGAGTGGCTGTTGTTGTTGTGTTCCTGGTTCGAGCCCAGGGAGGAGCGAGGAGAGGGACGGAAGCTATACTGTTACTGGCAATACTAAAGTGCCTATAAGAACCTCCAATAGTCAAAGGTTAATGAAATACAAAAGGTATAGAGGGAAATAGTCCTATAATTCCTATAATAACTACAACCTAAAACTTCTTACCTGGGAATATTGAAGACTCATGTTAAAAGGAACCACCAGCTTTCATATGTTCTCATGTTCAGAGCAAGGAACTTAAACTTTAGTTTTCTTACATTGCACATATTGCACTTTTACTTTCTTCTCCAACACTTTGTTTTTGCATTATTATTAATTTTTTTTAAAAATTAGCCCTTTTTTCTCCCCAATTTTGTGGTATCCAATTGTTTAGTAGTTATTATCTTGTCTCATCGCTACAACTCCCGTACGGGCTCGGGAGAGACGAAGGTTGAAAGTCATGCGTCCTCCGATACACAACCCAACCAAGCCGCACTGCTTCTTAACACAACGCGCATCCAACCCGGAAGCCAGCCGCACCAATGTGTTGGAGGAAACACCACGCACCTGGCAACCTTGGTTAGCGTGCACTGCGCCCGGCCCACCACAGGAGTCGCTGGTGCGCGATGAGATAAGGATATCCCTACCGACCAAACCCTCCCTAACCCGGACGACGCTAGGCCAATTGTGCGTTGCCCCCCGGTCGCGGCCGGTTACGACAGAGCCTGGGTGTGAACCCAGAGTCTCTGGTGGCACAGCTGGCGCTGCAGAACAGCGCCCTTAACCTCTGTGCCACCCGGGAGGCCGTTTTTGCATTATTTAAACCAAATTGAACATGTTTCATTATTTATTTGAGGCTAAATTGATTAAATTTATGTATTAAGTTAAAATAAGTGTTCATTCAGTATTGTTGTAATTGTCATTTTTACAAATAAAAAATCAAATAACAATTGACCGATTAATCGGTATCTACTTTTTTTGGTCCTCCAATAATCGGTATCGGCATTGAAAAATCATAAATCGGTCGACCTCTAATGCTGGCCCATGTTGACTCCAATACTTTCCACAGCTGGGTCAAGTTGGCTGGATGTCCTTTGGGTGGTGGACCATTCTTGATACACACGGGAAGCGTGAAAAACCCTGCAGCGGTGCACTTCGACACTCAAACCAGTGCGCCTGGCATCTACCACAATACCCCATTCAAAGGCACTTTGAAAAAATCTTCTGTCTTGCCCATTCACCCTCCGAATGGCACACACACAATCCATGTCATAATTGTCTCAAGGCTTAAAAATCCTTCTTTAACCCGTCTCATCGCTTTCATCTACACTGAAGTGGATTTAACAAGTGACATCAATACGGGATTATAGCTTTCAACTGGATTCACACGGTCAGTCTGTCATGGAAAGAGCAAGTGTTCCTAAAGTTTTGTGCACCCAGTGTATACCTTATAGCTATGCCGATCTCACTTATAACCATGAGAAAATATAAGCACAACATTTATTCACAAATAACGAGTCACCGTGTGAAAATGCAGTTCATTGGAGCTATGTCCACTTCAAATGGAAATTATATGGGATACCTCGAATGGGCTGGAGGTATCCCGGAGACGTGAGAGAGGGGACTGCATGTGCATGTTGTCAGCTTCTGATGGCTGTTTTCTCTTGGGGATTTTGTAGGGGACTGCCATCTGAAATGAAGAATTACTGTATTATGGAGGTGCCACTTACGCTGACCTGCTTGTAGCTAACTATGTTGTAGCTCTGGTCCAGGCCATTAGTGTGCATCCGTCCACTAACGTTACTAGACCAGAGCTAGCTATTTTCCAACACCTCCTAATCAAGTTAACAACAATGCACAGGTTATGTTCAGAAAGATGTGACACAGTTAGCCAGTTATCCAGTAATATGAAAAGCCTTTGGTTAACTAACAAGCCAACTTACTTAACTGTCAAGGGTTCTGAATCAGACGGAAAGATGGCTAACGAACGAAAACAAGAAGCATTGTAAAGACGCCATTATGTTGTCATTTGCAACCAATTAAATGTTATCATATTGGCTAGCTAGCAAGCAATGGATGACTGCTTCTACTAAAATGCTACATCAATCTAGCAGCAAGAAGCCATCAACAACAGAGGCGCCTCTAGCGTTAACAGGAAATTGTTGAAAGCATGTTTACGCGCAACCTGTTTGCACTCTTAAAGCGCAGAACAAGTCTGGTCGGTTTATTACTAGACCTGAAATTGGTGTGTCATGTGTAGGCAAAGGCAATTAAGCCACAAAATCATTATTTATGGATCCGCTCTGGTGATACATAATAAGTTTATGAATTGCGAATGTGTACAATGCACAATCAAATACAGTAGTAGTGGGACGGCGTAATGCTACGGTTGCGCAGTGCAAGACTTCCGTATCTAGCTATCTACTGTAAATAACGTTACAACAAATAGCTTTCTATCACATTTAGTAACTACTAGACAATTTAGCACCTAGAATGTGTTGTATACGAAAGGCTAAGAAGAAATTGATAACATTTGGATTTATTTGTGCAATCGACCGTTGGTGTTGAACTAACCACGTACCATTAGCTACCAGTTAAACAGACGCTGTTGCTAGCAGCTAGCTAGCTTTGTGTTAGATCTAGGCTAGCTAGCTAATTATCAAAAACATTAGGGCTGATTTTGTTTTAATCTGATATGGACTTGAGAAACTAGCTAACTTCATCAAATTAATATTTTTTTGCTTTCAAATAACTTCAAATATTCTTCTGAGAGGTATTCAAAATATTTTAAAATATTGTTTGGTTTTCTGAGACCTGTATTTGAATATCAAAGAAAATCTTTTTTTTTTTTTTAACTCTAACCTCAAGTGAAAAGTTGGTATTTTCAAATGAATTACAAATACAACTATTTCCTGCCCAGGTCTGGACAGAATGCGAGCTTCCCCTTATCCCACTTTATCCCTCTTCCTACTAATGTAAATAATACCTATGGTAAAAACGTTTTTCCAACATTTTCTTTATAGATAGTTTTTTAATCATGGTTTACAGCCTGCTGTATCCTGTGCATATGACAACAAATATTTGATTTGATTGGATTTGACACTCCAACCTGTGACATGTCCTTGAAAAATACAGCAAAAGGAGCACTCTGTGTCTGCATAGATGTTTAGAAGAAGTGCAATATCATTCCTTGAGCAATACATATGTAGCAGACATGAGTCTGGCTCAAGTTCTGGTGATCTGAGAGCCCTCCTCTTGGTCTGATGGACCAGGGTTCAGATCCCTCCTGCGACACATACACTGTATCATAGGAATCAAGTAAACTACAGTACATGCATGTAAAAATGGCATTGTTCCATTGTAAACGCATTTGTTGGTGCCACACTTTTTGAACTCCCACCTTTGTTCTTTATTGTTTCATATAAGTATTTTAAAGTATTTAGCACTAGAGCTCTGGCATTGCATTCCTTCATTCTCCATGCACCCCCAGGTCACACCAGTGTCAATCAGACACACACATTACACATCCATAATCAGTGGTTAGATCATGTGGTTAGCACTTGCACAGTGTGTTCATTCAGACGTCTGCCTTAGGAGGAAGTCAGTTCTGTCTCAAAGTTCACAGCTCTGAGGAAATTGCATATTGTTGCCAGTGTGTTCTGTAAGATCATTACTTTTTATATGAATTGACTTGTTCATTTAACGTATTAAATGAAGTGTTTCATGGATTCTTCTGTTCTTAGGTGTCTTAAAACTGTTGGAGCTGAGGCTTTGACAGACACACTGGTGGAACTTGGACACATTGTGACTATACATTTTACTTTTCCACCCACTAGTGCAGAAAATACATACTGGTACATACAGCTGCAACCACAGCCTCCACTGGCCGTATTCTGTGTGAGTTCTCATGGTACTTATTTCCATGATACATTCTGTTAAAATTGACATCATTTATAGTGGTCATACAGAATGTAACAGAAGACAATTGTGGAGAGTTCTACTGTGCAATGAAAGAAAATGAACAGTTCCTGTTCAGCAATGGCAACAGACTCATCACCATTAGTAAGCACACATAGTATTCAATGATAATATTTTGTCTGTAAAATATTTTTAATAGGCCCTTTTTCATGTTTATAATGCACACAAACCAGCAAGGACTGCAGTCAGAGTTCCGTGTAACTGCAGTATGCTGCAAATACTGCATGCAAAATAACACTGTTTTTTTACTGCAGTAGTTTTGCAGTGTAACTGCAGTTAGAGTGCATTATATTCTGCAATGTCTGGGTCTGAAATACCACAGTGGACGGCAGTTATTGCAGTTTCAAAAGTGCAATCTTTTTTTGTAAGGGTTGATGATGCAGCGACATAAATGTTATAACACATTGAAATTGTAGTGACAAGAAATGGTATAGATTTAGAAAAACGTGTACATTATAGTAGGGACAGGTGGTTTTCACCCATTTCCATACTGTTTTTCAGTATAGCGTGACACAGCTGGTACCCCCACCAAGAGGACCAAGGCCTGACTGCATAGCCTCAACTATTTACTCCGGAGTCCAGTTTTCGAATCCTGAACTCACAACTACTGCTTAATAAGGTGCCACATCTGTATCTACCCTTCCTCTTCAAATCATACCTGGGCTAATGCTAGTCTGGGTCCCAGTCTCTTTAGCTATCATTCTACTCCTTGCCTGGGTACCAGTCTCTTTAGCTATCATTATACTCCTTGCCTGGCTCCCAGTCTCTTTAGCTATCATTCTACTCCTTGCCTGGGTCCATTAGTATAACGATCTTCTAGTAAAATGTCATGATTACAGTTCAACTGCTTAATTTCCTTTTTGGTATAAAGCTGTGACTTTTGTGGAAATGTTCAAGGAAATTGCAGTGAAGATCACAGGAACAAAAGAAACGTATGACTCATGACCCACTCAGTTGAAGGTAAAGTAGAACAGCAGTTGTCAGAAAGATATTACACAGTGGAAAGTAACACACCACACCACCACACAAACAGCTCATGTAAATGGTCACAGGCTGTGGTTTTATAACAGTTTGTTCCAGTGATGTTTGTGAAAGAATGAGTCTGGCAAGAGGTTGTCTGTTGCAATACACTTTTATAATGAATTCCTTCACAGGACTTGTTACCCTGCCTTAATAAAGTTGTCTTTAAAGAAAATAGAGATTATTTTAGATAAGGTATAGATAGCCTACACGTGTCCAATAAATAATGTATAATGATTTTGCCATAGCTTCTGGACCAATGATGCAATAATCACAAAACTCTTCAGAGTGTCTGTCCTTGATGACACT
This sequence comes from Oncorhynchus mykiss, assembly GCF_013265735.2. Taxonomy (NCBI): domain Eukaryota; kingdom Metazoa; phylum Chordata; class Actinopteri; order Salmoniformes; family Salmonidae; genus Oncorhynchus; species Oncorhynchus mykiss. Next base: position 10,377,932 of record NC_048571.1, on the reverse strand, counting down.
TCATTTACCCAGTTGTGGCAGGGCAAGGTGTGTGTGTTATGACAGGGTACGGGTGTTAGTTGAGGCAGGTTGCAGGGCCTGGTGCTATGGGTTCTACATATCAGGGAAATGACTCTGTCTACAGAGACTACTGGGCTTCCAAATACCCCCTGTGACAACATCCTCTCAGGCTGGTTAGGTGTGCTGCAAACAAACAAACTGTAGTCAGGGATTTGAGGTGAGGCAGTGTACACAAACATCTCAGCAAAGTCTCTATGACATCTCAAGGTTCACATCAATATAATAGCATGGTAATATCATCTGTATAATATAACCTGCACTTTCTAGTCCTTATGTGTCATCATAGTTTTCAATGACACACACAGTCCTACACATTGTGAGCAGCTACATTTTAACTGGTTGAACAGCACTATCTGCTGAAAGTGGTAAGCACAGCAGGTGTTCCCACATTTGATCCTGACAACCCAATAAAATAACCAACAGAAACCTGGCAAGAGGCAAAAGCCCTAGCGCAGAAAAGAGGTGGACACATTATACTCACAAGGGAGTCAAGAGGTAAATCATCTAGGAGAGATAATTGACGTTCCTAATCCAGCAGCACATTGTCTTTGAACACTGTCCAAATAAGCTCTGGTCCAGTACATCGCGTCACTTGCTGATTCTGTTTGTTAAATTCAGCAGCATGAACGCTATGGACCAGAGCCATGTACAGATCATGTCTATACATACCTCTGTTTCCCTGCTCTGGGGATGTGTCCATTCAGAGAGCCAACCTGTTCAGGCCTTTTTCCATTTGAAGAGCCATTGCACAAGCTTGTCTGAAATGACACACAGTGTTGTTTCAGCATAACTATTAACCCATAGGATACAGCTTTTAAAGTGTCTTGAGAGTGATAGGTTTAAATTAGAGAAGAGTCTGGGAATGAGTCCCAAATGGCACCCAATTCCCCTTAGTGCCCTGCTTTTGACCAGAGCCCTATGGGTACACTGATTATAGGCAATAGTGTTCCATTTGGGACACACATGTGGAGAGTGTGTGACCGATAATGTCCAACTCAAAAGGCTTCATTAGCCTGATGATGGGACATGTATATTATTTGAGTTATAGTATATACTTGCCAGCTATGCCTATGGATAAACCATTTGAATTCAATCTTTTTTTGACAGCACCACTTTTGATTTGAATGAAACCTTGTCTTCATCACTGGAAAAGATAAATGGTTGAGATAGAAATCATTTAAAAGCTTAGAAACAGAGTTGTCAAACTCTTCTATAATAAAACTTTTTTTTAAATAAAAAATGTAATATGTTAACCTTTAATGTAAATGAACTCTGATTATTTTCATGTTCGTATTCACATATGTTGTAGCTTACACCGCATTTGACATCATCTAAAGTTTTGGTGTTGTGCCTGCCATCGGCTCTTGAATACAGGGTGGGTGTCATGTTTTGGCTGATAAATCTACTAAAATATAAATAAAATGGAACCACAAAGATGGTTGGAGGTCCACACATCAAAGAACGGTGACTTGAATGGGAATATCTGTTGTTTTAAATTATACTGTCAAGCCTCCATAGGAAACCTATGGAAATCATAGAAATATAGATAGAATATACATTAGCATTTAAGTTGATATTGAATAGTGGATGGACCGGCGGTCATCTTTGTGATAGTAATTAGAAGTTTCAATTCAATTTACATTTCAAAACATTGATGTTTTACTCTCAATACACTGGATAGGTGAAGTGAAATGTGTTGATTTACAGGTTCAGCCATAGTAGAAGAGTGCTCCTTGGAGCAAGTTAGGGTTAAGTACCTTGCTCAAGAACACATCTACAGATTTTTCAAGTTGTTGGTTCAGGTATTCAACCCAGCGCCCTTTCCGTTGCAGGCCCAATGCTTTATGCACTAGGCTACCTAACAACCAAATGAAATAGCACCCACCCTGTATTCAAGAGCATGTTGTGTCTGAACCGATGGCAGGCGCAACACAACAAACTCAGATGATGTGGAATAGGGTGTAAGGTACAACATCTGCAAATATGTATATATTTTTGAACATGTTTTTAGATAATTGACGTTAAAGTTTAAGAGTGGTAGAGGAAGAATCCTAAGAGGATTCATGTGAGTAGGTAGAGACATCATCAGAGAGTGATGGGAAGAATATGTGCTTCAGTAAAGTGGGATCTTTAGCATTTATAACCATGGTTACTAATTGTACTGTAGAAATGGATTGAAAGTCAAAGAACATTGAGTTTGTGGTGGCAGCTGCAGGGGGTGTTGAGTGGTAGTTATATGTCCTCTAAGGCCGTTGGTCTGGAGTAGGACTAGATAGGGTTAAATAGTGCAATGGGTGGTGGATTTTTAGGACTAATGGGTGATAGGGCAATTTACTTTTCCCCAATGTTGTATTATTGTATCAAATAATATAATGTAGGAAGGCCGTGAAAGGCCTCACACACCAGTACAGTAGGTGACGGTGTATGCACCTAAAAGTTGGATGCGATCCGCCAACGAAATCCCAAAGAAGAAGAAGAAGAAGAAGAAAACATGACCCACTCCAGTAGTAACGGGAAATTGGTGAACGCGTGTTCACGCCCAATCCGTTTGCGCTCTTGGTGTGGAAAAAAAGGTCTGGTATATTTATAGGCCTACAAGTGGCGTGTAGTGTAGGCAAAGCCAATTAACCACAAAACAGCTCTGGTGTTTGGTGATATATAAGTGGATAATGAATTGCAAGCGTGTACACTGGACAACCAAAGAGAATACGTTCAATAGAATGACGTACGTTATGCGATTGCGCTGTGCAAGACTTCCGTTTCTGACTATAGCCTAATTAAATAGCTATCACAATTAGTAACTGCTAGCTAGCTAGTTTAGCACCTATATCGTGTTGTATACATAAGGTTAAGAAGACATGGATAGAAGGTAGATGTATTTGTACGATTGGTGTTGTGAACTAACGTAGGTAGCTAGCTAACGTCACCTACCAGTTAAGCGGATGCTGTTGCTAGATAACGTTATAACGCGTTGGCTACAAGACAAATAGTTAGCTTTGCAGTTGTGTTCGATCTAGGCTAGCTAACAACTTATCAAAAGCATTAGTCCTGCTTTTATTTGAAATATATGTAAATTAGCTACTTGAGCAAATAACAGTAAGTTAGCATTGGCTAACTATGTTAACTGGCCAGCTGATCTTATCAATAAGAACACAACTATGTCGAATTATATTGCCAGGAGCTAGCTAGCTGAAGTAGCCTAAACGTGGCCAATTATCTAGCTAGCTACTAGTTCATATGGCTGTGAGAAGCCTGACCTTGGCCTGTTAAGGCAGAGATGGATCATAGCTAACCAAACATTAATCATTAGCTAGCTTGCCAACCCAACAAAGGCACATGCGTTGTGTTGTCCCTCCCACGACGTTAGTCCACTCAACAAATGTAGCCTAATGTTCAACATGTAGCAAGTAGACCTATCTAGGTAGTGAGGAAAGTCCCTGTTATCTCAAATAAGGTGGATAGACCTGTACTACAGAGACCTCTTACTGTTCGTTACCTGTACTCACAAGTTAGTCTATAAAACACACTTCACTGCGTCTTTTGTTTTGGCTAGTTAGTACATAGACTACATTGTTGATTTACACATACCTTTAGATATGGATACAGTCTAGTCTGAAGGCATTTCAAGTACAGTAAAGTAACAGTTCCTTAGGCAGATTAAGAACTAGGCCTAAGGAAAATACTCAATGGGGAGGAACATTACATCTGTTGCAACATGTCCATTAGGTTGACTACCTCTTTGGAATGCACCCACATGTCAGTGCCAATATGGGCCTTTCACATCAGTATTATGATTGGTTGCTCAGCTTTTCTTTCATATTCAGCTAGGCCACTGTTTATAACCCTGCTAGTCTCGTTCCCAACCATAACATGCTCTATCACTACTCCACAGGTGCTGGTTGCCGGTTTGTGTGATCCTGTTGATGGCACTCCAAGGTATTACTATCAGTCATGCTTTATATTGTTTGTTCTTATTCTACATGTGCAAAATTCCATATTGGTTTCAGATGGATTTATTGGAGGCTAATTTTGTCTGTTTTGTAGACTCTTCGCAGGAGAGAGTTGAAGGTTTTACAAGAGGGAAGGTTATTTTACCATGTAGGTACAATGCAATGCCTGCTAAAGAGGTCACCATATTTTGGCGATACAAGGATGACCGTAATGTCTACAATATTGTCAGTGGAAAATCAGACTTGACAGACCAAGACCGTCAGTTCAGAGACAGAACCAGGATTTTCCCTGAGGAATGGGCAAATGGCAACTTCTCTCTCCTACTGACTGATCTCAAGGACTCTGATAGTGGGAGTTATTCATGTTTCATACCAAGAGTGAACATTCTGCATCAAGTGGAACTTTCTGTTCAAGGTTTGCATTACAACCAAGTGTAACAGCCTCTTATCTATACAGTATTGTAATTTACATTAACAGTTTTAAGAAGTTGATGATACAGTATGATAACACTATAAAAATGTCCCTCTGTATTTTACAGAGAAACCAACTCCTGAAGTTGGTCCAAAGAGCAGCAGCATGAGCATCAAAGGACAGAACCTCATCCTCTTCCTGTTTCTCCTCCTCAGTCCAGATCTCCATTTCCTTTGATGTACATCACATACATTGGTCATTGTACTGCTTATGAGACTGTTGACAAGTTCTGAGTGGTTAAACTGCTGAAATACTTATTTTTTTTCTTTAATGTATGTAATAAGTGACTGCAAATATATATCTTGCTTGAACCACCTTCCTAGAGGTGAGTAAAATAGTTATTCCAAATTGCATGAAGCCAAAGTGTACTGATAGGACCACTGCAACACCTAATGGGGATCCTAGTAAAATACCAAACATTTTAGCTTTGCTTTTGTGAACTAAATGTAATGAACTTTTAATACAATATTTGTTCTGATTTAAAGGCATAATGTTTTTAAAAACCAGGGCCATCTGTTAAATCAAATTGGAAATAGAATTGAGTCGATGTGTCCCTTCTGTCAACAAGGTGCAGCTTTACTTACTAAGATATTGAAGTATTTCCAGATCAGTTATTAATATTGTACTACCAAATGACATACGTTTTGTTGATATCTTGAGATTGAACATGTGCTCCACAGTAAAAAGCGTATTAGTTCAGTCAACCTTTCAATTAGAAAGTATTTTACTTTGACACCACAGTATTTTTAAAGGAAACATATTCACTTCCTCAATGCTCTATATTAAAGAGTGTTTCTTTTAGCTTTTTGTAAACTATGGTTTGATCATGTTGTTGCATTGTGTGTTCAGACAGATGTCTGTTAGAAGGAGGAAGTCAGTTCAGTCTCAAATATTTATCCCAGCTCTGAGGATGTCGAGGATTGTTGCCTGTCTGCTCTGTAAGACTATTTATTATTCTTATGTTATTTATTTTACATTCATTTTACAATAAATGAAGTGTCTCATGGATTCTTCTGTTCTTAGGTGTCTTAAAACTGTGTTGGAACTGAGGCTTTGACAGAGACACTGGTAGAACTTGGACACAATGCAACACTGAACTGTTCAGTTCTGATAAATGGCATAGGATAAATGGCTTATTATATTTTTTTTCTTACTAAAACTTTTCTTTCGACTGGATACCAGGCTAACCTTTCCTGCCTTTACAAGCAATGTTAGGACTATCTGTTACTGTACTTTTGACTGCATGGAGACCCAATACACACTGTAAGATGTTACTCAGTGAAGTGTGATCACAATAGTCTATACTAATTCCATCTGTATGGATCATCTTAGCCATTTCAGTGCTGTGGAAGAGAGCTGCTTGCCAGAAGAACCATGACTCTCCTCCAACCCCTGAACCACCTGAAAGGACAGACAGTCTAGAGGTCAGTATCTGTAGTGGGAATATGGATATATATTTACAGTATATGAATATTACATAATATGTATCTTTATGAGGGATGTTTTCACTCATATCCACATTGTGATACAGCTGGTACTCACACCAGGAGGACCAAGGCCCGACCACATTGCCTCAACTATTTGCTCCAGAGTTCAGTTTCCAGTATTTCTGAGGAGTATTTCTGTCTGTAATAAAGCCCTTTTGTGTGAAGAACTCATTCTGATTGACTGGGCCTGGCTCCCCTGTGGGTGGACCTGGCTTCTAAGTGGGTGGGCCTAAGACCTCCCAGGCCTACCCATGGCTGTGAAATCCATAGGTTAGGGCCTAGTTAATGTATTTAAATTGACTGATTTCCTTCAATGAACTGTAACTTGTTACGTTTATATTTTTGTTCAGTATATAAACGTTTTAAAAATGTATGTAGCAACTAAGGATTCTAGCTTTAATACCAGGGATATTTTGAAAAGCACTTTTTCAATAGAATTTCCTGCCCTGTATATATTATTTTAATGTTTGACCTTCTGCATAATGAGAAATGGTCACTAAGCAAGAGATGAATTGACACTCACCACTTCCTCTTTGCACAGACTGCGCTTCATGTGGAAACTTTAAGCAAGTTAACAATGACCTTACACATCATTATGTTGTTTTTTTTTCATCGCTTTTTGAAGTTTTAACTTCATTACTTCAGTTAGGTTTTCCACTAGTAATGTAAGCTGAAAGCTTTGCTATGAGACTCAAAATTGAACTCAGGTCCATCCTGTTTCCATTGATCATCCTTGAGACATTTCTACAACTTGATTGGAGTCCACCTGTGGTAAATTCCATTGATTGGACATGATTTGGAAAGGCACACAACTGTCTATATAAGGTCCCACAGCTGACAGTGCATGTCAGAGCAAAAAACAAGCCAAACAAGGTCAATGGAAGAAAAAAAACAGACAAACCCCCCCCAATTTAATACATATTAGAAAAGGGCTGTAACGTAATAAAATGTGGAAAAATGTCAAGGGGTCTGAATACTTTCCGAATGCACTGTACAAAATGGGCTGTGCAGTAAATCTGTTTTGTTTACCCCAGAGGTTTATACTGACTAAATCAGACCTGCAACTGCAGGTCATCATGGGAGAACTGTCTTCTGTTCATTTACAGTGTTCTGAATGTTATTCTGATGGTTATGATCCTGGGTGAGTGAATGGAAATACTAGATATCAAAATGTAAACATTTTAAATAGTTTAACATTTTAATGTTGTATGCTGAGAATGTTGCTTGTGTAATATTGATATTTCAGTACATATCGTGACTTTGGCATGTCAGAACAGAAGCTGCATTTAAAAACTAAGACCACCTCAAGATGCAGACCAGAGGTAAGATATGTTTTGTTTGGTGCCTGAACAGTTGCAGCATTCTCACACACCAATTGATTAAACTTAAACAGTATCAAATACTGAAACTCATACAACATCTTAACTTAACTAATAACTTTTGACTGTAGATATGGTCTTTGTAAAATATGAATTGCATTGTTTGTTTTTTCAAAGTCATGTGACAATGTTACAGTGAACATATTACTAAAATACTGTTGTGAATATTCCTGTATCCTATCACCCCTTTCTACCGCTAGTCAGTAATTAATAAATACATGTGTTTTTTCATTTCCCCCTACTTTGACATTTATTTGTACTTTACTAAAATGCATGTATGATGTAGTCCTAGTGAGTTATTGGATACATGAATGGTCAATCCATTAGTGTAAATATCTTCTAGTAAAATGTAATGATTACAGTAATCAGCTGCTTAACTTCCTTTTTGTTCTAAATCTGTGACTTCTGTGCAAATGGCCAATGAAATTGCAGTAAGGATCACAGGAACAAAATACTTGTATGACTCATGGCCCAATCAGTTGAAGTAGAGCCTTTTAGTTACGAGAAAGCTCTTGCACAGTGGAAAATACCACACACCACAACACGCAAAAATATCACCATGTAAATGGTGATTGTTTACAGTTTCCTAACAGTAGTTGTTTATGTGATGCTTGTGCAATAGTTTGTCTGGCAGAAGGTGGTCTGTTGCAATACACATCATACTGAATGGTTTCACGGGAACTATTACCCTGTCCTAACAAAGTTGTCTTTAACCAGAATACAATAAGATGTGTTTCCTGTGTAGAGTAAGTCATGCACAATGATTTAGCCATAGTTTTTGGACAATTGATGCAAAAAAAACTACAAAAAAATAGATGGCGCCGACAGAGATGGTCACCTCGCTTCAGGTCCTTAGGAAACTATGCAGTAATTTATTTTTTTATGTATTATTTCTTACATTGTTAGCTCTGAAAATCTCAAGTGTTATTAGATACAGCCGGGAAGAACCATTGGATATAAAAGCGACGTCAACTTATCATCATTACGACCAGGAATACGACTTTCCCGAAGCGGATCCTTTGTTCGGACCTCCACCCTGGACATGGGATCTTATCCCAGAGGACGATCCAAAACAACGCGGTCGCCGCAGGAGAGGCAGACGGAGCGGCCTACTGGTCAGACTTAGAAGGCGAGCACACCATCCACCGCTTCTGAGCATATTACTCGCTAATGTCCAAGCTCTAGATAACAAGGTGGACGAAATTAGGGCACGAGTTGCCTTCCAGAGAGTCATCAGAGATTGTAACATTCTCTGTTTCAAGGAAACATGGCTCACTCGGGATATATTGTCAGAGTCGGTACAGCCACCCGGTTTCTTCATGCATCACGCCGACAGAAACAAACAACTACCTGGCAAGAAGAAGGGCAGGGGTGTATGCCTTATGATTAACCACTCATGGTGTGATCATAACAACATACGAGAACTCAAGTCCTTTTGTTCACCTGACCTAGAATTCCTAGAGTAAATACCTCGACGGCCCTGAAAGAACTTCACTGGACTCTATGTAAACTGGAAACCATATATCCTGAGGCTGCATTTATTGTAGCTGGGGATTTTAACAAAGCTAATCAGAGAACAAGGCTTCGTAAATTCTATCAGCATATTGAAAGCGCGACACGGGCTGGTAGCATTCTGGACCATTGCTACTCTAACTTCCGCAATGCATACAAAGCACTCCCCTGCCCTCCCTTCGGAAATCTGACCATGACTTCATTTTGTTGCTCCCAGCATATAGACAGAAAATAAAACAGGAAACGCCCATGCTCAGGTCTATCCAACGCTGGTCTGACCAATCGGATTCCAAGCTTCAAGAGTGCTTCGATCACGTGAACTGGGATATGTTCCGGGTAACCTCAGGCAATAACATTGACATATACGCTGACTCTGTGAGCAAGTTAATTAGCAACTGCATCTGTGATGTTGTACCCATTGTGACTATTAAAATCTTCCCTAACCAGAAACCATGAATTGATGGCAGCATTCGAGCAAAACTGAAAGCGTGAACCATTGCTTTTAATCATGGCAAGACGACTGGAAACATGGCCGAATACAAACAGTGTAGCTATTCCCTACGCAAGGCAATCAAGCAAGTAAAGCGTCAGTATAGAGACAAAGTAGAGTCGCAATTCAACAGCTCAAACAAGAGACGTATGTGACAGGGTCTACAGTCAATCACGGATTACAAAAAGAAAACCATCCCCATCGCGGACATCAACGTCTTGCTCCCAGACAAATTAAACAACTTCTTTGCTCACTTTGAGGAAAATACAGTGCCACTGACACGGCCCGCTACCAAAACCTGCGGGCTCTCCTTCACCGTGGCCAATGTGAATAAAACATTTAAAAGTGTTAACCCTCGCAAGGCTGCCGGCCCAGATGGCATCCCTAGCCGCGTCCTCAGAGCATGTGCAGACCAGCTGGCTGGTGTGTTTACGGACATATTCAATCAATCCCTATCCCAGTCTGCTGTGCCCACATGCTTCAAGATGGCCACCATTGTTCCTGTTCCCAAGAAAGCTAAGGTAACTGAACTAAATGACTACTGCCCTATAGCACTCACTTCTGTCATCATGAAGTGCTTTGAGAGACTAGTGAAGGATCATATCACCTCCAACCTACCTGATACCCTAGACCCACTCCAATTTGCTTACCGCCCCAATAGGTCCACAGACGACGCAATCACCATCACACTGCCCTATCCCATCTGGACAAGAGGAATACCTATGTAAGAATGCTGTTCATTGACTACAGCTCAGCATTTAACACCATAGTACCCTCCAAACTCGTCATTGAGCTTGAGACCCTGGGTCTCGACCCGGCCCTGTGCAAATGGGTCCTGGACTTTCTGATGGGCCGCCCCCAGGTGGTGAGGGTAGGAAACAACATCTCCACTCCGCTGATCCTCAACACTGGGGCCCCACAAGGGTGCGTTCTCAGCCCTCTCCTGTACTCCCTGTTCACCCATGACTGCGTGGCCATGCACGCCTCTAACTCAATTATCAAGTTTGCAGATGACACTAGTGTGGTAGGCTTGATTACCAACAAGGACAACCACCCGAGCCACTGCCTGTTCACCCCGTTATCATCCAGAAGTTGAGGTCAGTACAGGTTCATCAAAACTGGGACCGAGAGACTGAAAAACACCTTCTATCTCAAGGCCATCAGAATGTTAAACAGCCATCACTAACATAGAGAGGCTGCTGCCAACATACAGACTCAAATCTCTTGCAACTTTAATGAATGGACTTAAAAGGTTTCACTAGTTACTTTAAATAACGTCACTTTAATAATGTCTACATATCCTACATTACTCATCTCATATGTACAGTTGAAGTCGGAAGTTTACATACACCGTAGCCAAATACATTTAAACTCAGTTTTTCACAATTCCTGAAATTTAATCCTAGTAAGAATTTCCTGTCTTACGCCAGTTAGATCACCACTTCATTTGAAAAATGTGAAATGTCAGAATAATAGCAGAGAGAATGATTTATTTCAGCTTTTATTTCTTTCATCACATTCCCAGTGGGTCAGAAGTTTACATATGCTCAATTAGTGACCATGATTTGATATTAACTAAACTCCTCAAATGGTCTGTCCTTGATGACACTTCAGTTACCCAGTGTTATGGCAGGGTAAGGTGCGACACTGCCTGGTGTTATGGGTCTACATAGTCTTGAAAACTGACCCTATGCAACACAGTGACTAAGGTCTGGTTTCAACGATGGACTCTTTTGGCAGAGGAACTACCTCACTGCCATAACTATCTTCACTTTAAGGTTGTTGTATTTGGTGCATGTGACAAATACAATTTCATTTGACTAGGGTCTACATATCAGGGAAATGGCTCCATCTACAGGGACTCTACTGGGCTTCTAAATACCCCATGTGACATCCTCATCTCAGGCCCTTATACACAGTCTTAGAGTAGGAGTGCTGACCTAGGATCAGGTCCCCCCTGTCCATGTGATCCTGTCCATTATAATCTAAAGCTTACAACTGATCCTAGATCAGCAGCCCTACTGAGATGCTTTATGAATATGGGCCCAGCTTGGGCCCTTGTACCAGTCCAGAGACTGACTCTGTTACTCCACAACAAATGCATTAATAGGCTTACATTACTATGTAACAAAATGTTGTTTATAGAGAGCATTTCTTACAAAAATGCAGTTCAAAGTGCTTAAAAACAATGCTTTAAAAATGGAGTGCTTTGCTGTTTAGTGAATATAATCATGCAATGTAAACTCAGAGAAAAATAAACGTCCCTATTTCAGGACCCTGTCTTTCAAAGATAATTCGTAAAAATCCAAATAACTTCACAGATCTTCACTGTAAAGGGGTTAAACACTGTTTCCCATGCTTGTTCAAGGACCTGTTGGATCGGAGGGTGAGGGCTATGGCCATTCCCCGCAGAAATGTCCGGGAACTTGCAGGTGCCTTGGTGGAAGATTGGGGTAACATCTCACAGCAAGAACGGGCAAATCTGGTGCAGTCCATGAGGAGGAGATCAAATCAAATGTATTTATATAGCCCTTCGTACATCAGCTGATATCTCAAAGTGCTGTACAGAAACCCAGCCTAAAACCCCAAACAGCAAGCAATGCAGGTGTAGAAGCACGGTGGCTAGGAAAAACTCCCTAGAAAGGCCAAAACCTAGGAAGAAACCTAGAGAGGACCCAGGCTATGTGGGGTGGCCAGTCCTCCTCTTCTGACTCTGCCGGGTGGAGATTATAACAGAACATGGCCAAGATGTTCAAATGTTCATAAATTACCAGCATGGTCGAATGATAATAGGGCAGAACAGTTGAAACTGGAGCAGCAGCATGGTCAGGTGGACTGGGGACAGCAAGGAGTCATCATGTCAGGTAGTCCTGGGGCATGGTCCTAGGGCTCAGGTCAGTTGAAACTGGAGCAGCAGCACGGCCAGGTGGACTGGGGACAGCAAGTAGTCATCATGTCAGGTAGTCCTGGGGCATGGTCCTAGGGCTCAGGTCCTCCGAGAGAGAGAAAGAAAGAGAGAAGGAGAGAATTAGAGAACGCACACTTAGATTCACACAGGACACCGAATAGGACGGTAGAAGTTCTCCAGATATAACAAACTGACCCCAGCCCCCCGACACTTAAACTACTGCAGCATAAATACTGGAGGCTGAGACAGGAGGAGAGGAGGAGTTTGCGTCTCTGACATGGGTAGGCAGACCGTTCCATAAAAATGGAGCTCTATAGGAGAAAGCCCTGCCTCCAGCTGTTAGCTTAGAAATTCTAGGGACAATTAGGAGGCCTGCGTCTTGTGACCGTAGCGTACGTGTAGGTATGTATGGCAGGACCAAATCAGAGAGATAGGTAGGAGCAAGCCCATGTAATGCTTTGTAGGTTAGCAGTAAAACCTTGAAATCAGCCCTTGCTTTGACAGGAAGCCAGTGTAGAGAGGCTAGCACTGGAGTAATATGATCAAATTTGTTGGTTCTAGTCAGGATTCTAGCAGCCGTATTTAGCACTAACTGAAGTTTATTTAGTGCTTTATCCGGGTAGCCGGAAAGTAGAGCATTGCAGTAGTCTAACCTAGAAGTGACAAAAGCATGGATTAATTTTTCTGCATCATTTTTGGACAGAAAGTTTCTGATTTTTGCAATGTTACGTCGATGGAAAAAAGCTGTCCTTGAAATGGTCTTGATATGTTCTTCAAAAGAGAGATCCGGGTCCAGAATAACGCCGATGTCCTTCACAGTTTTATTTGAGACGACTGTACAACCATTAAGATTCATTGTCAGACTCAACAGAAGATCTCTTTGTTTCTTGGGACCTAGAACAAGCATCTCTGTTTTGTCCGAGTTTAAAAGTAGAACGTTTGCAGCCATCCACTTCCTTATGTCTGAAACACATGCTTCTAGCAAGGGCAATTTTGGGGCTTCACCATGTTTCATTGAAATGTACAGATGTGTGTCATCCATGCACTGCAGTACTTAATGCAGTTGGTGCAGTACTTAATGCAGTTGGTGGCCACACCAGATACTGACTGTTACTTTTGATTTTGACCCCCCCTTTGTTCAGGGACACATTATTCAATTTCTGTTAGTCACATGTCATTAGAACTTCTTCAGTTTATGTCTCACTTGTTGAATCTTATGTTCATACAAATATTTACACATGTTAAGTTTGCTGAAAATAAAAGCAGTTGACAGTGAGAAGACATTTTTTTCTATATCATACATATACAGGTAATTGTAGTTAAACAATATTTATTTAATATAAGTGACACAATATACTACTCAAAATAATATTTTGGTTATCCAGCAAGAGAGTTCTCTCTTGGTTTATTAACATTCTTGAAAGGCTGTCACTCCTACAGAACCCAGACATTCTGTTTCTTCTAGAACGTCTTCTAGAACCACCTGGTTCTGTTCTAGGTCCTCAAACTGAGCCAGGAGTTCCTTGTGGACGATGGGGATGGTTTTGTAGCTGAACAACGGTGCAGGATCAACATCCACTAGTTGTAGTTGATCTTCAGGATGTCTTTAACGGGGGAGTTCTTCTTCTGATGCTTGGTAGTGTTTGAATTTGGTCATCAGGACCTGTTGTGACCGGTAGCTGTCGTGGTCGATAAGGAAAGCAAAGGTCCTGTTGCATGATCCTTGACAGGACCTCAGTTTGATGTCAATGTCCACCTAAGGGTACAGAGACACACAGAGTAAACAGAGGCACCCTATTCACTAAATAGTGCACTACTTTTGACCAGGGACCTAAAAACCAGTAGGTTGCTAAACTGAGCAACAGCACTGTAAAAAACAGTGACTAACCCAGGGGATGTGTCTGAAATGTTGATCTGGCCATAGCCTACTGTATTTGTAATCATTTCTGTAATCGACAGATGATAGACGGATCGCATGATAGCGTACTCGTAATTGGAAAAATGTATGTTTTAAAATGCTTAAATAGAGGTTGGCAATACCTAGGTTAATAATCTCCCTGCATGTTAATATAAACCAAGGAAGCAGCAGATCAGGAGCAGTGTGTGTGTTTTCAATATGCAGAGGGACAAATTATTTTTTCCTACCCTCTCTCCGATTGTTAAGTATTAGGCACATTGATAGCCTGCTATCAAACATCCATGGCAGCTGATTTATAATACTGTAGTAGCAGCAGACAGTACAGATGTAGGATCTTAATTTGATCATGCTTTTGTTGCTAAAGTTTGTAATTTCCACTTTAAAATGTTAGACTTGATTTGCCCTGAAGAAAAATGTATCAAGCCCTACAAAAAATGTCCATTAGCTATAATCCACATAATAATTCACATTTCCTGTTGCTTCAAGATTTTTTTCCTGCTGTAGCAAACTGAATCAAATTAAGATCCTACATCTGTATCTAAATCAGGAATGTTCAATGTCTTTCCTGGAGGGAAGAACCACTACTAATTCAGACCTGGGACACTAGGTGAGTGCAATTAACAGCTCTCCTCTAAATGGTTGGACTATTGGAGCAAAACATGGGCGGAGAAGAGACCGGTGAGAATCAAGCAAACAGAGTGTAATAGCTACCCAAGTGGGCATCGTCCAAAACCCGGGACATGTTTTCACTGAGCCGTAAGCAAGCATGACTAGGTCTTCAGGTGGTATTACATGTTTCATACCCCTTACCCATTTCAGATATAAAGAAAAGACGGAATAAAGAAGATGGTGGGGTAAAGAACACAGGGTTTATTTGTATATTAAATGAAATGGCTCTTTATTCCCTGTATAGTGCACTTTTATTGTAGTGCGCCCCTATTGGCTCTGGTCAGAAGTAGTGCACCATCCAGGGAATAAGGTGCAATTTTGGACAGGGACAGACATCAATGTCCACCTGAATTACAGAGAGACAGGAGAGTAAACAGATAGTATTTGACCAAAGCTTACAGTTTAACTCTGAAGAAAACACTAAAGGGCCTTGACTGGTGGGATGAGGTTGGGCAAGATCATGTTTAGTCAAAGTCTGGTGTTGCAAAGTTTTACTCCCCAGTTTTTTTATTTTTTTAAAGAAATGTTTTGTTACATTTTATTTAACTTCTTATGGCTGCAGAGAAAGTATTGAGTAGCTTGGATGAAGGCGCCCAAAGTAAACGGCCTGCTCCTCAGTCCCAGTTGCTAATATATGCATATTATTATTAATATTGGATAGAGAACACTCTGAACTTTCTAAAACTGTTTGAATGATGTCTGTGAGTATAACAGAACTCATATGGCAGGCAAAAACCTGAGAAGAAATCCAAACAGGAAGTGGGAAATCTGAGGTTGGTCGATTTTCAACCCAGCCCCCATTGAAAACACAGTGGGATATTGGTTATGTTGCACTTCCACTAGATGTCAACCGTCTTTAGAAACTTGAATGAGGCTTCTACTGTGATATGGGGCCGGATGGGAGCTGTTTGAGTCAGTGGTCTGGCAGAGAGCCAGGTCCTGGTCACGCGCATTTCGCATGATAGCGACCTGCGTTCCATGGCTTTTCTACAGACAATGGAATTCTCCGGTTGGAACGTTATTGAAGATGTATCATAAAAACATCCTAAAGATTGATTCTATACTTAGTTTGACAAGTTTCTTCAACCTGTAATATCACCTTTTGAACTTTTCGTCCAACGTTCGGCTGGACCTGCATGAGACTTTGGATTTATGTACTAAACACGCTAACAAAAGTAGCTACTTGGACATTATCGAACAAAACAAACATTTATTGTGGAACTAGGATTCCTGGGAGTGCATTCTGATGAAGATCATCAAAGGTAAGGGAATATTTATAATGTTATTTCTGATTTCTGTTGACTCCAACGTGGCAGATATTTTTTTTTTCTCTGAGCGCCGTCTCAGATTGTTGCATGGTTTGCTTTTTCCGTAAAGTTGTTTTGAAATCTGACACCGTGGTTGCATTAAGGAGAGGTATATCTATATTTCCATGTCTAACAATTGTATTTATCGACATTTATAATGAGTAATTCTGTAAAAGGATGTGGCTCTCTCCAATATCACCAGATGTTTTTGGAACTAGTGAACGTAACGCGCCAATGTATACTGAGATTTTTTTATATAAATATGAACTTTATCAAACCCTATGAGTGTCATCTGATGAAGATCATCAAAGGTTAGTGATTCATTTTATCTCTATTTGTGCTTTTCGTGTCTCCTCTCTTTGGCTGGAAAAATGGCAGAATTTTTCTGTGAGTTGGTGGTGACCTAACATAATCGTTTGTGGTGCTTTCGCTGTAAAGCCTATTTGAAAGCGGACACTGTGGTGGGATTAAAAACAAGATTACCTTTAAAACGGTATAAAATACATGTATGTTGGATGAAAGGTGAAAGGTTTTTTTTCTCCAAGATGGCATAGCAGTCAGACATTCTTTGTCCTCAACTTGTCCCGCATATATATATATATACTTACATCTTTCTTCGCATATCTTTTATATATTTTCTTTTCCAAAAATTCAACTTCAAAACACTCTCCTGCAAACTGCCTCACCAATTTAAAAAAAGTATTATTTACCTCAAATCTGAAATCCACAATAGAAGCTAGCCAGAAGCTAACCAGAAGCTAGCCAGATGCTAACCAGAAGCTAGCCAGTTTACTGGCTAACGTTAGTATTCAGCTAACCATGGTTGATGGTCATCAGCTATCCTTTAGCTCGAAAAGCTATTGCCAGTTTTGTACAATGCGACTCAGACTAGAACATACCGGACCTATTTTTCTCTCCATATCCCCGGATTTCAACCGAAAGCTCTGGATTAGTGGGTGTAGCAGCTGCTATCCGTGTGACTATTGGCTTATGTCGATCCCGGAGCAAACATAAATTATTCCGGAGCTAGCTAAAGAGTTCCATCAGCCACTCCTGGGCTACAATCACCTATCCGGACACGTTTTACTGCCGAAGCGGAGCCCCATCGGGCCTTCACGACTGGACTACCGACGTTATCTGCCCGAGGGTGTTATCCAACTGGTCCCTCCGTCGCGACGTTACCCGAATGCCCATCTGCAGCCCGCTAATCGTTAGCTGTCTTATCTGAATAGATCTATCAGACAATTTTTCTTGGGTCACTATAACTATATCTATTTTGCCAATTGGAATGATCCCCTCTACCACACGGAACCCCACTAATCTACCGACGGAAACGCAAGAGGTGGCTAAAAACAGACCTCCATCCTATTCTAGCTTGTTACTGATGGCCCGGCTAGCTGTCTGAATCGCCGTGACCCCAACCAACCTCACTACTCACTACTCGCATGCCTCTCCTTAATGTAAATATGCATGGTCCATTACTGTTCTGGTTAGTGTTTATTAGCTTATTTCACTGTAGAGCCTTCAGCCCTGCTCATTATACCTTATCCAACCTTTCAGATCCACCACCCACACATGAGATGACATCAATTATGTTTCTAGAGACAATATCACTCTCATCATCACTCAATACCTAGGTTTACCTCCACTGTATTCACATCCTACCATACCTTTGTCTGTACATTATACCTTGAAGCTATTTTATCGCCCTCAGAAACTTGCTTTTAATCTCTGTTCTGGACGTTCTAGACGACCAATTCTCATAGCCCTTATCCTACTCCTCCTCTGTTCCTCTGGTTATGTAGAGGTGAATCCAGGCCCTGCAGTGCCTAGCTCTACTCCTATTCCCCAGGCACTCTCTTTTGATGACTTCTGTAACCATAATAGCCTTGGTTTCATGCATGTTAACATTAGAAGCCTCCTCCCTAAGTTTGTTTTATCCACTACTTTAGCACACTCTGCCAACCTGGATGTTCTAGCTGCGTGTGAATCCTGGCTTAGGAAGACCACCAAAAATTCTGAAATCTTCATCCCTAACTACAAAATTTTCAGACAAGATAGAACGGCCAAAGGGGGCGGTGTTGCAATCTACTGCAGAGATAGCCTGCAGAGTTCTGTCCTACTATCCAGGTCTGTACCCAAACAATTTGAACTTCTACTTTTAAAAATCCACCTCTAAAAACAAGTCTCTCACCGTTGCCGCCTGTTATAGACCACCCTCTGTCCCCAGCTGTGCTCTGGACACCATATGTGAACTGATTGCCCCCTATCTATCTTCAGAGCTCGTGCTGCTAGGCGACCTAAACTGGAACATACTTAACACCCCAGCCATCCTACAATCTAAGCTTGATGCCCTCAATCTCACACAAATTATCAATGAACCTACCAGGTACCACCCCAAAGCCGTAAACACGAACACCCTCATAGATATCATCCTAACCAACTTGCCCTCTAAATACACCTCTGCTGTTTTCAACCAAGATCTCAGCGAACACTGCCTCATTGCCTGCATCCGTAATGGGTCAGCGGTCAAACGACCTCCACTCATCACTGTCAAACGCTCCCTGAAACACTTCAGCGAGCAGGCCTTTCTAATCAACCTGGCCAGGGTATCCTGGAAGGATATTGACCTCATCCCATCAGTAGAGGATGCCTGTTTTGTTTTTTTAAATGCCTTCCTCACCATCTTAAATAAGCATGCCCCATTCAAGAAATTTAGAACCAGGAACAGATATAGCCCTTGGTTCTCTCCAGACCTGACTGCCCTTAACCAACACAAAAACATCCTATGGTGTTCTGCATTAGCATCGAACAGCCTCCGTGATATACAACTTTTCAGGGAAGCTAGAAACCAATATACACAGGCAGTTAGAAAAGCCAAGGCTAGCTTTTTCAAGCAGAAATTTGCTTCCTGCAACACAAACTCAAAAAAGTTCTGGGACACTGTAAAGTCCATGGAGAATAAGAACACCTCCTCCCAGCTGCCCACTGCACTGAGGATAGGAAACACTGGCACCACCGATAAATCCACTATAATTGAGAATTTCAATAAACATTTTTCTACGGCTGGCCATGCTTTCCACCTGGCTATCCCTACCTCGGTCAACAGCACCACAGCAACTCGCCCAAGCCTTCCTCATTTCTCCTTCTCCCAAATCCAGTCAGCTGATGTTCTGAAAGAGTTGCAAAATCTGGACCCCTACAAATCAGCCGGGCTAGACAATCTGGACCCTTTCTTTCTAAAATGATCTGCCGAAATTGTTGCAACCCCTATTACTAGCCTGTTAAACCTCTCTTTCGTGTCATCTGAGATTCCCAAAGATTGGAAAGCAGCTGCGGTCATCCTCCTCTTCAAAGGGGGGGACACTCTTGACCCAGACTGCTACAGACCTATATCTATCCTACCCTGCCTCTAGACCCTGACTGCTACAGACCTATATCTATCCTACCCTGCCTCTAGACCCAAACTGCTACAGACCTATATCTATCCTACCCTGCCTCTAGATCCAAACTGCTACAGACCTATATCTATCCTACCCTGCCTCTAGACCCAAACTGTTACAGACCTATATCTATCCTACCCTGCTTCTAGACCCAAACTGTTACAGACCTATATCTATCCTACCCTGCCTCTAGACCCAGACTGCTACAGACCTATATCTATCCTACCCTGCCGTTCTAAGGTCTTTGAAAACCAAGTCAACAAACAGATTACCGACCATTTCAAATCCCACCACACCTTCTCCGCTATGCAATCTGGTATCAGAGCTGGTCATGGGTGCACCTCAGCCACGCTCAAGGTCCTAAATGATATCTTAGCCGCCATCGATAAGAAACGATACTGTGCAGCCGTATTCTGGCCAAGGCTTTCGACTCTGTCAATCACCACATCCTCATCTGCAGACTCGATAGCCTTGGTTTCTCAAATTATTGCCTCGCCTGGTTCACCAACTACTTCTCTGATAGAGTTCAGTGGGTCAAATTGGAGGGCCTGTTGTCCGGGCATCTGGCAGTCTCTATGGGGGTGCCTCAAGGTTCAATTCTTAGACCGACTCTCTTCTCTGTATACATCAATGATGTCGCTCTTGCTGCTGGTGAGTCTCTGATCCAACTCTACGCAGACGACACCATTATGTATACTTCTCGCCCTTCTTTGGACACTGTGTTAACAACCCTCCAGACGAGCTTCAATGCCATACAACTCTCCTTCCGTGGCCTCCAATTGCTCTTAAATACAAGTAAAACTAAATGCATGCTCTTCAACCAATCGCTGCCTGCACCTGCCCACCCGTCCAACATCACTACTCTGGACGGTTCTGACTTAGAATATGTGGACAACTACAAATACCTAGGTGTCTGGTTAGACTAAACTCTCCTTCCAGACTCACATCAAACATCTCCAATCCAAAGGTAAATCCAGAATCGTCTTCCTATTTCGCAACAAAAGCATCCTTCACTCATGCTGCCAAACATACCCTTGTAAAACTGACCATTCTACCAATCCTCGACTTCGGCAATGTCATTTACAAAATAGCCTCCAATAACCTACTCAATAAATTGGATGCAGTCTATCACAGTGCCATCCGTTTTGTCTAGAGGTCGACCGATTAATCGGAATGGCCGATTAATTAGGGCCGATTTCAAGTTTCCATAACAATCGGAAATCAGTATTTTTGGACACCGATTTTGCCGATGTTTTTTTTTTTACAACTTTATTTCATCTTTATTTAACTAGGCAAGTCACCTTTATTTATTTAAGTCAGTTAAGAACACATTCTTATTTTCAATCACGGCCTAGGAACGGTGGGTTAACTGCCTCGTTCAGGGGCAGAATGACAGATTTTCACCTTGATACTGTACTTAGATGCTTGTATGCTCAGTCAGATTATACGCAAAGCAGGAAACACTAGATAATATCTAGTAATATCATCAACCATATGTAGTTAACTAGTGATTATGATTGATTGATTGTTTTTTATAAGATAAGTTTAATGCTAGCTAGCAACTTACCTTGGCTTACTGCATTGGTGTAACAGGCAGTCAGTCTCCTTGTGGATTGCAACAGTCGTTATTGCGTTGGACTAGTTAACTGTAGGGTTGCAAGATTGGATCCTCCGAGCTGACAATGTGAAAATCGGTCGTTCTGCCCCTGAACGAGGCAGTTAACCCACCGTTTCTAGGCTGTGATTGAAAATAAGAACGTGTTCTTAACTGACTTGCCTCGTTAAATAAAGGTGTAAAAAACAAACAAAAAAAACTGCAAAATACCGATTTCCGATTGTTAGGAAAACTTGAAATCGGCCCTAATTACAGTGCCTTGCGAAAGTATTCGGCCCCCTTGAACTTTGCGACCTTTTGCCACATTTCAGGCTTCAAACATAAAGATATAAAACTGTATTTCTTTGTGAAGAATCAACAACAAGTGGGACACAATCATGAAGTGGAACGACATTTATTGGATATTTCAAACTTTTTTAACAAATCAAAAACTGAAAAATTGGGCGTGCAAAATTATTCAGCCCCCTTAAGTTAATACTTTGTAGCGCCACCTTTTGCTGCGATTACAGCTGTAAGTCGCTTGGGGTATGTCTCTCTCAGTTTTGCACATCGAGAGACTGAAATTTTTTCCCATTCCTCTTTGCAAAACAGCTCGAGCTCAGTGAGGTTGGATGGAGAGCATTTGTGAACAGCAGTTTTCAGTTCTTTCCACAGATTCTTGATTGGATTCAGGTCTGGACTTTGACTTGGCCATTCTAACACCTGGATATGTTTATTATTGAACCATTCCATTGTAGATTTTGCTTTATGTTTTGGATCATTGTCTTGTTGGAAGACAAATCTCCGTCCCAGTCTCAGGTCTTTTGCAGACTCCATCAGGTTTTCTTCCAGAATGGTCCTGTATTTGGCTCCATCCATCTTCCCATCAATTTTAACCATCTTCCCTGTCCCTGCTGAAGAAAAGCAGGCCCAAACCATGATACTGCCACCACCATGTTTGACAGTGGGGATGGTGTGTTCAGGGTGATGTTGCTTTTACGCCAAACATAACGTTTTGCATTGTTGCCAAAAAGTTCAATTTTGGTTTCATCTGACCAGAGAACCTTCTTCCACATGTTTGGTGTGTCTCCCAAGTGGCTTGTGGCAAACTTTAAACGACACTTTTTATGGATATCTTTAAGAAATGTCTTTCTTCTGGCCACTCTTCCATAAAGGCCAGATTTGTGCAATATACGACTGATTGTTGTCCTATGGACAGAGTCTCCCACCTCAGCTGTAGATCTCTGCAGTTCATCCAGAGTGATCATGGGCCTCTTGGCTGCATCTCTGATCAGTCTTCTCCTTGTATGAGCTGAAAGTTTAGAGGGACGGCCAGGTTTTGGTAGATTTGCAGTGGTCTGATACTCCTTCCATTTCAATATTATCGCTTGCACAGTGCTCCTTGGGATGTTTAAAGCTTGGGAAATCTTTTTGTATCCAAATCCGGCTTTAAACTTCTTCACAACAGTATCTCGGACCTGCCTGGTGTGTTCCTTGTTCTTCATGATGCTCTCTGCGCTTTTAACGGACCACTGAGACTATCACAGTGCAGGTGCATTTATACGGAGACTTGATTACACACAGGTGGATTGTATTTATCATCATTAGTCATTTAGGTCAACATTGGATCATTCAGAGATCCTCACTGAACTTCTGGAGAGAGTTTGCTGCACTGAAAGTAAAGGGGCTGAATAATTTTGCACGCCCAATTTTTCAGTTTTTGATTTGTTAAAAAAGTTTGAAATATCCAATAAATGTCGTTCCACTTCAAGATTGTGTCCCACTTGTTGTTGATTCCTCACAAAAAAATACAGTTTTATATCTTTATGTTTGAAGCCTGAAATGTGGCAAAAGGTCGCAAAGTTCAAGGGGGCCGAATACTTTCGCAAGGCACTGTAAATCGGCCATTCCAAATAATCGGTCGACCTCTACAAAACATGGTACAAACATTATTGGGCACAGACAACATCACAAAGGGCCCGAAGGTAGAGACAATAATACATCACGCGAAGCAGCCACAACTGTCAGTAAGTGTCCATAACTGAGTCTTTGAATGAAGAGATGGAGATAAAACGAACGAGTTTGAGTTCCAGTCCCTAGCTGCAGCGAATTGAAAAGAGGAGCGACCCAGGGATGTGTGTGATTTGGGGACCTTGACCAGAATGTGACTGGCAGAACGGGTGTTGTATGTGTTCGATGAGGGCTGCAATAGGTATCATAGACAGGGTGGAGTGAGGCCTAAGAGGGTTTTATAAATAAGCATCAACCAGTGGGTCTTGCGACGGGTATACAGAGATGACCAATTTACAGAGTAGTATAGAGTGCAGTGATGTGTCCTATAAGGAGCATTGGTGGCAAATCTGATGGCCGAATGGTAAAGAACGTCTAGCCGCTCGAGAGCACCCTTACCTGCCGATCTATAAATTATGTCTCTGTAATCTAGCATGGGTAGGATGGTCACCTGAATCAGGGTTTGTTTGGATCAAGCCTTGAGGTACTCCCTTGGTTACAGGCAGTGGCTGAGACAGCAGATGCTCTGACTTCATACACTGCAGTCTTTGAGGTAGCAAACCAGGCCAAAGACCCCTCAGATACACCAATACTCCTTAGCCGCACCGTGGCTGCCTTCCAAGCTATGGGAACCTCCCCAGAGAGGAGAGACAGGTTACAAAGGTCAGAGCAATGGGTGACCTCCCCAGAGAGGAGACACAGGTTAAAAAGGTCAGAGCAGGGGGGCGACAAAATGGCGCCGTAGAGAGAACACAGTGTTTCAGCGAGCTCTCGTGGCATTCGTAAATTTATATTTTTACATTAATCTCCTAGCTTGAAATAGTGGTAGAATTGGCTAAATAAGTTACCATATAATGAGTCTTGACGGCTATTTCGCAAAAATCTCCGACAACATGCCCAACAGAACTACTAAGAAGTCGACCAAAACCACCACCCCTGTGGATGTGCATGAGGAGCTAGCTAACGTTAGCGAGGCTAACACCATTGCGGATCCAGGCACAATGGACCTGGTGATTCAAAAGATGACTGATAACATTACTAAAGTGATCGATGCTAAGATAAGAACGGTCTTGGAAGCAATAGCAGGCCAGTCAGCTGAACTACAGAGGGTTGTGAAACGTGTTGTTGAGGCGGAAGGAAGAATTGATGCAGTGGAAACTTCAACTACATCTATGGACGCTAAGATAAAAGCACTTGAGAAACAGGTGCGCAAAATGGCGGAGCACATTGACGACTTGGATAATCGAGGACGCAGATGCAATATTCGTGTTGTGGGACTCCCGGAAAATTCTGAAGGGACACGTTCAGTAAAATTCTTTGAGGAATGGATCCCTGGCTACCTACAAATGGACACTAAGGCTGGTCGTGTGAAGCTGGACAGAGCCCATCGCTCTCAAGCACCGATACCCGGTCCCAATCAGCGCCCACGGCCGGTGGTTGTAAAGTTCCACAACTTCACCGACAAGCAGCGCGTCATGGACACGGCTAGAAACATCGGCTCTGATGGTAGTCAACGTAAAAGTCCTAATGTCTCATTCTTCAATGATTATTCCACTGCGGTTGTACGAAGACGCAAAGCGTTTGATGAGGCGAAGGCTCGACTCAGGAGAATGAAGATGGACTACGCACTGTTATACCCAGCCACATTGAAGATTATGGTCAACGGATCACCTAAAAAGCTATACACACCTGAAGGGCTGCTGCGTTTCTTGACTCTCTCGGGTAAATAACTTTTAAGCTGCACCTCAGCAGCATTGGATAACTTTGTTTATTTTTGGTTGAATCTGATCATGAAACAGTGGTGTGAGTTCTCACGTGCCCCTGTTCAGTAATATTCGTATCTTTATTATTTTTCTTGCTAAAGTAATAGCCACTATAGCTCAGGCTGAGATATGTGTGAATCCATATTGGTGCCCAGGCTTGGTTTTAGGTGGAAGATCCTCAATCTTCTCCTATTGATTTTCTTTTCCATACATATAAAGGATGAGGCTATTGAGCGGCAATGCGGACTTAAGAGTCTACATTGGAGAGTTGAAATCCCCTGCATGTTAGCTAGTGGGAAAACACCCTTTTGGATCTTTACATGTTTAATTTTTGGGTTTAGTATGGTTCGAGTTCAGGGTTCATATCGTTTGTTTATGCTCGGTGAGATAGAGGAGAGTTCAACACATGGAAAAAGGTACCACCCCACTTTTACAGTGGGATCCAGCCTGGATATTGAATGGTCAAGATAGAATGGGAGGTAACGGACTGCGTGTATGTATGTACATGGAACATTAGAGGGAGCCATAACCCCATTAAGAGGAAGAAGGTACTGTCTTTTTTGAAAAAAGAAAATATTGATATTGCCCTGTTGCAAGAAACTCATTTGGATGATAAGGAGCACCTGAAATTACAACAAGGGGGGTTTGGTCAAGTGTTTTTCTCATCATTTACATTCAGAAGTAGAGGGGTAGCAATTCTGGTGAAAAAGAACTTACCACTTAAGGTCTTGAATTGTGTGAAAGATAAATTTGGTCACTTTGTTATAATTAATGGTACTTTACAAGGGCAGAACATTTCTATAATGAATATTTACTTCCCCCCTGCCCGCCCCCCTGATTTCCTCACTAAGGTATTTCTAGACTTTTCAGAATTAAACTCGGACACTGCAGTGGTTGGAGGAGATTTTAACTGCTTGTTGAACCCCCTTATTGATAGGTTTCCCAGCGGTATAGCTTCACTCTCTCCTCAAGCTAAGTCACTTAAAGCTATTTGTGATGATCTGGGGTATGCGGATGTCTGGAGAGCTTTTCATCCCTCCAACAGAGAGTTCACTTTTTTCTCTGCACCTCATAGATGTCAGACTAGAATAGATTATTTTGTTGTGCCCAGGACGTCTCTGCAGTCTGTTTTATCCGCTAGGATAGGAAGCATAGTCATATCTGATCATGCTGAGGTGATCCTGGACATAAAACTCAATGGGGCATTCAATCGGTCAAGACATTGGAGGTTGAACACAACCATTCTTAAAGACCATACATTCACATCATATTTTATTACAGAGTTTGAAGCATTTTTCTCTATTAACTCTCAATCAACAGATAACCCCTCGCTCCTTTGGGAGACCTGTAAAGCGTATGCCAGGGGTCTGATTATGTCATACACAGCTACTAAGAGACGGAAAAAGTGTGAAAAGCAAAAAATGTTAGAGGGTGAATTAGGAACTAAAGAGAAGGACTACATTAAAACGCCCACTCCTGCCCTATTAAGGGAAATATCAGTCATTAGATCAACGTTAGACTCTCTCCTAACACAGGACACTGAAAATAAAATTAGATTTGTCAGGCAAAAGCTATATGAACATGGCGATAAGCCAGGAAAGTACTTGGCATACTTAGCTGAAAAGAGAGCTGACTCTCAGTCAATTGCTACTATTACTGATTCTGATGGTAATCATTTATATGAAAATAAATTGATAAGTGACGCATTTAAGAAATTTTATACAAACCTTTATGCCTCAGAACTGCCAAATGATGCACCCAAATTAATGGAGAACTTCTTTTGTAAGATTGAGCTCCCTACTATCTCCGAAGAGCAGAGGTCCCTCCTTAATGCCCCTATTACCAAGGAAGAGATAATGTTCGCAATTAAGAATCTGCAAAATGGTAAGGCCCCAGAAAATGTTAGAGGGTGAATTAGGAACTAAAGAGAAGGACTACATTAAAACGCCCACTCCTGCCCTATTAAGGGAAATATCAGTCATTAGATCAACGTTAGACTCTCTCCTAACACAGGACACTGAAAATAAAATTAGATTTGTCAGGCAAAAGCTATATGAACATGGCGATAAGCCAGGAAAGTACTTGGCATACTTAGCTGAAAAGAGAGCTGACTCTCAGTCAATTGCTACTATTACTGATTCTGATGGTAATCATTTATATGAAAATAAATTGATAAGTGACGCATTTAAGAAATTTTATACAAACCTTTATGCCTCAGAACTGCCAAATGATGCACCCAAATTAATGGAGAACTTCTTTTGTAAGATTGAGCTCCCTACTATCTCCGAAGAGCAGAGGTCCCTCCTTAATGCCCCTATTACCAAGGAAGAGATAATGTTCGCAATTAAGAATCTGCAAAATGGTAAGGCCCCAGAAAATGTTAGAGGGTGAATTAGGAACTAAAGAGAAGGACTACATTAAAACGCCCACTCCTGCCCTATTAAGGGAAATATCAGTCATTAGATCAACGTTAGACTCTCTCCTAACACAGGACACTGAAAATAAAATTAGATTTGTCAGGCAAAAGCTATATGAACATGGCGATAAGCCAGGAAAGTACTTGGCATACTTAGCTGAAAAGAGAGCTGACTCTCAGTCAATTGCTACTATTACTGATTCTGATGGTAATCATTTATATGAAAATAAATTGATAAGTGACGCATTTAAGAAATTTTATACAAACCTTTATGCCTCAGAACTGCCAAATGATGCACCCAAATTAATGGAGAACTTCTTTTGTAAGATTGAGCTCCCTACTATCTCCGAAGAGCAGAGGTCCCTCCTTAATGCCCCTATTACCAAGGAAGAGATAATGTTCGCAATTAAGAATCTGCAAAATGGTAAGGCCCCAGGACCAGACGGGTTTTGTAGTGAGTTCTATAAAGAGTTCCATGGCCTGATCCTTGAGCCATTGCGTGATATGTTTAATCACTCATTTTCAAATGACCAACTCCCTCAAACGCTGAGAGAAGCCAACATTTCACTTATTCTCAAAAAGGGAAAATGTCCAGAGTCTTGTTCCTCGTACAGACCAATTTCCCTTCTGAATGTGGATAGAAAATTGCTTTCTAAAATTCTAGCCACAAGATTAGAGGACTCACTGCCACTAATTGTGAAAGGAGACCAAACTGGCTTCATTAAGGGCCGTAAGTCATGCAACAATGTCAGGCAGCTTCTTAATGTAATTCAAGCCTACCAACAAAGTGCTGTGGATGGACTTGTGCTCCCTCTAGATGCTGAGAAAGCATTTGATCATGTAGAGTGGTCTTACCTATTATTTGCTCTAAATAAATTTGGTCTGGGTGACAACTTTATAAAATGGGTGAAAGTTTTATATGATGATCCTCAGGCTGCTGTCCTTACTAATGGGCTAAGGTCAAATAGCTTCTCTATACACAGAGGTACCAGACAGGGCTGTCCTTTATCCCCCCTCCTCTTTGCACTCGTTATGGAACCACTGGCCGAGGCCATCAGGGTAACGCCTGCTATACAGGGGCTGCTCATTGGTGATGTTCACCATAAAATAAGCTTGTATGCTGATGATGTCCTGATATTCATCTCTAGTCCCGAGACTTCAATTACATCTCTTATTAATATTATTGAATTATTCAGCGAATTCTCAGGCTACAAGATTAACCTAACTAAGTCAGAGGCTATGCCACTTGGTAGCCTGCACTCTGTACCTAATACTTCTCCCCCCTTCCCTTTTAAATGGTCTCCCTCAGGTTTCATGTATCTGGGTATATTTGTAACTCCTAAATTCCAACAAATGTACAAAGCCAATTTTGTTCCCTTGTTTGATACAATAAGACAGGATCTGGAGCGCTGGAACTCTCTCCCGATTTCTTGGTTGGGTAGAATATCCCTCTTGAAAATGAACATTTTACCTAGACTACTTTACCCAATCCAAATGATCCCAGTATTACTCTCCAATAAGGTAATAAAGGGTGTAAATGGATGGCTAAGTTCCTTTATATGGAGTAAACGCAAGCCAAGACTTAAGATGGCAATATTGCAGCTGCCAAGTTCTATGGGCGGCTTGGACCTGCCCAATATCAGGTTCTATCAGTGGTGTGCCCACCTATGTTATATTTCTGACTGGATCACAAATGATGACTCCTCTATTTGGTTAGACATTGAGACTTCTCTTTCAAAATACCCCTTACATGATCTTTTATTTTTCAGAAGTTTCAAGTCTGTAGAAGATCACTGCAATAATCCCGTTACACTTAACACACTCAAAGTATGGAGGTCAGTTCAGCGCTTCCTGGGAAGGTCCAAACTAACCTCTGCTCTTACCCCAATTCTTAACAACCCAGATTTCAGTCCAGGATTGCTGGATGCTGGCTTTAACTTTTGGCTTAATAAGGGCATACGCAGGCTAAATGACTTATTTGCTGATAAGATTTTGTTGTCATTTGAGCAGATGGTCGAGAAATATCGACTCCCAAAGCAGGACTTTTTCCGCTTCCTACAAGTAAGACATTATATTCTGAAGAGATGTGGGAGGACATTTGGAGATATGCAAAAACAATATCTATATGTAATCGTACTAGAGCAATCCAATTAAGAATAATACACAGATTGCATATATCCCCAAATCGCAGACATGCTTTTAGCCCCACTTCCTCTTTCCCTCAGTGTCTTAAATGCAAAACTGATACAGGCACCCTAACACATTGTTTATGGTCATGTACCAAAATACAAAGATACTGGTCTGGTGTTCTGCAAGAAATTGAAAAGATCCTATGGGTTGATCTAGATTTGGACCCAGTTTATTTACTGTTAGGTCTCCCTAGTAGGCATGTTACTTCTGTGGGTAAAAGGAGGCTTTACAACATCCTTACCTTCGCAGCGAGGAAAAACATCCTTTTACAGTGGATTAGTGATAAGGTTCCTTCTATTAAAGATTGGCATAAGATACTATTTGAATGGGTGCCTCTGGAATATCTGACATGTACATTGCATTCTAAAACAGACCAGTTTTACAAAGTATGGGAACCTTATCTAAATTACCTAGAACCTGAGGTATCAGCTATTATGCTGCAAGGATTCTCGTAGAATGGCGGGGATCTATGTATTTCAGAACTACACTGTACGTTCCATGTGTGGAACCTAACCTCTTAGTTTAAACTGAGCTTTTTTGTTTAATTTCTGTTTGTAAGTTTGTTTAAAATGTATGTATTGAGAGACGCAATGATGGTGATGGGGTGAGAGAAGCACCGAGCGGGAAGAGGAAAATGGTGTACGTATGTATGGGTGTGTGTGTGTGTGTATATGTGTATATATATATATATATATATATATATATATATATATATATATATATATATATATATATATATATATGTGTATATATATATATGTATATATATGTATGTGTATATATATATATATATGTATGTGTGTGTGTATGTATGTATGTATGTATGTATGTATGTATGTGTGTATGTGTATATATATATATATATATATATATATATATATATATATATATATATATATATATATATATATATATATATATATATATATATATATATATATATACACGTGTAGATATGTGTAAGTGGGTGCTGTTTTTCTTGTTTTTTTTCTGTGTGCTTTGTCTCTGTTGTTGTATCTCTTAATATGGGTGAAAATTGTGAAATTCCAATAAAAATACTGTTACCAAAAAATGGTCAGAGCAACAGGTTTCGTATCCCTCTGGCATTGATTGACAAACTTCAAGTTCATATCTATAGAATAGAAAGAAAAATCCTATGCAATCTCAACTCTACCGTCTCTATTAAAAGTTGATTCATATATGTATTAACAGAAGTCTTAACTTGTAAACAGTAACACCATAATTCAAAACTAGAACGCTCAGTTTGCAGTGGGGAATGAGCTACCTTGTAAACCTACCGACAGAACAAATCACCCCGGTCGTATTTCATTTCCGAAGTGAAAAAGGCTCTGATTCCCCTGTAGTATCCACTTGTAGTAGTATCCACCCTTTCCTTGATTTCGGACCTGTTGTACAAGAGGCCACAATTTTGCCTTTGCTGCCTTGTCCTCTGCAGTCAAGTCCTCACCGAATCTAAATTCTCTCTTTCAGAAAGGTGCTTTCCTTTGCTTTCTTCCAAACAGCATCTCTCACTGTGCGAAAAGCAAACGGAATGATGATCGAGCGGCTGACGATGGTATCTTGTTTCATCCCAATACGATGAGCGACATCCACAGACATATCCATCGGGGAAGTCCGGTGCCACACGGTTACAGATGTCTCTTGCTTCACATTCTCATCCTAGTCCTCGGGGACACCGTAAAGCCGTAGCCCCCACCTTCTCCGGTATCGCTCTGCTTCGGATAAGCGCTCTTGCATGTCTGCGATGGTTGTTTGAATGTTAAATGACGAGACAGAGGCATTGATGCGAGTAACCAGTCTTGTTCAGTACATGACAACCCATCCGGGTATCTCAAGCACCCCGGTAAAACACAAGAGTTGCAGTAATGAACATTTACCAACAGATGGCATCACTGTGCCAATGGTCTTCTCCTGTGCAGTGCATTTATCAGAAGTAGCAGTGTTTGCAAGTTTAAGCTCTTCGATACTCTTATTTGCATGATTTAGAGAGATCTCGAAGTCAACTATTTTTGATGTGTTTTCGCGTATCATTTTCTCCAGACGTTTATCTTTGCAGAGACAGCATCGATTATGTTGACCTGTAGTTCGCGCAAAGACAATTCTTTGTGTCTTTTTGGGTGCATGACTATTGACTGCATTTTCAGAATCAACCGAATGTCCAGAATCCTCCATTTCTTCTCCGGATGAGCGGTCAAATTAGCGGTCAACTAAGCGTTGTTCTCTATTTTGTTTACTATAATCCAAGTTCCGTTACATTTAAGTAAGTTTGAGAGGGATAAAAGTTAAGGTTACTAGGAGCAAGCTGAAATCTCGTCTGCACTCGCCGCCATCTTCCAACCTACCCTTCACAACAGATCGCTGAACAGCACAGAGCTGTTGAGCAGAAGTGCAAGATGTATGAATGCCCTGACCTCTGCATAGGCTGTATTACCGTAAATGCTGCACGGCCAATGCAGACATCAGGTTGACAATGCAGCGCCTTTAATTATTGTAAACTCAAAAAAATATATTAAAACGGTTCCTGGAGAATCCTTTAGGGGGTTCTTCACATTGAAACTGTGGGAGAACCGCTATAAATTCTTTTGAAGAACCTCTTTTAATGGATCTTCCAACCTTTTGAATACACTTTTGGGTTTAATTTTTGAATAATATATGTTTGAATGTTAAATGACGAGACAGAGGCATTGATGTGAGTAACCAGTCTTGTTCAGTACATCACAACACATCCGGGTATCTCAAGCACCCCGGTAAAACACAAGAGTTGCAGTAATGAACATTTACCAACAGATGGCATCACTGTGCCATCTTACACCCATAACATCTTCCCTTTAATAAAATAGGACAGGAGGTGTCAATTCACTAACAAAACAAACCTAGTAACAATTTCCAACATGAACAGTTTAGTATTTATTTTATTTTTTTCCAGAACAACAACACATTTTGATATTCTCTTCACTTTTATCTCTGTCAACAATCCCTGATGGGAAACCTACAGATTAAGTATTTTTGGTGGCTGGGACAGACGCCCGCATCGTGAAAAGACAGGGGGCTTGTCTGCGAGGACTGCGTGTCACCTGAATGTCTAAGGGGAGAATTGATGGGCGAGGGAGCGGCCGACCTGTGATCCCCTGGCTCTTCGCCCAGTGCCTCAGGCCCCATGTGACTTGCTGGGGTTCTGTCTTTTGTCATGCGACCACTTTGACCATCAGGGTTCTGAGTAGGTGTTGGCTCAGCAATCCAAAGGTCAACCCTGTTACGACGGTACAGTGATCCATTCACTTCGACCAAGTAGGAGCGTGGTGCCACTTTCTGTACACAGGATCCGAGTCTCCAGAGGCCTGTCCGGTCCCCTGGTAGTGGCTTCATTCGCACCGTTTCACCCACCCTGAGCTCAGGTAAGTCTTTTGCTGATTTGTCGTAGATGAACTTGGAGACCTGTCTTCTGTGGCGTAGCTTCACCAGCACGTCTGTCACCACACATGGCTCCAGGAGAGTGCTGGCTACTGGCAGAGCTGCTTTTAAGCGCCGTGCCATGAGGCGCTGTGCCGGGCTGCTGTCCATGCCTTCTGTCGGGGTATTGCGCCTCTGCAGTATTGCTTTCCAGGCATCTTTGCCCTCTCGCAGAGCCTTTTTGCAGAGGTTCTTTGCGATTTTTACTGCGGACTCTGCCTTCCCATTAGCTTTTGGGTGTCGTGGTGATGAAGTGACGTGCTCGAATTCCCATCCCGCAGCAAATTTTCGGAACTCAACTCCGGAGAATTGGGGTCCATTGTCTGAAATTACCCTATCTGGCTGGCCATAGCGGGCAAACTGAGCCTTGCAGCGTTTGATCGTTGTCTCTGCTGAGAGGTCGGGGAGGAGGTCGATCTCCCAAAAGTCTGAGTAATGATCGACTACCAGCAGAAAGTCTTTGCCACTGTGCTGGAAGAGATCTAGACTTACTATCTGCCAGGGGCGCATCGGTAGCTCGTGGGACATCATCGTCTCTCTCTGTTGCTCAATGGCATATTCATTGCAGATTGTGCATTTACTGACATAGTCTTTAATTTCACTCTGCATTCCTGGCCAATACAGTGTGTCACGTGCTTGTCTGTAACAGGCCTCACCTCCTATGTGACTTGAGTGCACGCATGCCAACATCTCAGGGCGCAGAGACCGGGGAATAACGACTCTCTGACTCTTGAATATTACTCCGTTTTGAACACTGAGCTCCTCTTTGATTGGCCAATATTCTCTGACGGCTAAAGCAGTTTCTTCCCTGCAGTCGGGCCAGCCCATCAGAATCACAGACCTCAATGCCTGGAGTTGCCCGTCCCTGTCTGTGTGCTGTCTGATTTGTATAAGGCGCTGGTCCGTAACATTAAGGTAGTCAGCCTGGTTGATGTGTTCAACATCCACTTGCTCTGTTTGTAAGCTGCACACTGCGTGTTGTTCATGCATGGAGCGTGTGTGTGTGCCTGATGCAGTAGCCCTGCTGAGCGTGTCACTCACATACATCTCTGGCCCTGGCTTATACACCACCTTGAGGTTGTAGTTTTGTAGGGCCAGTAGCATGCTCTGCAGTCGTTTTGGGGCATTCAGGAGAGGCTTGCTGAATATAGCAATAAGGGGCTTGTGATCTGTCTCTGCGGTAATATTGTCGCACCCGTACAGGTAGTGGTGGAAGCATTAGCATGCAAACACAATGCTGAGGCACTCCTTCTCTATCTGGGCATAGTTCTGCTCTGTTGGGGTGAGTGCCCTAGAGGCGAATGCCACAGGCTGGCCCTCCTGCATGAGGCAACAGCCAAGTCCATACTGGCTTGAGTCACTCTGAATCGTGACAGGTTTTGACACATTGTAGTATCGCAGTACAGGTGTCTGGGTGACCAGTTGTTTTATTTCCCTCACCGCTGCGTCATGTTTTGGGAGCCAATGCCAGATGGTGTCCTTGTCCATGAGCCTCCTCAGTGGCTCACACACTTCAGAGAGCCGCGGTAGGAATTTGGCCAGGTAGGTGACGAATCCGACGAAGCGCTGCACTCCCTTCACGTCAGATGGGTGGGGCATTTCCAAGACAGCCTTCACTTTTTCAGGATCTGCCTTCAATCCGGTGGAGGACAAGATGTGCCCATGAAAGCGGACCTCTGGCACTTTAAACTGAAGCTTTTTTATGCTTAGCCTTAGCTTGACCTGTCTGCATCTTACCATCAGGGCCAGCAGCTTGGCGTCATGGTCACATTCTGCCTCCTCATCACTGTCCCCACAGCCCACTACAAGAATGTCATCTGCTATGGGTTCCACGCCACTGAGTCCCATCAACAGCTCATGCTGTTTCCGCTGATACACCTCTGGAGCCACGGAGACACCAAACGGAAGCTTCAACCACCTCTTCCTGCCCCAGGGTGTCCAAAAGGTGGTCATGTAGCTGCTGGGCTCGTCGAGCTTGCACTGCAGAAAGTCATCTCTGGCATCCACGAGCGTGAAGACTCTGGCCTTTGGGAGCTTGTAAAGAACATCCTCCAACGTGGGCATAATGTAATGTGAACGTCGCAGAGCCCGGTTGAGGTGTTTAGGATCAATGCATATCCGTAGCTTGTCTGGTTTCTTGACGATAACCATATTACTTATCCAGTCCGTAGGCTCGGTGACGGATATGATGTGGCCATCTGCTTCGTATTTGTCAAGCTGAGCCTTCGTAGCTGCTTTCATGGCCACTGGTACATTGCGGGGTGCACACTGGACAGGCTGGATTGCTGCGTCCGACTCAAAGTGGACTTCCCCAGGAACTGACTCGACCGGTGCGTTGAAGACATCATGGTACTTGCTTAGGAGTGTCTCCTTGCTCAGGGGCCCAGCCTGGACTTTGTCTATAATGTTAAGATCAGCTGGGATGGTGAAGTTAATAAGTCCAAGGCGCTCGCATGTAGAACCTGACAGTAATGGCTGTTGACTAGCCTCAACTATTTCAAACTCAAGGGTGTATTTCTGGCCACGTAAAACACACTCTGTCACAAACAGGCCTAAAGAGGTCATGAACTGGCCTGAATACAGTTTCAGCTTGGTGCTACTCTGTGTGAGTTTGTCTCTGGGCGCGAGCCTCCTTTTGTCTTTAAGGCTCATAACGTTGCATGTGGCCCCTGAATCTAGCTGGCATTGCTGTGGTTTATTATTAAGTAGCAGAGTGACAAACCACTTTTGTCCTTTTGCCCTCACTGCCCCTATGCACTCGCTAGCATGTACATCCTCTGTGCTGTCGTTCCCTTCATCTGTGTTTGTTTCCATGGAGTGCACTTTACCCTCCTTTCTCTTGCTTTTCATGCAGACCCTTGCGAAATGATTAGCTGTACCACAGGATTTGCATATTTTTCCATAGGCTGGGCAGTGTTCTTTTCCTCGTCCATGAGAAATGCCACAATATCGGCATGTATTGGGGTTGTCTACTGCAGAGTTGGCTGTAGTATTAGCATTAGCTGTGGCAAAGGGGAATTTCTTTACTGGCTGCCTGAATGTAGCATTTACATTGTCCGTATGTTGCCTTTCTAGCTCCATGGACCTCATCCGTATATCAGTAAGCTCTGCTGCACGGCATGTCTCCACTGCCAAGGCCAGCGTCAGGTCACGTTCTCTCAGCAAACGTCTGCGGGTGCCCTCATCCGTTATGCCAAGCACAATCGTATCTCTGATCAGTTCATCTCTTAAAGCACCATAGTCACATGTTACTGCCTTTTCCCTTAACCTAGTGACAAAGCTGTCAATGGACTCCCCGTCCTCCTGTTTGCAATGACCGAAAACATAACGCTCGTAGATGACGTTCTTTGCTGGCGTAAAGTAATGTTCAAGAGCATCAAGAATAGCCATAGCGTTACCTTGCTGTGCTGCTGTTAGGTTCAGGTTGTGTTTGTATACGTGTCGGCATTCAGTTCCCATTATAGTCCTCAAAGTGGCAGCCACTACCTCATCTTCCTTTTCCAGAAGTCCCATTGCTAGGGCATAGTCCTCCCATTCACCTCTAAACGTATCCCAGTTCGTGCTCCAATCCTGAAGCGGGAGGGGGAATGTTCGCTGCCATGTCTAACCGGTGTTAACAACACTGAAGCTAACTAGCAAACTCACTCTAGCTTAAGGCCAATTCCGGGCGAAATTTTACACAAATAAGCATTTGTTTGTAAACCAGAGCAGGTGACTCTAATTTGCGGAAAGCATGGTTAGTTATCCGACTCTGACACCATGTTTGAATGTTAAATGACGAGACAGAGGCATTGATGCGAGTAACCAGTCTTGTTCAGTACATCACAACACATCCTGGTATCTCAAGCACCCCGGTAAAACACAAGAGTTGCAGTAATGAACATTTACCAACAGATGGCATCACTGTGCCATCTTACACCCGTAACAATATACGCATAACAATTACACAATATTTTAGTTGTCAGTGTTTATAATGATTTTAGTGGCAAAGCAGAATTAGAAGATCAAAATATGAGGTTAACTTCCAGCAGAGCCCAAAGTGTAATGGGGCTGCAGGTAGCCTAGTGGTTAGAGGACCAGTACCGAAGACGTGGATGTCGATCATGGCAGCCCCATAGTAATTTAAAACAAATATTAAACAGTAAGATGCAAAACATAACAGCCTGAGGGATTCCACAAAGAACAACTGATTAGGTATAGGTATGCCTTGCAAGTTGATGTTCTCTGTCTCCGTCGCCAGAATGATTTTGCAGTGCATGGTGATCCAACAGGTTTCCTTTTAAACCATTATCAAAAAGTGTTTTCTCATTCACCACAAAAACCAAGGTATAGCATAACAATAACACTTGACATACCTTTGTATGCCTCCTCTTCTGTATACCTACAGACACAAAAGTGAGGAGATCTTGAAATTGTTCTGTTAAGTGCCTGCACCTGCTGTCCTTTCAAATTAAAATCCAGCCGGAGCAGACGTGACAGTATGGTAAATATTATTTACAGTACATACATGCAAGTGTGCAAAAAACCCAACATTCTTTTTTTTTAACTCAAATTTTATTTTGAAGTGGTGCATAATCTGAAAAACTGTAAAGCAAAACGAACCCTAATTGCTTGTGAAACCTTTTTGTAAGATGTTTGTATATTGTGTTATAATTGTTGTTAATAATAAAAATGTATATATTTTTAAAAAATACCTCGCCCACCTTAGCCATTTGATCCCTGGTTCATTGAGTGAGGGAATTATTTTATAAAGACAATGTTTTTGCTTGTAATTATGTTGCAGGGATGCAAACCATCCTCCTGGTGATTCCAGGAGAGCTACTGGATGTGCAGGCTTTTGCTCCAGCCCTGCTGGAACACACCACATTGTAAAACATCAGCTGCTCAACAGGACCTTGATAAGCTGGTGTGTTCGAGCAGGTAGTGTTTGAGCAGGACCTTGATAAGCTGGTGTGTTCGAGCAGGTAGTGTTGGATCAAAAGCCTACCACACCCAGAAGCTCTCCAGATGGAGGTTGACGGACCACATGTGTTTTACACAGTAGCCCATCAGTGTAGTATTTTACTTTGTGGGGGGTTAAGTGCCTTACTCAAAGCCACAACAGCAGGAGATACTATATAATAGATGGGATCAGAGACCAGCAGCCTTCCATTGTCAATACCAGTGAAAATAATGAATGCTATTTTGTGAAGTGGTTCCATGCATCATACAACACAGTTTTCAGTCACCTTTTTGGCCCATGGCTTTACAGACCTTTTTGGCCCATGGCGTTACAGACCTTTTTGGCCCATGGCGTTACAGACCTTTTTGGCCCATGGCTTTACAGACCTTTTTTGGGGGGGACAAGTGACTTGCTCCTCCATATATTTATATATTCTTAAGTCCATTCCTTTACTTAGATGTGTGTGTATTGGGTACATGTTGTGAAATTGTTAGGTATTACTGCACTGTCGGGGGCTAGAAACGCACGCATTTGCTACATCCGCAATAACATTTGCTAAACACGTGTATGTGACCTTGAGCCTTCAGACAAGTAAAAAATGGTTACTATCAAGCCCTGATAACACATAAAGGGTGATGTCTACCTTCGGTCACTTCGGTGATTCTAATATTACTAGATGAAGGCTTTGAAAAACGTGGACAGGAAATATATTTTGTGTTTTGTAATTAATCATTGGACTATAACAAAAATGTGTGTTATGATTAAATCCATAATTTCATTTAAAAAACATGCTGTGTTGCCCCTCCCATTTATGTCTACCGAACAAATGTAACTATTCTTACAGTAGTATGTAAGAAGTGTTTTGTAAGGAAGGTCCCTGTTATCTTAATGCTGATAGGCCTGCATTAGTGGTGCGCAGGTCAGTTGTTCACCCGCACCCACGCAATTTAATAACCCATCTACAACCGCCGGACTATATGTGATAAAGTGAAAATATGAGGTCCTCACCCAACCCAAACCAGCTAATATAGAAAATGCTTGTAGGCTACAGTCAGAGACCGCAGAACAATTTTTTTGACAGGTGTTGCAGGATATGGTTTATTGATGCCTGATTCTATATATGTTTCTGCTCATCATTTCGGACATTTTGGTAGGCTATTTGTTAGTCAACTTGTCTGTAATTAGATTCTTGCAGCTTCTCTTCTGTCATTCTCCACTCCTGTTCCCCAGTCCAAATGTAGCCTGTGTGTGTAGGCCTATAATTCTACTGCAAGAAATGCTTCACTCTGCAGTAGGAGTTAATAATACGACTATGTGTGAGGTTATAGACCTACGGTAAATGTCCAGATATCAGTTTCCATTGAACCCATCTGAACAGTAGGCTACAGTTCCCTTGATGTGCCATAGGCTTATTTGAAATCCCTGTGTTGTGACTGTGGAATTTGTATAGCACCTCACAATCATCACACATAACCTAGCCAGCACTGATAGCATCCTTTTTAGCCACTTCAGCAAATCTTTCCCAAACATTAGGCTACATTTCTGTCTCTTCCATCTCTACTATTTTTATTTTCAACTGTCCATTTCGCAGCTTTTCTGTTATTGAATTAAACATTGCCCTTTTTATCTTCTAGGATCAACAACTGTTTCTGTACTTTGCAAAAGCATTAGGCATGTATGTTATTTGGCATGCTTGGCACA
Organism: Oncorhynchus mykiss; assembly: GCF_013265735.2. Taxonomy (NCBI): domain Eukaryota; kingdom Metazoa; phylum Chordata; class Actinopteri; order Salmoniformes; family Salmonidae; genus Oncorhynchus; species Oncorhynchus mykiss. Next base: position 10,338,250 of record NC_048571.1, on the reverse strand, counting down.
CATATAATTTAAGCAATGGACCTCGCACTAATGCCAGGTAGCCTTAAAAGTCTCAAAGTAACATAATAAAAACATCCCTATCAGAATCCCAAAATTTAAGCTACAGATCAAAAATGTAAAAATGCGAGTGCTGCGTCGCCATCGACCACTCCACCTATGTGGCCTTTTCGCAGCGGAGGTGGAAAGTGGCAGAGCTATAAGCTGTTTGTCAGACCATGAGACATCCCGAAAATCGGTCATCTCACCAAAGCATCCGAACGGTTTGGCCTACAAACTAATATGAATAGTTGAAACTAGAGCAGCAGCACGACCAGGTGGACTGGGGACAGCAAGGAGTCATCAGGCAAGGTAGTCCTGAGGCATGGTTCTAGGGCTCAGGTCCTCCGAGAGAGAGAGAAAAAGAGAAAAAGTGAGAGAGAATTATAGAGAGCATACTTAAGAACCTCTTTGGGTTGAGATCCCGCTAACGGGATCGATATGACAACAGCCAGTGAAAGTGCAGGGCGGCAAATTCAAAACAACAGAAATCCTATAATTAAAATTCCTCGAACAAAGAAGTATTTTACACCATTTTAAAGATAAACTTCTTGTTAATCCCACCAGTGTCCGATTTCAAAAAGGCTTTACAGCGAAAGCAAACCAAACGATTATGTTTAGGTCAGAGCCAAGTCACAGAAAAACACAGCCATTTTTCCAGCCAAAGAGAGGAGTCACAAAAAGCAGAAATAGAGATAAATTAATCACTAACCTTTGATGATCTTCATCAGATGACACTCATAGGACTTCATGTTACACAATACATGTATGTTTTGTTCAATAAAGTTCATATTTATAAAAAAAAATCTCAGTTTACATTGGCACGTTACGTTCAGTAGTTCCAAAACATCCGGTGATTTTGCAGAGAGCCACATCATTTTACAGAAATACTCATAATAAACATTGATAAAAGATATAACTATTATGCACGGAATTATAGATACACTTCTCCTTAATGCAACCGCTTTAGCAGATTTTTTTTTTTAAATACGGAAAAAGCACAACATGCTATAAACTGAGTACAGCGCTCAGAGAACAAAACAACCCAAACAGATATCCGCCATGTTGTGTAGTCAACAGAAGTCAGAAATAGCATTATAAATATTCACTTACCTTTGATGATCTTCATCAGAATGCACTCCCAGGAATCCCAGTTCCACAATAAATGTTTGTTTTGTTCGATAATGTCCATTATTTATGTCCAAATACCTCCTTTTTGTTTGCGTGTTTAGCCCAGTAATCCAAATTCATGACGCACGATCACTAGGAGCAGACGAAAAGTCCAAAAGTTCCGTTACAGTCTGTAGAAACATGTCAAACGATGTATAGAATCAATCTTTAGGATGTTTTAAACATAAATCTTCAATAATGTTCCAAATGGAGAATTCCTAGAACTGCAATGGAACTCAAGCTAACTCTCACATGAACGCGCGTGTCCTGCTCGTGGCTCTCTGGAAGACCTCTGACTCATTCCCCTCTCATTCGCCCCCACTTCACAGTAGAAGCATCAAACAAGGTTCTAAAGACTGTTGACATCTAGTGGAAGCCGCAGGAGGTGCAATTTAACCCCATAGACACTGTGTATTCGATAGGCCAAGAGTTGAAAAACTACAAACCTCAGATTTCCCACTTTCTGGTTGGATTTCTTTTCAGGTTTTCGCCTGTCATATGAGTTCAGTTATACTCACAGACATCATTCAAACAGTTTTAGAAACTTCAGAGTGTTTTCTATCCATATCTATTAATAATATGCATATATTAGCAACTGGGCCTGAGTAGCAGACAGTTTACTCTGAGCAACTTATTCATCCAAGCTACTCAATACTGCCCCCAGCCCAAAGAAGTTAAATTCACACAGGACACTGGATAAGACAGGAGAAATACTCCAGATATAACAGACTGACCCTAGCCCCTCAACACAAACTATTGCAGCATAAATACTGGAGGCTGAGATAGGAGGGGTCGGGAGACACTGTGGCCCCGTCCAACGATACCCCCGGACAAGGCCAAACAAGCAGGATATAACCCCACCCACTTTGCCAAAGAACAGCCCTCACACCACTAGAGGGATATCTTCAACCACCAACTTACCATCCTGAGACAAGGCCGAGTATAGCCCACCAAGATCTCCGCCACGGCACAACCCAAAGGGGGGGCGCCAACCCGGACAGGAAGATCACGTCAATGATTCAACCCACTCAAGTGACGCATCCCTCCTAGGGACGGCATGGAAGAGCACCAGTAAGCCAGTGACTCAGCCCCTATAATAGGGTTAGAGGCAGAGAATCCCAGTGGAGCGAGTTTCTCGTGTGTATCAAGAATGGTTCACCACCCAAAGGACATCCCGCCAACTTGACACAACTGTGAGAAGCATTGGAGTCAATATGAGCCAGCATCCCTGTGGAATGCTTAAGACACATTGTCGAGTCCATGCCCCAACAAATTGAAGCTGTTCTGGGGGCAAAAGGGGGTGGAACTCGATATTAGGTCTTTATGATAGAGGTTTTCACTCATATCCACATAGTTTTTCAGTATGACGATACAGTTGGTACCACCACCAATAATGTTGACATCAAGGTTAATTATTGTTTTGCCACTTAATATTAGTTATTTATATTATCTTTATTTTGATGAAATTCAGATTAGTTTGTTAGTTTTCAGACTCGATTCTCTAGTTTGTATTTAGTTTGATAAAAACATTTATATTTCGTTTTTAGGGTATTTGTGAGAGGCTTGGAGACCTTTATGCGTTGTAGGCTTATAGTTTTTTGCGGGGGTGTCACTTCTTGCCACGGGGGGGCAGTACTACATAAGGTGATGGACCAGGACCATAGACTTGGATAGACATAACATCTCTATTGAGGCCATCGCCATCTGGAAATTGTACATTTTCTCCTTCACAAGTGTCATGTAGAGTAGGCAAGAAGGCAATACTGGAAAACCTAACCTTTATCAAAATAAAAAGATGGCGGAGCCACAAAAGTTATTCTGTGCAAGGGTGTTTATTTACAAAGTGATTCCGGAACAAAAACAACAGTACTGCCACCAAACATATACCTTATGGGACAGCTAAAAAACAATGCTGCCCCATTCACAGCTCAATCCAAAATGCCTCTCCATGAACTGAAAGAGAGGCTCCTTTTGTAGGGCTAGCCCCTCCCCTCAAAACAATTAACTCTAATTAATTAAGCAATTACCTAGTCAAACCTACATTTTCCATTTAACTAAACATACTAAAGTATATACATTGCAACATGTTTATGAAACAATATCACAACATAACAGTTACAAAATGACATCACTACTGACAGTGTCTTTCAATATGCACATTTACATTAATGAGCCATTTGGGACAGGCGCTACAAAGTCAGCCCAATTCCCTTTGCTCGGGTCCTTATCCAGCATACCCGGAAGCTACAGAGATAGAGAGGAACAGAACAAACAATGCGCTCATCCATAACATTGATAAGTAAAATACATATTGCTTGTATTAAATATGAACATTGACATAAGTGTGAAATGTATGTACTAAGACAGAAGTTAACTTGTGTCGACCCACATTGTTACCTTATCTGATAATGGAGCAGGGAGGAGTGATGAATGTGTGCGTGCGTTAAAGAACCAAATGCTGCCCGCGGCCAGTGACGGAATTCTATGTCACATTACCTTCCTCCTTTCCTGAAGCGACCAGGTTCGGGAGCCTTGATAGGTAGTCCGCCGTGACGTTTTCTTTTCCTGCCTTGTGACGGACACAGAATCTAAAGGGCAGGAGCTCTAGGTACCACCTGTTCACACGAGAATTCCGGTCCTTCATGGTCTGGATCCAGGTCAAATTACCTCCCAAGAAGGTAGTAACGGAGGCTATCTAGGGCCCACTTTATAGCCAGGCACTCCTTCTCGATTGTAGAATACCTGGTTTCCCTAGGCAACAGCTTCCGACTCAGGTACAGCACGGGAAGCTCTTCTCCTGGCTCACCTTGGGCCAGTACAGCTCCAATTCCCACAGCCGAAGCATCCACCTGCACGAGTAACCTCTTCTGAAAATCAGGGGTCTGGAGAACAGGGACTGACCACAGTCGTTTTTTCAGTATCATGAAGGCTTCTTCACATTCCTCAGTCCACTTCACAGGGTTGCTGTCCACCTTTGAAGTGAGGTTGGTCAGAGGGACAGCGATGGTTGAAAACTGCGGAATGAATCTCCGGTACCAACCTGCCAGACCTAGGAAGGACTTCACCTGTGTCTTGGTTCTGGAGAACCAATTCATGTTAATCTAAATGCACTGTCCAATTTACGGTAGCTATTACAGTGAAATAATACCATGCTATTGTTTGAGGAGTGCACGGTTTTGAACATGAAAAGTTAAACAAATTAGGCCCAATTGGGTAGTCTTGATTTAAAAAAATATAACAGAAATGCAATGGTTCATTGGATCAGTCTGAGAATTTGCACATACACTGATGCCATCTAGTGGCCAAAATCTAAGTTGCACCTGGGCTGGAATAATAAATAATGGCCTTTCTCTTGCATTTCAAAGATGATGCTACAAAAACAAAATACAAAAAAAGGTTGTTTTCATTGTATTATCTTTTACCAGATCTAATGTGTTATATTCTCCTACATTAATTTAATATTTCCACAAACTTCAAAGTGTTTCCTTTCAAATGATACCAAGAATATGCATATCCTTGCTTCAGGGCCTGAGCTACAGGCAGTTAGATTTGGGTGTCATTTTAGGCTACTTTATTTTTTTAAAGGGCCTGAGAAAAATACAATCAGGAAGGGACTCTTATTTAGAAAGCTCTGCGTTCCTATGCTTCCCTATTGAGCAGTGAATGAGATATCAACCAGATTCCTTTCTCTATGGCTTCCCTAATGTGTTTCTCTCGCTCCTACTAAGAAGCCAACTGTCCCGGTTGATATATTATCGCATAGATATTTGAAAAACACCTTGAGGATTGATTATAAAAAACGTTGCCATGTTTCTGTCGATATTATGGACCTCATTTGGAATATTTTTCGACGTTGTCGTGACCGCAGTTTCCGGGGGGGGATTTCTCAGCCAAACGTGAAGAACAAACGGAGGTATTTCGGCTATAAAAATAATCTTTATGGAACAAAATGGAACATTTGCTGTCTAACTGGGAGTCTCGTGAGTGAAAACATCCAAAGCTCATCAAAGGTAAACTATTTAATTCGATTGCTTTTCTGATTTTCGTGACCAAGTTGCCTGCTGCTAGCTGGGCATAATGCTATGCTAGGCTATCGATAAACTTACACAAATGCTTGTCTTGCTTTGGTTGTAAAGCATAATTTCAAAATCTGAGATGACAGGGTGATTAACAAAAGGCTGAGCTGTGTTTCAATATATTTCACTTGTGATTTCATGAATGAATATTTTCTAGTAAGATTTTTTGTTCGTTGCGTTATGCTAATTAGTGTCAGTTGATGACAATTCTCCCGGATCCGGGAGGAGTAGTTCCAAGAGGTTTTAAAGCACCTTTGGCAGCGATTATAGCCATGAGTCCTCTTTGGTATGAAGCTACAAGCTTGCCACACCTGTATTGGGGAGTTTCTCCCATTCTTCTCTGCAGATCATCTCAAGCTCTGTCAGGTTAGATGGGGAGTGTTGCTGCACAGCTATTTTCATGTCTCTCCAGAGATGTTCAATCGGGTTCAAGTCTGGGCTCTTGCTGGGCCAATCAAGGACATTCAGATACTTAAAAAAAACGTTTATTTAACCTTTATTTAACTAGGCAAGTCAGTTAAGAACAAATTATTATTCTTATTTTACAATGGCGGCCTACCCTGGCCAAACCCTCCCCTAAGGAGGGCCAGTTGTGATAGTCTGGGATCGAACCAGGGTCTGTAGTGACATTCTAGCACTGAGATGCAGTGCCTTAGACCACTGCAGCACTCAGGAGGCTGACTTGTCCCAAAACCACTTCTGCGTTGTCTTGGCTGTGTGGTTAGGGTCGTTGTCCTGTTGGAAGGTAAACATTTGCCCCAGTCTGAGGTCCTGAGCGCTCTAGAGCAGGTTTTCATCAAGGATCTCTCTGTACTTTGCTCTATTAATCTTTCACTCGATCCTAACTAGTCTCCCAATCCCTGCCGCTGAAAAACATCCCCACAGCATGATGCTGCCACCACCATGCTTCAAATAAATTAATTAGGAATCCTACAATGTGATTTTCTGGATTTTTTTTCTCATTTTGTCTGTCATGGTTGAAGTGTACCTATGATGAAAATTACAGGCCTCTCTCATCTTTTTAAGTGGGAGATCTTGCACAATTGGTGGCTGACTAAATACTTTTTTGCCCCACTGGATATAGGTCCTGGATGGCAGGAAGCCTGGCCCCAGCGATGTTTTGGGCATTCCTCTGACACCGCAGCGTATATATGTCCTGGATGGCAGGAAGCTTGGCCCCAGTGATGTATTGGGCCTTCCTCTGATACCGCCTAGTATCTATGTCCTGGATTGCAGGAAACTTGAACCCAATGATGCTTTGGGCCTTCCTCCGACGCCGCCTAGTATAAAGGTCCTGGATTGCAGGAAGCTTGAACCCAGTGATGTTTTGGGCCTTCCTCCGACACAGCCTAGTATAAAGGTCCTGGATGGCAGGAAGCTTAGCCCCAGTAATGTTTTGAGCCTTCCTCTGACACAGCCTAGTATATAGGTCCTGGATGGCAGGAAGCTTAGCCCCAGTAATGTTTTGAGCCTTCCTCTGACACAGCCTAGTATATAGGTCCTGGATGGCAGGAAGCTTGGCCCCAGTGATGTATTAAGACTTCCTCTGACATTAGTGCTGTATTGGCAAGAGAAAAACGAACACCTTATTTTTGACTTTCTGCAGAATGAGAATGTGGTCATGTAACAAGTTGACACCAATCACCACATCCTCTTTTGTCAGATGTTGTGTTGATTACGGCTGCACTGAAATCGGTTGAGGGATGAGCAGAAGAGGAGTGCAGAAGAAATAATAAAAACTCCACTTTGTCCCTTACAGCCAACAGAGCCTCATTATAACACACCCCTTCTTACATGTGTCTCTTGAGGTCAATCTACTCCAGACATATTAAATACACATTCTCACGTGACACAGTCAATGTAAATCTAAAAAGTGAAGTACTCAGAATGACACATACACTGACTCGACCTGACTCTGACGTGAGATGTCATGACGGACCAGACAGATTGAAGTGTACTATGACTAGTTGTAGTGTCTTGTACGGTGATCCACTAGTAATGTAAGTTGAAGTTGAAAGTTATCTGACAATCAAGACATGGCTACTGTTTGAAGGTGGTGGTTGTGGTGGTGGTGGGGTCAATTAAATATACTGCTATTAAATTCAGGACTTGAATTTCAAACTTGTGATAGTAAATATTGCATGCCTACAAAGGAGTATGCTTTTGGACTTGCCTATGATTGGTCTGACCTCTAGCACCCTATAAAACAACGTTGTGGTTTGTCTGTACAGCAGCAAAGAACACTCAAACAGGCAACTGCTACACAAGCAGGACAACAACCCAATCACCACCACAAATTTGAGACAATACTGAGAGTTGTGGGACATTTGTTGTGTAAGACAATTATTTTGCTACTACAATTAATAACTTAGGAGTCAAATGTGTAAATTACCTGATCTGTTTCTAGGTCTCCTTATATGCTGTCGGGGAGCTGATGGCTTGACAGAGACACTGGTGGAACTTGGACAGAATACAACCATAAACTGTTCTCTTAACATAGAAAGTGCATACTGATACAGTCAGCACCAACCACAGCCTCCACTGGCCATACTCCACTCTTTCACTAGTAATAGTCCTGCTGCGTTTTATTACAATAATAATTATAGACAGACATATTCATTAGAAACAGGAAATAGATTGTTCATACATAATGTAACAGTAGATGATTGTGGAGTGTATTACTGTGCAAAGAAAGAAGACCAGAGTCTCCTATTTAGCAATGGTACCAGACCACTGGTAAGTGCACATTTCATTCAATGATGAATATGTATGGTCTACATATATGTATGGTGTACAGATATGTATGGTCTACAGATATGTATGGTCTACAGATATGTATGGTCTACATATATGTATGGTGTACAGATATGTATGGTCTACAGATATGTATGGTGTACAGATATGTATGGTCTACAGATATGTATGGTCTACAGATATGTATGGTCTACAGATATGTATGGTGTACATATGAGCTACCTTTTGGGTATGTTCCCAATAATGGAAAATACTGTTTTTCAGTTTTAGATGTGGTTTAGAATAACTCAGGACATTTTACATTGTCTGTGGGTTATTTATCTTTTTTTCCACAGACTATCTAAACCAGCCCTCCAACTGCAGGTCATCATGGGAGAACTGTCTTCTGTTCATTTACAGTGTTCTGAATGTTATTCTGATCGTTATGATCCTGGGTGTGTAAATGGAAATACTAGATAATATAAAAGTTTGAAATAGTTTAACATGTAAATGTTTGCTGAGTAGCCAATGTTGCTTGTGCAATGTTGATATTGACATATCCTATGTTGTTGGTGAATATTTCAGTACATATCGTGGCCTTGGCATGTCAGAACAGAAACTGTATTCTAAAACTAAGACCACCTCAAGATGCAGACCAGAGCTAAGAGACTTGTTGTACACCACCTGAACAGTTGCAGCATTCTCCCTCACAAATTGATTAAACTTAACAGTATCAAATACTGAAAACAATACAACATATCATGATGTAACTGACTGTAGGTATGGTCTTTTTACAAGACTAATTGCATTGTTGTTTTGACAGAAATCAGTGACATAGATCACATCACCACCAAGAAGATTCCATCCTGAACTTGTATCAATAACTACAATTGCAGTATAGTTCATGCTTCCACAAGCGCAAACTAACAACTTCTGCAATGGGTATATTTATCAAGTCATGTGACAATGTTAGTGAACAATAACTAAAATACTGTTGTGAATATGCCTGTATCCTATCACCCCTTTCGGTAGTCAGTAATTAATAAATACGTGTTTCTTCATTTCCCCCTACTTTGACATTTATTTGCACTAAAACACATGCATGATGTAGGTCTACTGCAGTGTTTCCCAAACTCGGTCCTCTGGACCCCAAAGGGTGCATGTTTCAGTTTTTGACCTAGCACTACACAGCTGATTCAAATCAACTAATTATCAATATTTGATCATTTGAATCAGCTGTGCAGTGTTAGGGCAAAAACTGAAACATGCACCTCTTGGGGTCCCGAGTTTGGGAAACGCTGGACTAGTGTGTTATTGTATTCATGAATGGTCAATCCATTAGTGTAACTATCTTCTAGTAAAATGTCATGATTACAGTAATCAGCTGCTTAACTTCCTTTTTGTTCTAAAGCTGTAACTTCTGTGGAAATTTTCAAGGAAATTGCAATGAAGATCACAGGAACAAAAGATATTACACAGTGGAAAGTAACACACCACACCACCACACAAACAGCTCATGTAAATGGTCACAGGCTGTGGTTTTATAACAGTATTTGTTCCAGTGATGTTTGTGAAACAATTTGTCTGGCAAGAGGTTGTCTGTTGCAATACACTTTTATAATGACTGATTTCCTAACAGCATTGGTCTTAAACTCAAAGAAACACAGGCCTGCCATGTAGATATGAACACTATTGGATGTGTAGAGTAAATCATGCAGAATGATTTAGCCGTAGCTTTTGGACCATTAATGCAATATTCACCAGGGTTTCAATACCATTTAAATTCCAGTCCATTCAGGAAGTGCACTGAAATTCCAATTATCTTCTATGCTTTTCAATGAGGAAAATTTGGAATTGGAATTTGGTTTAATTTCTGAATTGCCTGGAATTAAAATGGAATTGACCCCCACCCTGATATTAACTAAACTCCTCAAATGGTCTGTCCTTGGTGACACTTCAGTTACCCAGTGTTATGTCAGGGTAAGGTGTGACACTGCCTGGTGTTATGGGTCTACATAGTCTTAGAAACGGACCCTATGCAACACAGTGACTAGGGTCTGGTTTCAACGATGGACGTTTTTGGCAAAGAGGAACTACGTATTTCCTCTATGCCAAAAGAGTCCTTCATTTATACCACACCATTGTGTTGCATAGGGATAGGTTTCAGACTAGTTTCTATGTATCAGGAAAATGTCTCTATCTATCTACAGGGACACTACTGGGCTTCTTCCAAATACCCCCTGTCTTGGGTCTTTGGGGGTTCTCCCTTTCCACTGCTCTCCAGGGGCCATATTCATAAAGCATCTCAGAGCAGGAGTGCTGATCTAGGATCAGGTCCTCCCTGTCCATGTGATCTTGTTCATTATCATCCAAAAAGCTAAAACTGATCATAGATCAGCACCAAGACACTTTATGAATAAGTGGCCAGTTAGGCCACCTGTTTCAAGTTTTATTAGACTCGTGTACGGATACACATAGTATACACTGTCCAATGAAATTATTACTTGCAGGTTCCTTCTCGACAATGCAAAACAATAAGAAATAAGAAAATACAAGAATAGCAACATGCAGTAAATGGCTCAGTTGAATAGAATAAACATCGTAGCATACGTATAATATAGGAAGGCACACTTTATAGTCCAATATTTACACGTGTTTTGGGGAAGGGGGGATTGGGGGCAAGTGTTAATACAATGTTGATACGGTGCAATAACAGTGCCACTACACGGGTAAAAGACTACGGTGTTGCGCTCTTTTCTTCGTGTGCCAAATCTTAATGAACACAACTGTCCAGACGGTGGCAGTAATGCACCATCACAGATGGTTTGCACCATTACGGGCTCGCTTGAACCTGGTGTTGGGTTGCGACCGGTTTTCCATTGCAAGGCGTCCATCTGTCTCTAAGTGCCAACCCGCATTACCACTACCATGCGCTTGATGTTGGTCCAGTGTCATCTCAGTGTTTTAGGGAGCACCAGCTGATATAAAAGGAATATTCAATTTTGATAGCGCTCACACATGTAGGCCTACATGTCACCAGGGCTAAATACATGGAGATCCTACAGGTCATTGTTCCTTCATTAGGTGTTGATTGGAAAGAATCAACAAGCGTCTGACAAACCATTAGGAAAATGACGCACGAATCGTAATGCGTAGGCCATTACAAATGCGCTGACAAATAAGATACACAGCCTCGCCTTAGTATGTAAAAGCAACACACCCCATTACCCCACCGTTTTTCTGGCGTGATTTATAAAGCCCATAGGCCTAAACCTACAGTACCTGAGGGGAAACAGCTTTAATGGAACTTGAGCAAGCGACCACAGGCCTGTGTGTCGAGCGCACTGACAGTGCCATATAGTTCCAGACCTGTAGCCTATGTGCCATAAAAGGTCCAGAGGGCATGCTCACAAGAAATCGACAAATGCACGCACTGTCAATAGCAAGTTTGGCTTTGATGCTGAATATTGCTGACAAGGGCTTTGCCAACTTTGTTTCCTCGCCCCTTTTTTCGACACACCCCCTTCGCGGATCGTGCCAATCTCATCATCTGTGTGTACATTCTCAAAATAAATTAAACATGTCCAATCTCCAGGTACTTCATTATAGTAAACAATTGAATCTAATAACATTTGACACGTTTGGATCTAACTTTATAGGCCAACTAATTGCAATGTTGCCTCATATTCGGTTGACAGTAATTGTTAGTTAGGCCTATGTGGCGGTAGAAAAAACGGTTTTATAGAAATCCCTTTAGAAAGGAACCGTTATCTATTCAACAACCGTTTCACCACTGCGTATCGATCGCATGTAATGCCTCTACTGTGTGTGCATTCATCGTGCTCATGTGAAATCCACCGCGGTGCAGAGCGCAATGAAGCGGCATAACCACACGGGTTAGTTCCCATGGGACTGTAGAGGGAGAGTTGTCTGTCATTAATACGCGGACCCGGTTTGAGCTATTATGATGCTTCCTTTTGCACAGTTTTAAACGAAATTGGTCGTTTTTCTCATGATACAGCGCCAATAATTGTATATCTCTCTAGTCTGTTTCCATTATATTCCATTCTATTCTATTCCTTAGATTTAGGATTGATTTGGGGTCAGGTGATCCTAGATCTGTGCTTATAGACCTGGGCAATAGATTATGCTATATGTCTAAATATATGTTTTGCTGTCAGTGTTGGGTAATATAGAACCATTGGGTTTCATATACTGTTCTATATGGAACCAATTTCGGGTTCTATATAGAACCATAAGAGGTGCCATATATGAAGCAAGCATAGAGCCCTTTTTGGTTCTATCCAGAACTTTTTTTCTAAGAGTGTAGGGTAAATTCGAGAATTAAGTCTTCTGTTTGTTGCTTTCTTCAAAGTAGAAGTATACAAATGATACAATATAATTGGGTTAGAAAATGTTATAATATTATATATACCTGGAATGGGACATAGACTTGACAATATGCCATACCCAACACTGAGTAAAAAAATACATGTAGGCATATACAATAATCTATTGCCCAGGAAGAAAAAAAACGAATATACACAGTAACCTATTTACCTTCAATATCTCCCTCGCTCGCTGGAGGTCTCTTTCGCTCTCCCTCCTCCCTCCCTTTGTTTTCGCTGTGGAGAGCGCTGGTGGAGCGAAGCGTGCTGGAGGTTTATGGTAATTGCGGTTCCCCGATTGGCCTTCTGGGTAGAGTCTTCGACTGGAACCGAGGCGCAGGCACTCATTCTCCGCTGTACGTTTGGGGGCGGTAGTTGTGAGTGCTCTGAATGGTGCCATACGGAAGAAAACGGAACAGTAAAACTAGGACGAAATAAAAACTAATGGGAACATTGACAGAAACACCCTAGCCTCTCACTGAAGACAATGGGCACTGTTAGTATTCTTTATTTGTTGAAAACGGAAATTCTCGCCATATTTTTGAGGTGGCGTGTGTGCTGTATGGCGAGCTCAACATGGCGCTGCAATGCATAACCAGACTGAATTAGTTTATTGTTTATTGAGACCTACGACTGTTGTTGCCACCTGTGCTCCTTGAAACATTCACGACAACGATTCACTTGGTGTATTTTTACTAATGGATATATTCACTGGGGGCAGAAACGTAGCCTATCACTGCGACTCCGTGGATCTGTTCGTTCATTGTCGCCGACTCGTCATTCCCGGATTTTTACCAACTGGAAATGTATAAAGACTAAGGATGTTTTCGTAGTCTAATCTTACCTACATGTCATTTAACAAGCACAACATTGTCACTCCTATTTGCTGTAAAGTTAAATTACAAAAGTGATATTAACCCCCGACGCACGAACTCTCGTTGGGTCGTTTTGACTGACTCGTGGATCCTAGAGAACACGGCCAAAAAAGTTCCAACTCGACATTTTGCGTTTTGGCCAAGGACAATATAATTTAGAGAAATTATTCTGGAATTTCTATCAGGTAGGCTAAGGTCATTTTTGTTAACGTTTGTGCCTTGGTTTTCCTTTCCATGTTTAGTTTTGCTTGCTTTTCTGTCATGCTCCAGTCTGAAGACTCGATCTTGTTCGGCGTCGCTCTGACTATATGGAGACTTGGCCATCTGATAAGGGCTTCTACAAAGAACTGCGTATTTAAGTGGAATATTTAGTTGCTTGCCAATGTTTTGGTGTACTGAGAGATATTTGTTAACCTAGTAGAATTCATGTTTCACATAGGCTTTGTATAAACCTAGTCTAGCTCTACACCCGTTTCTATAGAAAGATTGTAGCCTATTGATGGTGTGATATTGGATGGTTTGGCAACGGAAATGTATTCATTAGTGTTGATTAAGCCTACATGGTTTATCGTTCATCCAAACTCTTAGTAAGTCATAATGAGAGATCTAACGTTGTCACGGGACTTTCCAGCTAACCTTTTTTTCAGCCAGTCAGCTAAATTTAAAGGAAAATGTCAACAAAAAAAAAAAAGCGTGTGAGCTACACGTGTGTGATTTCGATGTAGGCTAATCTAATTCTCATGTTTCAAATGAATGGCCTGGCATAAACACATTCATTCAGTCTGTGGGAATCGGCCTATAGGCGTTTTCTATATATAAAAATAAAGATTCCGTCTTAATTTAGTGCCTCGCCCATTTTTGACACCATCCCATGTACATTGTGGAACGACTTTGCAGATAAACGCTTGTGGAGGTCATCTGTCTAATTTCACTGCGCATTTCAGCGAGTGGATGATGGTGTGGTGGGCTGTATGGTTTTCCATTCATGAACGACTTCATGGATGGAATGCGGCAATCAGGCTTTAAAATGAATTGTTATAACGGGCTCGGTGATCGAGCTCATTGAGACAGACGGGTGTAGATGTCCTGCAGGATAATGTAAGCCTACGTAAACGTGTATAAGGTTTCTGTCCCACATTGGATGATGCAAGGTCTGTTTTCTTGTACACTATATAATCTTGTCATGTTGGCAACTTGACGTGTTCTGTCGCCTTAACTTAAACGAGTCCGAACTGAAGTCCTCGCCCCGGGGACGGGAAATGACTCTTGTCACAGGCTGCGCTACGGAATTCGACTCGTTGCATATACAGTATTAGACACAAGCAAGCGCAGACGCAGCAACGGAGTGCAGTGTTTTTGGACTCATAAAAACGCCTCAATTTGTGTTTTTAAACTTTTACTCCAAGAACAGAGCGAACACAGTGGAGAAGCAACTTACTGCGCTTTAGGCTCATGGGAAAATAATACAGGCCTAGGCTGTTTATTTCACAAAAGTTATCTGGAATTTGTTTCCTGTTTCCTACTTTGCTACCATAAATTAATCCCGAATACTTGGTAGCCTAACTGAAAGCTGAATGTGGCATTAAGACCGAGGGGTTAGTTTAGTAGGCCCATTGTCACAGAGATTATTCAGAAAATATTGTCCTTTATAGGCCTACTGAAGAACCAATTTCAAACTGATTGCATTTCAAGACTAGGAATGTTTTTTGTTCATATTTCAATTTAACCAACTTGGTATGGGGGCTATGAGAGCGCAATTTACCCGCATGGCATTTGTATTTGGCATAAATGAAGGCTATCATGCTGTTGACAACTATCCAGGCATATTTCATATGACAGTCGAATCTAATGAATGCTGTCACATACGAACAATTAGGCCTACAACTTGGATACGTCTTGAAAGACATCCATTACAACAGTTACGCAAGTACCTGTAGACCCGTTATGTTCAAATAACAGATTTCAGGACACCAGAACGGATTAAACAGCTTGCCTAACCAATTGGTATTGTCAAAATCATACTTTTAACATGATTTATCTGAGAAGAGACCTCCCTACTCGCATTCTGCATGTATTTGGTGAAGGCCTACACCCCCCATTCTGTCAACCCGGGTTGTTTATTTTTAGCGCAGCCATCTCGGTCTGCTGGAGCCTTTGTGCACTCAACGCAGGCAGACAGACGAGTCGTGTCCAGAGAGACGGTGGTTTTGAGGATATTTTTTACTTCATCCACCAGCTTGAAATGTGATATGGAAATAGTAAGTCGTTGGCCAACCGCCGAGAACATTCGGCGTCAGATTAACATTTATTTCGGCTTTTTCTTTTGAACAATGGGAAGAGTAATAAGGCATCAACGATAAGCGTGATTGACTCACGGTTGTCAAGCTTTTTCTGCTGTCACAATATTAGCTGGTTGTTGTCATGTAGGCCTAAATGAGGCCTTTCTCTGACAGTAGGCCTATAGGCTACTTCTAACATATGCCGAATCTATTAATAGGATATAGGTCCGCTATTTTCCCGAGTTTGACACAATCAGTGGAAACGCTTGTGAAGGAAAATAAACCCACGGTACTGCAGTGAGCTGTAGAGAGAATTGCTTAGTCGACTCCCGCTGGAGATGTCACAGTTTGATTGAAGCTTTTCCTCTACAAGGCGAGTCTCCCCTGGGACTGCGGTCCGGAAACAGGAGAACTCTTCTCTCCGCTTCAGAGCGCTTTTGTGCCGCAGCAGGAGCTCTGTATGCACGGTTCTCTGCGCTCTCTCGTAAAAGGACGCCTCCTGACGCCCACACATTGTTTTCTTTACGCGACGTTCTCACCAGCAGCCAGAATGCACCTAAGTAGAAAGGATAACAGCCCCGAGGTACCTTGCACTAGGGGCACATATTTTATTTAAATGGGACCCTGGGCCCGTCGAATTGGAGCAGCCAAGTTTTAGGTCAAGTGAGGGACACCTCCGTGGTGTTTGGCTGGCTGTTTCTGCTCGCCACCCATTGATTTTGTGAATTTGTCACGCCTTGCTTTGAATGACACGTCTATGATTCTGTAATATAAACGGTGCAATTAGACGGCATGATATATGTTGGGTGCTCGTCTTATCCTAGGCCTATAGCCTACAAATAACCTAGGTCGTTGGATAAAGTCTAGCCTACATGTTTACGTTATTGATGAATTTGTTAGGCGAATCCACATTGTAAAACCACCACCATGCCCGTAGCCAGGGGTGTTGCCGTGTTTCCTAAATCCCGACACTGTCATTGTCAAAACGTGTCTGTGTAGGCTGATCCCCTGATGCAATAAAAAACAATACAAACTGTAAAATTAAGTAAAACCCTTTGAACTACTTTTTGGATAGGTTTAGGGCCGTATTATTTTGGATTGGTTTTATGCACCAACAAACAAAGCCGTCAACCTCCAGAAGGAGTGAGGGAGAGCGCAATGGTTTGGTTTCACATTGAATTGCCAACAGGAAACGAATAACACGACCATTAAATTATTGCGCATAAGGGGACTTGTTTTTCTGACCAGCAACGTTTTATCCGTTCGAATAATGGCGCGCCCAACGCATCCATGGTTGTAATCTGAAGTCTGGACACGCTCGTTTCCCTGAAAATGATTAATCAATCGGAATACAACTAATCCATTTTATTTAGTAATTTTATTAATGAATTAAATTATGTTAATGATTATGTTAATAAATATTATATTATATTGCCATAATGCAGTATGCCTAGACAATCACACAAATGTGTGCATTGGCCAATGTCACAAATATAAATGTTATATTGAAATGTAAATGAATGTAGACAGAGGGACAAATTACAGATTAATGACGAATTGCTTGTCTCACATTGCGGTGAGTGAGTGGAACAATTCCCTTGGCTGCGAACCTCTTCGCGAAAGAACATTGCACGAGAGACCTCTGTTCTGTGTGACGAAGGGGGGAAGTTGTTTCGTAACAGGCTTATCAAATATCTGCGGTTAAGGAGCACAGGCAGGCTGCTGCTGGAGCGAGTCGCACGAAACAAAACCAGACTACAGGCTGCTTTGTCTGGGGTGCTGCTAGGGCATCGAAGCGTCATGAGAGTTGGAGCCAAAATAGAGATAGGGGGGAGGGACTCCAAATGTGAAAGATAAAGGGAAGCAAGGCCAAAACAACAAATGGCTCAGCTGGCACTTTGCATTTTAACTGGATTAAATAAAAAAAACATGAGTTCATTTCTGGCCATTTCAGTCAGACCAATAATATAATCATTTTCTGTAAAAAAAATAAACACCAGTCAGACAGCTCAATAGGTATGGTTAGATATGCACTATATATATATCATTCAAGGGTTTTTCTTAATTTGTACTATTTTCTACATTGTAGAATAAATGTGAAGACATCAACACTATGAAATAACACGTATGGAATCATGTAGTAACCAAAAAAGTGTTGAACAAATCAAAATATATTTTGTTTTTGAGATTCTTCAAAGTAGCCACCCTTTGCCTTGATGACAGCTTTGCACAATCTTGGCATTCTCTCAACCAGCTTCACCTGGAATGCTTTTTCTTTTCAACAGTCTTGAAGGAGTTCCCACATATGCTGAGCTGTTGGCTTCTTTTCCTTCACTCTGCAGTCCAACTCATCCCAAATCATCTCAATTGTGTTGAGGTTGGGTGATTGTGGAGGACAGGTCATCTGATGCAATACTCCATCACTCTCCTTCTTGGTCAAATAGCCATTACACAGCCTGGAGGTGTGTGGGGTCATTGTCCTGTCCCACTATGTACAAACCCGATGGGATGGCGTATCGCTGCAGAATGCTGTAGTAGACATGCTGGTTAAGTGTGTCTTGAATTCTAAATAAATCAAAGACAGTGTCACCAGCAAAGCACCCCCACACCATCACACCTCCTCCTCCATGCTTCACGGTGGGAACTACAAATGCAGAGATAATCCGTTCACCTACGCTGTGTCTCACAAAGACACGGCGGTTGGAACCAAAAATCTCAAATTTAGACCAGACCAAAGGACAGATTTCCACCGGTCTAATGTCCATTGCTCGTGTTTCTTGGCCCAAGCAATTCTCTTCTTCTTATTGGTGTCCTTTAGTTGTGGTTTCTTTGCAGAAATTTGACCATGAAGTCCTGATTCACGCAATCTCCTCTGAACAGATGTTGAGATGTCTGTTACTCGAACTCTGTGAAGCATTTTTTGGGGTGGCAATTTCTGAGGCTGGTAACTCTAATGAACTTATCCTCTGCAGCAGAGGTAACTCTGGGTCTTCCTTTCCTCTAGCGGTTCTCATGAGAGTCGGTTACATCATAACGCTTGATGGTTTTTGCGACTGCACTTGAAGAAACGTTCTACGTTCTTGACAGTTTCCGCATTGACTGACCTTCATGCCTTAAAGTAACGATGGACTGTCATTTCTCTTTGCTTATTTGAGCTGTAATATGGACTTGCTCTTTTACCAAATAGGGCTATCTTCTGTATACCACCCCTACCTTGTCACAACACCACTGATTGCTTCAAATGCATTAAGAAGGAAATACATTCCAGAAATGAACTTTTAAAAAGGCATACCTGTTAATTGAAATGCATTCCAGGTGACTACCTCGTGAAGCTGGTTGAGAGAATGCAAAGCTGTCATCAAGACAGATTGGCTACTTTGAAGAATCTAAAATATATTTTGATTTGTTTAACCCTTTTTTGTTTACTACATGATTCCATATGTGTTATTTCATAGTTTTGATGTCTTCACTATTATTCTACACTGTAGAAAATAGTAAAAATAAAGAAACCCTTGAATGAGTAGGTGTGTCCAAACTTTTGACTGTGTGTGTGTATAAAAAAAAAATATATATATATATTTACATATGATTCATTCTAGGTGTTTGAAAAATGTAGAATTAACCAATTTACAGACACGGGCTAGTCCCCCTCTGGACCACCCCCCAGCCATCCTCATGTACTTTGTTCCCTCTCAGATTTTTGGTGTACATGACACCCCTGGT
This sequence comes from Oncorhynchus mykiss, assembly GCF_013265735.2. Lineage (NCBI taxonomy): Eukaryota > Metazoa > Chordata > Actinopteri > Salmoniformes > Salmonidae > Oncorhynchus > Oncorhynchus mykiss. The sequence continues at coordinate 10,318,970 of NC_048571.1, read as the reverse complement.
CTGACGAATAGGTTTTCTCCGTAGCCTATGGAAAGCAGTTCTGTGAATCAGAACAAACAATACAACCCTGTTTTCGCTCTAGAAATAAGCAAGTCTCCTTCTGTCTATTCAATAGCACATGCCGTTGATAGAGAGTGGAGTTTGTTTATCCTGGGCAAGGGGGAGGGGTGTACGAACTGGGTTTATCTCTCCACTCCCTCCCGCCCTCTCCTCCTCCCTGTCGGCTGACTGAAAGCTAGGGTCATGGAGGGTGTGGAGAATGAATGTGGAGAACGTGACTGAACTGTTGTTACACTCTGCGCTATAGACTCCTCCTTGAGTAGAACTGGAAATGATTTAATGGTTGCAGTGAATGTGATGTCTATAGGGAATAGGTCAGGGATTTGGTTGTAGGAGTGATGCGAGACCATTGGAATTGTCCAGGCATGGTCCTACGTTGTGTGTGATCTGAGGTCCAGAGTGTATCAATTTGATGAATGTGCTAATAGGACTGTTATTACACTACATTATAATGTATTTTGTTCAAAAGACAGGTATTCGTCTTCTATGTTCCTATGTAGCTCAGTTGGTCCAGCATGATCCTCTGTAGCTCAGTTGGTCCAGCATGGTCCTCTGTAGCTCAGTTGGTCCAGCATGGTCCTGTGTAGCTCAGTTGGTCCAGCATGGTCCTCTGTAGCTCAGTTGGTCCAGCATGGTCCTCTGTAGCTCAGTTGGACGAGCATGATCCTCTGTAGCTCAGTTGGTCCAGCATGGTCCTCTGTAGCTCAGTTGGTCCAGCATGGTCCTCTGTAGCTCAGTTGGTCCAGCATGGTCCTCTGTAGCTCAGTTGGTCCAGCATGGTCCTCTGTAGCTCAGTTGGACGAGCATGATCCTCTGTAGCTCAGTTAGACGAGCATGGTCCTCTGTAGCTCAGTTGGTCCAGCATGGTCCTCTGTAGCTCAGTTAGACGAGCATGGTCCTCTGTAGCTCAGTTGGTCCAGCATGGTCCTCTGTAGCTCAGTTAGACGAGCATGGTCCTCTGTAGCTCAGTTGGTCCAGCATGGTCCTCTGTAGCTCAGTTAGACGAGCATGGTCCTCTGTAGCTCAGTTGGTCCAGCATGGTCCTCTGTAGCTCAGTTGGTCCAGCATGGTCCTCTCTAGCTCAGTTAGACGAGCATGGTCCTCTGTAGCTCAGTTGGTCCAGCATGGTCCTCTGTAGTTCAGTTAGACGAGCATGGTCCTCTGTTGGTCGAGCATGGTCCTCTGTAGCTCAGTTGGTCGAGCATGGTCCTCTGTGGCTCTGTTGGTCGACCGACCATGGTTCTCTGTAGCTCAGTTGGGAGTCCCATTGGACGGCTCACAATTGGCCCAGCATTGTCCGGGGTAGGCCGTCACTGTAAATAAGAATTTGTTCTTAATTGACTTGCCTAGTTAAATAAAGGTTAAATAAAAAAAATTTAAGTCGCTTTGAATGAAAGCATCTGCTAAATGGCATTCATATATATTGCTACTGACTGGTACTCTGTGTGTGTATTGCTACTGCAGTATCTAGGTTGTGCACATACTTCCATCCTTTACTTTGTTGATTGTCACCTGAAGTGATAAACTGGAACTTTCTAAGGATACTTTTATTCCACCAGAATTTGCCCCCAATCCACATGTGGGAATTTGCATACATCTAAAACGTTGGAAGTCCCCTCGACACGTTGTTTTTGCCCCATTTCTTTGTTCAGGTTGCTTGGCAATGGTAATGTTGTTTCGTAGCTGCAATGTTGCTATGCAAATGACGAAAGCAGCGAGCCAGAGGGGAGCATGGAGGAAGCGTGAGGTGGGGACAGTTTGATGGATGAAAATGGCCACTCTCTCCCTCCTCTCCCCCCTCCTTCAATGGCTGGAGATAAGGGCAGGCCTGCATTATTGAAATCCCACGTCTGTAAACCCATCAATAGCGGGTGACTGACTGTGTGTGTGTATGTGTGTGGCATGCGTCTGGTGTGTGTTTGTGTATGTCATCTCCTGCCCAAGGCCCCCTCTCCTTTTTTATGTCGCAGCCAAGCTGTGTGGCTGGAAAGCCCAGGTGAGGCAGCAAGCTGTGTGGCTGGAAAGCCCAGGTGAGGCAGCAAGCTGTGTGGCTGGAAAGCCCAGGTGAGGCAGCAAGCTGTGTGGCTGGAAAGCCCAGGTGAGGCAGCAAGCTGTGTGGCTGGAAAGCCCAGGTGAGGCAGCAAGCTGTGTGGCTGGAAAGCCCAGGTGAGGCAGCAAGGTGATTGCATATTTGTCAGAGCGCAGCGAGCATTTCCCTGTGACAGATGAAAGCCACTGGGGCCGTTGGATTATGAGTTATGTTTTGCCTAGGAGACGAGCTGAGAGGAGGCATTTGTTATCATTGCTCTGGCTCCGTGATCCCAAACGAAATATCAAATTTCTATACCATAGATGCATTACATTTGCTAAGATTTGATTAGTCCAAGAAATTGATCTGTTCACTGGACGTGCTACCTTGTCCCGGACCTGCGGTTTCTTCCTCTCTCCCGGTCTCTTCCTCTCTCTCTCTCGGTTTTTTCCTCTCTCTCTCGGTTTCTTCCTCTCTCTCTCGGTTTCTACCTCTCTCTCTCGGTTTCTTCCTCTTTCTCTCGGTTTCTTCCTCTCTCTCTCGGTTTCTTCCTCTCTCTCTCGGTTTCTTCCTCTCTCTCTCTCTCTCTCTCTCTCTCTCTCTCTCTCTCGGTTTCTTTCTCTCTCTCGGTTTCTTTCTCTCTCTCGGTTTCTTCCTCTCTCTCTCTCTTTCTCTCTCTCGGTTTCTTCCTCTCTCTCTCTCTCTCTCTCTCTCTTTCGGTGCATGCTGGGAGTTTTTTGGAGTTTGAGTGTTTGGTGTGGAAAGCTCTATCCTAACTAACTTTCTTGATTCTTTTATTTACATGTTATTTTCTATGGTGGAGGGTTAATTAAATATTTGTTTTAGCGGTATCCAAAGTTTTTTTTTCAAAGTTAGGGTGGAAGAGGACAGAGTAACTTTCCTGGGGGTTGGAAGGTGTAGTGTGCGCAATGGCTTCTCAGCCTAGCGCGGAGGAGACGCTGTCGATACAGCATGGATTCAGGTGTGTTCCTGAGAACGGAGTTAAGGTGGAGGAGGTTCTGCTCGCGGTCGGTGAACAGGTAGGAGCTGAGTTTATACATTCTGCTTCTAGAATGAACAAAGCTGTGGTTGTGTTCATGAAAAGGGCTAATTTGGTCGGTAGGCTAATTGCTAGCGGAATATTTGTAAGGGATGTGTTGGTGTCAATTTCACCTCTCTCTACCCCTTCAACAAGAGTTGTAGTGGCAAATTTGCCTCCGTTTATTACGGATGATCAAATTAGGAAAGAGCTGAGTCGTTTTGGTAAGTTTGCTAGCGGTTTCCGTGTACTGTCAGCAGGTTTTCAGGCAGATGCCGTTAAGCACGTTGTTTCGTTCAGGAGGCAAGTGTTTATGTTTCTGAACAATAATGAGCAACAGCTAAATGTGCATTTTAAAGTGAGGCATGGGGAGGGGCTCTATGCCGGTTTTGCCAGCACAGATAGTCTACGGTGTTTTGAATGTGGGGATTTGGGGCACAAGAGTTTTGCGTGCCCACATAAAGGCCATAGACAAGGTGAGGGTACAACGGCAGGTGGGGGAAATCGAGGTCAAAATGCAGGGGGTAAGGAGATGCAGATAGCAGAGGCTGGGCCTAGTCAGTCTAGAGATGGTGGTGTAGATGAGGCTGGGCCTAGTCAGGCTAGAGATGGTAGGGTAGTGGAGGCTGGGTCTAGTCAGGCTAGAGATGGTGGAGAAGCAGAGGCTGGGTCTAGTCAGGCTAGAGATGGTAGGGTAGTGGAGGCTGGGTCTAGTCAGGCTAGAGATGGTGGAGAAGCAGAGGCTGGGTCTAGTCAGGCTAGAGATGGTGGGGTAGCTGAGGCTGGGCCTAGACATGCTATGGAGGGTGGTGCAGATGATGCTGGGCCGAGTCATGCTATGGAGGGTGGTGCAGATAATGCTGGGCCGAGTCATGCTATGGAGGGTGGTGTAGCTGAGGCTGGCCCTAGTCATGCTATGGAGGGTGGTGTAGCTGAGGCTGGCCCTAGTCATGCTATGGAGGGTGGTGCAGATGATACTGCGTCTAGTCAGGTAATTCTAGTGGATGAGGAGAGTATAGTGGGGAAGTGTAAGAGATTAGGGGGGGAGGAGGAAGGTGTCAAGAGGAAAAAGAAAAAGGGTGTGGACAAAGGCACCATGGAAATGTTGCCTGTTGCTGTGGGTGAGGCCCTAACCAGAGAGAAAGGGCAGGTGGTCAGGGTGGGAGATAGAGAAGAGGAGGAAAGTGAGTCTGAGGAAGAGGATGAGGAGTTATTTTTTTCAGACTCCTCTTCAATTGGCCCGGAGCTGACATCCAGTCAACCCGAGGGGTCTAAGTACACGTTGAGAGAACTGACAAGGTTCCTGAATGAGACTAAGGGGAAAAAAGTTAATCTTGAGGCTTTTTTTCCTGATCCTAGGAAGTTTGTAAGATCAGTACAACATGCTATGAGAAATGAGGGGCATGGTGTCCTCTCACCCAGGAAACGGTTTAGGTTGAGGAAGTGGGTCACAACAGTGCGTAAAGGTTTACCTTCAGACACTGTTTAGATGTTTAATTTCTTACTGACACTGGGGCTTTTTGAGCTTTGCTATTGGTCTATTTCTCTGCTGGCTTTTCTCCCACTTCTTATGGAGACTCTTCGGGTAGGCTCGCTCAATATAAATGGCGCCAGAGATGCGGGAAAGAGGAGTGTGTTGGGTGAATATGTAAAACAAAAAAAAGTACAGGTGTTGTTTCTGCAGGAGACGCATAGTGATGTGGTGAATGAAGTTGATTGGGGGCTCTGGTGGAAAGGGGCAAGTGTGTTGAGCCATGGGACAAATCTTAGTGCAGGGGTGGCAGTCCTTTTTGCACCTGGTCTGGCTGTAAAAATTTGCTCCTCAAAGGAGGTGTGTAGGGGTAGGTTGCTTGTTGTTAAAGCAGAAATTAACAACATGTGTTTTGTCTTTATAAATGTGTATGCGCCTAACACAGGGAGAGAAAGAGGGGTTCTATTTGGGAGTCTTAGACAGGAACTCTCACAAGTAGCGCCTGAGGAGACGCTGGTGATCGGAGGTGACTGGAACTGTACAATGGATTTTACAAAAGACAGAAATGGGGAAGAGCCTCATTCAGTGTCAGTGGGAGTGTTAAGGGATATCTTTAATCAGTTTGACCTAGTGGATGTTTGGAGAACTAAACATCCAAACACAAGACAGTATACGTGGGTGAAGGTTTTTGGGGCTAGGGTGAGTGCAGCTCGACTTGATCGCTTTTACATGTCCAGGAATCAGAGCAATAGGCTGCTGGGTGCTACCATTCTCCCAGTGGGGTTTTCGGATCACCACATAACCATGGCTCGGCTGTCTATTTCACCAGGGCCCCGGCAGGCATCTTATTGGAAGTTCAATGTAAAGCTCTTACAAGATGCCACTTTTTGCTCAGGTTTCCAGACTTTTTGGGAAAGATGGGGGCAGCGAAGAGAGGAGTATGAGTCTCTGAGTCAATGGTGGGATGTGGGGAAAGTGCAAATTCGGCTTTTCTGTCAACAGTATACTGCTCTCTCATCCTCAGAGGCTAGGAGAGTATTGGGGGAACTAGAGCGGTGTATTAGTGAGATGGAGGTAGAGATGGTGGGGCAAGGCAATGTAGGCCTCCAGGCTAACTTAGCCGAATTACGTAGGGACCTGGGCAGTTTTTTCCAGGTTAAAGCAAAGGGAGCACTTGTAAGAGCTAGGTTCTCCATGCTCAAGGAGATGGATGCTCCCAGCTCCTTCTTCTTTGGTTTGGAAAGACAGAGCAGTGAATCCAAGGGTATGCATTGTCTACGGCTGTCTGATGGGCGGGTGACCTCTGTGGTGGGGGAGATGCGGGAGCGGACTGTGGAGTTTTATACTGAATTGTATAGGGCAGAAATGTGTGATCCTATGTGTGCTCAGGTCTTGTTCGCAGGACTCCCTAAGCTCTCTCGGGCACAGAGGGATGAAATGGACATTCCTCTGTTGTCACATGAACTGGCAGAGGCAGTAACCCAGATGTCCCCCGGTCGTGCACCTGGGGTCGATGGACTTCCAGTGGAATTTTACAAAAAATTCTGGGGAACAATTGGACAGGATTTATTTTGCGTGTTGCGTGAATGCGTCAGGGTAGGAGAGTTGCCGATGAGCTGCCGTCGGGCGGTTCTGACTCTCCTGCCCAAAAAAGGGGACTTGTGTGAACTTAAGAACTGGAGGCCTGTGGCATTACTCTGTGCGGACTACAAGATTTTTGCCAAGGTCCTCTCTAACAGACTGAAGTCCCATCTGGACTCTATAATACACAAGGACCAGACATATTGTGTACCGGGACGCTCAATCACGGACAACTTGTTCTTGATTAGGGACATGTTGGATTTGTCGAGAGGTTCTAATGTGAACTTTGGACTGGTCTCTTTAGATCAAGAGAAGGCTTTTGATAGAGTGGATCATGAGTATCTGTTTAATGTTATGTCTGTGTTTGGGTTTGGGAAGAGTTTTGTGACCTGTGTGAAGCTGTTGTATGCTGGGGCGTCATGTATGGTTAAGGTGGGAGGGGGGCTCAGTAGGCCAGTCTGGGTGAGACGGGGTATTAGACAAGGATGCCCTCTATCTGGGCAGCTGTACACACTAGCCATTGAGCCTTTTTTAGGACTGCTACGCAGGAGACTGCGGGGAGTGTGCTGGATAGGCATGGATGTGGTGACAGGAATAGCAGTCTCAGCATATGCAGATGATGTTTCTGTGATGGTCAGGGATGGGCAAGATATGCAGGAACTAGAGACCAGTCTGAAGGTGTACGAGGGAGCTTCATCAGCTAAGGTAAACTGGGGCAAGAGCAAAGCTCTGTTATGTGGGGCATGGGGGGATAGGGCTCCTCCTCTGCTTCCAGGGGGTTTGCAGTGGGGTTGTGAAGGGCTTAAAGTGTTGGGGGTGTACCTGGGCTCTGAGAGGTGGGTCAGCAAGAACTGGGAGGGGCTGTCACAGGCAGTGGTGCCAAGACTGGCCAGGTGGAGGTGGCTCCTGTCCCAAGTGTCATATAGAGGGAGGGTGCTGATAATCAACAACCTGGTGGCATCTTCCTTGTGGCATAAACTGGCTGTCCTCAACCCCCCCGCCGGTCTGCTTGCAGACCTGCAACGCAAGCTGGTGGACTTCTTTTGGTCGGGACATCACTGGCTGAAGGCAGCAGTTTTGTACATGACCGTCCACGAAGGAGGACAGGGCTTGGTGGAACTGGAGAGCAGGATGGCTGCTTTCCGACTAAAGGCGGTGCAGAGACTGCTGTACCACACTGATGTTGGCTGGAGGGAACCAGCATGCGCGCTGCTGAGGAGAGCTGGCGGATTAGGGTTGGACCGGCAGCTGTTCCTCATGAAGCTGGAGAGGCTGAGTACAGCAGGTCTCTCAGAGTTTTACTCTGCGGTGCTGAGGGCCTGGCAGCTGCTAAGGCCCACACGAGAAGGGGGTGTGGAGCCTGGGCAGTGGGTGTGGGAGGAGCCTATCTTCCACAACCCAGCCATCCCTTTGAGATCGGTTCAGTCGGCCACCCTGCAGAGGCAACTGATGGCAGGAGGTTTACAAAGGCTGGGTGACCTGAGACTGCTGGGAGAGGAGGGGTGGAAAACCCTGGAGGTCTTGGCGCAACAAACAGGAGTAACGTCTCTTAGGCTGCTGGAAAGATTCCTGGAGGAGGTCCAGGAGGCACTGTCTGAGCCGGTAAGGGGGGTGTTTGAGAGGCCAAAGGGAGAGGGGCCACCAATGTTCCCGCCACTGCAGGTGACGGCAGAGACTGGAGACTGGCAAGGGGGTCTGGAGGACTTGTTAGATTTTAACACTCCGAGCCTGGGGGAGTTTGAGGGGGTGGGAGGTAAAGCCCTCTACAACCTCTGCGTTAAGGTTAGGAGCATTAGAAGCCTAACAGGAGTGAAGGCACATCAGTGGCAGGGGGTATGTGGGGCGGAGAGTATGGTGGGTTTTCGATGGAGGGCGCTCTACAAACCCCCAGTACCAAAGAGGTCAGGGGACCTCCAGTGGAGGGTTCTTCATGGAGCCCTGGCCACTAACAGCTGGTTGGCACGGGTTGATCCGGGAATTGGGCAGGGGTGTCCTTTCTGTCAAATGAAAGAAACTGTAATTCATGTGTTTTCTGTGTGCACCAGGTTAATGCCATTAATGTCTCTGTTGGAATGTCTGTGTGACAGGTTGGGGGTGGTTTTTGCTGTTGGGATGTTTATAATGGGATACAGGTATTCGAGTAAGGAGAAAGAAAAATGTGTTTTGTTGAATTTTCTGTTTGCTCAGGCAAAGTTAGCTATTTGGCTAACAAGGAGGAACAGGGTTAAAGGTGGGGGTATAACAGACCCTTTACTACTGTTTAATGGGATGGTCTCTGCGCGCCTTAGGGTTGAGTTTGAGTTCTATAAAATGATCAAATGTGTGGAGATGTTTGAGGAGATATGGTGTGTTGGGGGGGCTGTCTGTATTGCTGGGGAAGATGTTTTGGATATACGGTTGTAGGAGAGGGTTTTTGTGTATGGTGATTTGTATCATGTGGTAGAGGATATATTTTTATTTTTTATTTTAGGGGAGGTGGGGGGGGGGTGAGTTTTAAATGAATTGAGAATGTTTCAATAAAGAAAGACCAAAAGTCAAAAAAAAGTCTCTCGGTTTCTTCCTCTCTCTCTCTCTCTCTCTCTCTCTCTCTCTCTCTCTCTCTCGGTTTCTTCCTCTCGCTCTCTCTCTCTCTCTCTCTCTCTCTCTCTCTCTCTCGGTTTCTTCCTCTCTCTCACTCTCTCTCTCTCTCTCTCGGTTTCTTCCTCTCTCTCTCTATCTCTCTCTCTATCTCTCTCTCTCTCTCTCTCACTCTCTCTCTCTCTTGGTTTCTTCCTCTCTCTCTCGGTTTCTTCCTCTCTCTCTCGGTTTCTTCCTCTCTCTCTCTCGGTTTCTTCCTCTCTCTCTCTCTCTCTCTCGGTTTCTTCCTCTCTCTCTCTTTCTCTCTCTCGGTTTCTCTCTCTCTCTCTCTCGGTTTCTTCCTCTCTCTCTCTCTCTCTCTCTCTCTCTCTCTCTCGGTTTCTTCCTCTCTCTCTCTCTCGGTTTCTTCCTCTCTCTCTCTCTCTCGGTTTCTTCCTCTCTCTCTCGGTTTCTTCCTCTCTCTCTCTCGGTTTCTTCCTCTCTCTCTCGGTTTCTTCCTCTCTCTCTCTCAGTTTCTTCCTCTCTCTCTCTCTCTCGGTTTCTTCCTCTCTCTCTCTCGGTTTCTTCCTCTCTCTCTCTCGCTCTCTCTCTCTCGCTCTCTCTCTCTCGCTCTCTCTCTCGGTTTCTTCCTCTCTCTCTCTCTCTCTCTCTCGGTTTCTTCCTCTCTCTCTCTCTCTCGGTTTCTTCCTCTCTCTCTCTCGGTTTCTTCCTCTCTCTCTCTCTCTCTCTCTCTCTCTCTCGGTTTCTTCCTCTCTCTCTCTCTCTCTCTCTCTCACGGTTTCTTCCTCTCTCTCTCTCTCTCTCTCTCTCTCTCTCTCTCTCGGTTTCTTCCTCTCTCTCTCTCGGTTTCTTCCTCTCTCTCTCGGTTTCTTCCTTGGTTCCTGTCTTTCTAGTGAGGTTTTCCTAGCCACTGTTCTTCTGTATTGCTTGGTCTTCTGGGTTTTAGGATGGGTTTCTTTTTTTGTTCAAAGATTTTATTTTCTTAACAATACACATACCAACATCATTTAGTTAGTTATGCTCCAACTCTCTCCATCTTGTGCCAACATCAATTATTTGTAGTCCTAGTTCCGATAGTTGTATATTTTCTTTCTAAGAGGAACCCTGACCAGTTCACCCGACGTGCTACCTTGTCACCTGCTGTTTTGACTCTATCTTGCGCTCTTTGTCGCGCGCTCTCTAGGTTCCTGCCTTTCTAAGCACTTTTTTCCTAGCCACTGCTTTTCTGCATTGCTTGCTCTTTGGGGTTTTAGGCTGGGTTTCTGTATAAGCATTTTGTGTCGTCTGCTGATGTAAAAAGGGCTTTATAAATTTGATTGATTGATTGATGGCAACACACATTCATTCTGTCTTTGTCGTGACAGGATTGTACCAGTGAGGGATGGTGGGAGGCAGACTACCCATGTGGATCTAACCATCCAGGAACCACCACATCACACAAAGCATGGTAAGCTACGATATGAAGCCCTCTCTGTAATGTAGTGAATGGCAGACCTGGAAGAGCCCTCCACAAGGGCTTTGGTTTTCATTTGGATGTAGGATTACTGTGGTGTAGCTACTCCTCCACTGGGCTGCCTGCTATCATTTCTAAATGGGTCCTGCAGTTGATCCAATAGGAGATGAATCAGGCAGGCAGGAAACCCAATTAATCCACTTCCTGGCATCAGTACTCTACTCTGTCATGGACTCGCTCTGTCCAAATAGTATTTTGCTATCTCTCAAATACTTTGAGTGTTTGATTGAGCCTGCCTTGCAGTACGAGTTGGGTGAAAATGTGCACTTTTGGGACGATTTCATTGGTGCCATTGCGCCAGGCAGGCTCAATCAAGTGCAGCTGAAGTATTTGAATAAAAAACAATACTGTTTGAACCCAGGTATGGTTTGGTCTGTGGGAGTAGAACAGAGGGCTGGTCTACTGTAGCGGTACATCAGCAATCCAGGTAGACATGAATCCCCCTGCTAGTGATGATGGATCAGACTGATACATGTCGTTTGCCTGGCTGCCTCAAAGGCTTCTCTTCCCCTGTTAGGAATCAGCTGCAGCTAGCGCTTCCCTCTTACAAGAGCCAGATAGAGCAAGGATTCAATCCAAATGGCACCCTATTCCCTATATAGTGCACTGCTTTAGACCAGAGTAGTTCTCTAAATAGGGAATAAGGTGCCATTTGCAAAGCAAGGCTCCATATTCTGCTGCTTGTGTGGCGTCTCTCCAATGACCTTGACTTTCCCTTGTTGTAGAGTGGGTCCGGAGACGTGTTCTTAAGTGTTGTGGTTACAGTATGGAGACAGGGCATTTTAAAATGGAGCTCTCTGTTAAATGAATCCCCCCGTGCTTGATTAATGGAGATTTATTACTAATGTGCTCCTGATGGAAATTCTACAAAATATACCCACGTCTCCGGCTAGTGGTCTCTTGATTTGTGTTAACTGTTTAAGAGGGTCTTACTACAGCTTTAAAAGTTGATAGTGGATCTATTTTTATTGAGGGGAAATTCAACTTATTATATTTCCAAAAGTGAGTTAATTCACTTTAATATTCTCTAATGTAATATCACAAGAGCTTGTCTAGTAGGACTCCACAGTATGCTGAGAAACCATAAACGTGTATAAATGAGAATATCATCCCTTTAGTGCTATAAGGCTCAGTCTCTCATCCCTCTCTTTGGCGCTGTGTGTTGTCTTGTTGCAGGTGGATGCGAGTGCTGCTTGCAGAATGAACCCGCTAGCTGCCCTGGGCATGGACCGTAGCAGCCTGATGAGGGAGAGCCTCTGCGTCCACGGAGGGATGGTCTACCCGGGCATCCGCACCTTGTCCGCCTCCGAAAAAGCCAGGGAGGGGGTCTCCTCATTGCCCCTGGGCTACGACCTAGTCTACAAACCTGAAGGGTTGACCTTGGACGGCAGGAAGCCTGGTAACGGTTATGTGGGTCTGTATAAGAGCTCTCCCCCTGGGTTGCAGAGGCCTGGTGGAGGAGGGGAGGGCCTGGGAATGGAGCGGCGTGTGGGGCCTGGAGATAAACCCTCTGAGCTGGGCCTCAACGGCAGCAACGGCTTCCTGCGACTGCCCTGGGCAGTAAACCCGTACGCGGACCCCGGACTGTACCCCTTCCTGGACTCCTCCAAATACGCTGCCCTCAACATGTACAAGGCCTCGTTCCTGTCCCAGCCCTCACCCTACCTGCCCCAGCACCTGGCCTATCAGTCCCTGTGTGGAGGGGCGGGGGGTAGCGCTGCTGGGGCAGAGCGCCTCTTCTACATGCCCCCGTATCCCCCGGCCCCCATCTCCTCCCCTCTGGCCCCTCCTATGAGGATCCCCATGGCCACGGTGGTCCCCAACACCCTCTCACCGATGCAGGGCCTGGGGCCCCGGATTCACCATGAGGCCTCCCCCTATGGGTCCCAGCTTCACCAGCAGCACCAAGCCCACCAGCAGTCCCAACCCCATCACCAGTCACATAGTGACAGGCAGCCCCAGTCCCAACCCCATCACCAGTCACATAGTGACAGGCAGCCCCAGTCCCAACCCCATCACCAGTCACATAGTGACAGGCAGCCCCAGTCCCAACCCCATCACCAGTCACATAGTGACAGGCAGCCCCAGTCCCAACCCCATCACCAGTCACATAGTGACAGGCAGCCCCAGTCCCAACCCCAGTCCCATAGTGACAGGCAGTCCCAGTCCCAACCCCATCACCAATCACACAGTAGAGACAGGCAGCCCCAGTCCCAACCCCAGTCCCATAGTGACAGGCAGCACAACAACAGCAGCAGTAGTAAGCTCAGCCGGACTTCCTCTAGTAAGAGCTCTGGCAGCAGCAGCATTCACAACAGTAGCAGTATTACCAGTAGTAGCAGTAGTAGTGCTGGGACTGGCATTAGCAGCAGCCTACCAGTGGACTCCACCCAAGCACTTATAATGCAGTCCCCCCGCACAGCCCCCCACCCTCCCCAGACCTCAGTCCCTCCCCCCTCTCCTCTCATAGACAACAGCACTTTGGACATCCAGAAGTCACTGTTCCGAAGCCCCCCCTGCTCCTCCACCACCACCACCTCTTCCTCCCCGTCGGTGTCCCATCCTTTCTACATGAGCAGCATGGCCTCTGAGCACCGCTCCCCGGTGCGGTCCGGCAGCAACACCCACAAAGCCAAAGAGCAGGGCAGCAGCTCAGAGCACAGGAATGTGGAGAGGAATGGGGAAAGGAAGCAGAGCCAGTCCCCTTTAAAGACTTTGTCCTCTGATAGACCAGCAGTACTACAGGCTCCTGCCAAAGACCCTGCGGACAAGCCTCTGGATCTGTCAGCCAAAATCCTGGAGTTGGAAGGCTCCCCAAACATATTCCCCCCAAAACTAGAGGTCTTGGCTAAGCTGGGCTACTCGCCCGCGGCTCGATACGGCTTACCCCCCAGCCGGGAGCTCCTCAAAGAGACCCTCTCCCCGTCAGGGGCTTCCTCCAAAACCTCTGAGAGGCCTGAGATCATTAGCACTTTACGCTCCTCCTGGGTGGTGCCCAGCCCGACCCCGGTCCACGACAGCTCCAGCTCAGACGCCAACCACAACAAAGACCCCCGCGTTATCAAACATAAAAACCTGGAGAACTTGTCTTCACAGCAGCAGCGAAGCTCTTCCTGTCCCAGGATAGGTGAGGTTGATGGGGCTGTCGCCCCCAGCCATGCCCCAGCTGTGGTAGCCCCTTCTGGGAGCCGACCGTCCTCTGCCTCCGCCTCTCCCAAGGTCAACGGTGATTGGCCAAGATCCTCCCCCAACTACTCTGAGACAGCCCCTTCTTCCAAGAGAGTGGGCAGCCATCCCTCTTCTGGGAAGCCATTGAAACCCCTCAAGAAACCAGAGGCTCAGGAGATGCCCTTCAAACCCCAGCAGCCGCCCCACTTAGACAACAGCCATCCGTCCGGCCACCCCCCTAGCCAACTCTATCTCCCCCAGAGTGACGGCTATCTGCCCCCTAGCCTAGCCTACGCTAATAGATACCTGCCCTACTCGGTCCGGGAGAGCATATCCCTACCCCACATGCCCATGCCAGGCAAAGGCCCAGTGTACCCCCACCCTGTTCTGCTGGGTAGCAGCAGCCTGTACCCACCCCGCCTGCCCCCCAAGCACGGCCTCCCGTACGGCATCCCCCCCAGCCACGGAGACTACCTGACCTTCCATGACTCCCAGGAGATGGTCCACCCCCTCATGTCCTCACCCCACACAGGCCTGGACCTCAAGACCAGCGAGCGCCTGCAGGAGCCCCGGTCCAGGCCCAAGGAGAAGATTTGGCAGCACCACGAGGACTCTGCCCCGGCCTACAAGACCCAGGCCCCAGACACTAAACACACCCGCAGGGGGGACAGAGAGACCGACAGGTCCACAGGCCTGGGCTCAAAGAGCCTCAACCACAAGCCCCTGACGGGAGCTAGAGAGGAGATAGTCTGTATCGACTTAATCCAAGACGATGGGGACAGCGACTCACCCCTGACCAAAGCTGTCTCTCCATGCGCTAAGAGAGGAGACCCTTCCAAACCTGTGGGTAGTGGGAGTATCGGGAGAAACGAGGGGAGAGAGGCAGAGCTCCAGCACATGCTCCGTACCGGCCAGGCTGTTGAACTCAGGCCAGGCCAGGCCCACAGGCAGGCAGAGCAGCAGCAACGCAGCCAGCTGTGGCTGGGCTTCCACCCTTCCTCCCTCCGTCCTGAGCCCCCCTCCCTCTCCCCCTGCCCTTTCCCCAGACATGAGGAGGACAGCCCCAGCCCTGCAGAGAGCAGCCCCATCTCTGACCTGCCAGAGGAGCAGACCCTTCGCTGTGCAAGGACTTCTGGAGACCGCACCTCTTGGAACCGTAGAGACCAATCTTTAGAGGGCCTTAAGAGCAGGGACTGTACTTTTGAGGACCCCACCTCTGTGGACCGTAGTTCTGGGGACCGCAGTTTCTGGGACCATACGCATGAGGACTGTACTTTTAAGGACCGCAGTTCTTGGGACCGTACACGTGTGGATCTTACATGTAGGGTCCGCTCTTGCGAGGACTGCACCTCCGCAGACCACTCTCCTAGGGAACGCACCTTGAACGAATCTGGGTTTAGGAATGAAAGGACCATGGACCACTACTCGGACCTGGACAAGGACATGCACACGGACACAGAGTCCCACGAGGGTGAGGAGTACGACGACCAAGGCTGCCCCAGGGCCAGGAGGTCCAGCCTGGCCAAGCGCATCGCTAACTCCTCTGGTTACGTTGGTGACCGCATCAAGTGTGTCACTACCGAGCTGTACGCCGACTCCAGCAAGCTGAGTAGAGAGCAGCGGGCACTGCAGGTAATCTCCTAGAACACATACATACCTAACCCTTTTAAAGTCATTAAAATCATCTCCTTTCCTGGTTCGTACAGCGAAGCTGTATGTGTTGGCTTTTGTTCCAACCCAGGAAAAACACACCTGATTGAAAATCTAGATTTGGGATTTGATGATAACTTTCATCTGATGTTTTAGCAGTTGGAACCACAAGGAAGGAAGACTGATAGGATGGGTATTTCTAAGATTTCAGCCAGTCAGGTTTCACTGGGCAGATCTAAAGGAGATGGTGGTCCATAGAGAGCAGTGGAGTTGGAAGTACGAAGCTCTCAGCTCTGTATCAGCCTCCCTGCCCTGCAAGCCCCGTCTCCACAAGCTCCAGTATAATTACTGTTGGCCGTTGCCTTGCCTCCCCTCTGTCTCCCTCCCTCCCTTCCGGCAATCCTCCCGCCTCCCTCACCCCCGCCCACGCTATGAGCCCGTGGAGCTGCCGTCCACTGCGGTGGTGTTTTAGTTCGCAGAGAGAGCGAGTGAACACAACACGCTGTGTGTGTGTGTGTGTGTGTGTTCCCGTGCTGCTCAGCCAGGCAGAAGCTAAGCTGCTGGCTGTGTGTGTGTGTGTGTGTGTGCCATGGCGGCCTGTCGGGCTCTTACAGCCCCGGGCTATTGTTAACCTGCAGGTGAGGCCTGGGGATGGGGGGATAGATGGTGCTGAAGGAGGGGAGAGGTAGAGCAGCCAGCCCCCTCCCTTCTCCCAGTCCCCAAAAGGCTCCTCTGTCCTCAAATTATACTCTGTTAACCTCCCCTCCCCCTCTCCCCCATCCTCCTCCCCCTAGCTCTGTTGGCTGAGCGCTGGGGTGCAGAGACAGCCTGGCTCTCTCAGCTCTGCTCTAGTGGAATCCTGGCCAAATCCCAGTCCTTCTCCGACGGTGGAGATTAGCACCCGCTAGCAGCCCAACCTCTGCTAAACCGACTCAGCCCTGCAACTAGAGCGGCTCTCGCCCCAACCCCAGCCCTATTCCCCAGCCTTATTCCCCAGCCTCATTCCTCAGCCCTATTCCCCAGCCTTATTCCCCAGCCTCATTCCCCAACCCCAGCCCTATTCCCCAGCCTTATGCCTCAGCCTCATTCCCCAACCCCAGCCTCATTCCACAACCCTAGCCTTATTCCCCAGCCTTATTCCCCAACCCCAGCCTTATTCCCCAGCCTCATTCCCCAGCCTCATTCCCCAACCCCAGCCTCATTCCCCAACCCTAGCCTTATTCCCCAGCCTCATTCCCCAACCCCAGCCTTATTCCCCAGCCTTATTCCCCAACCCCAGCCTTATTCCCCAGCCTCATTCCCCAACCCCAGCCTTATTCCCCAGCCTCATTCCCCAACCCTAGCCTTATTCCCCAGCCTTATTCCCCAGCCTCATTCCCCAATGCCAGCCTTATTCCCCAGCTTCATTCCCCAACCCCAGGCATATTCCCCAGCCTCATACCCCAACCCCAGGCTTATTCCCCAGCCTCATTCCCCAAGCCCAGCCTTATTCCCAAGCCTCATTCCCCAACCCCAGCCTCATTCCCCAACCCCAGGCTTATTCCCCAGCTTCATCCCCCAACCCCAGGCTTATTCCCCAGCCTCATTCCCCAACCCCAGGCTTATTCCCCAGCCTCATTCCCCAACACCAGCCTCATTCCCCAGTCTCATTCCCCAACCCAAGGCTTATTCCCCAGCCTCATTCCCCAACCCCAGCCTTATTCCTCAGCCTCATTCCCCAACCCCAGCCTTATTCCCCAGCCTCATTCCCCAACCCCAGCCTTATTCCTCAGCCTCATTCCCCAACCCCAGCCTTATTCCCCCGCCTCATTCCCTAACCCAAGGCTTATTCCCCAGCCTCATTCCCCAACCCCAGCCTTATTCCCCAGCCTCATTCCCCAACCCCAGCCTTATTCCTGAGCCTCATTCCCCAACCCCAGCCTCATTCCCCAACCCCAGCCTTATTCCCCAGCCTTATTCCCCAACCCCAGCCTTATTCCCCAGCCTTATTCCCCAATGCCAGGCTTATTCCCAAGCCTCATTCCCCAACCCCAGCCTCATTCCCCAACCCCAGCCTTATTCCCCAGCCTTATTCCCCAATGCTAGCCTTATTCCCCAGCTTCATTCCCCAACCCCAGGCATATTCCCCAGCCTCATACCCCAACCCCAGGCTTATTCCCAAGCCTCATTCCCCAACCCCAGCCTAATTCCCCAACCCCAGGCTTATTCCCCAGCTTCATCCCCCAACCCCAGGCTTATTCCCCAGCCTCATTCCCCAACCCCAGCCTTATTCCCCAGCCTCATTCCCCAACCCCAGCCTTATTCCCCAGCCTTATTCCCCAACCCCAGCCTTATTCCCCAGCCTCATTCCCCAACCCCAGCCTTATTCCCCCGCCTCATTCCCTAATCCCAGGCTTATTCTCCAGCCTCATTCCCCAACCCCAGCCTTATTCCCCAGCCTCATTCCCCAACCCCAGTCTTATTCCCCAGCCTCATTCCCCAACCCCAGCCTTATTCCCCAACCCCAGCCTTATTCCCCAGCCTCATTCCCCAACCCCAGTCTTATTCCCAGCCCTATTTTCCAGCCTCAGCCTTATTTCACAGCCTCAGCCCTATTCCCCAGCCTCAGCCTCTGCCTCTGCTGCCTGGTCATTGATTTACCACTGAATTAATGTTTTTTATATGGGAGCCCAACAGGGAGGTTTCTATGATGCCCAAGATTGTGTGCTCCAGTGTTCATGTCTTTCTAGATTGGCATTTGGCTGTCAGAAACCCTGTTGTATTGAATTTGATCTATAGGCTATTATAAATTGGGTGGTTTGAGCCCTGAATGCTGATTGGCTGACAGCCGTATACCACGGGTATGACAAAACATGTATTTTTACTGCTCTAATTACATTGGTAACCAGTTTATAATAGCAATTAGGCACCTCAGGGGTTTGTGAATTAGGCACCTCGGGGGTTTGTGAATTAGGCACCTCGGGGGTTTGTGGTTTATGGCCAATATACCACGGCTATACCACGGTTGCGTCGTGCATAAGAACAGCCCTTAGCTGTGGTATATTGACCATATACCACACCAGCGTGGGCCTTATTGCTTAATTCACACCTCTGTTTACCTTGCTACTCTGAATTGTTTATTAAATCAATTCATATGCATAACTGTGTGATGTTAATAGGATGGGTTTTAATATTAATGAATGTCAGTTGTTTTCTATATCACTGAAATGACAGGTGTATGACTGAAATGACTGGCCAAAAATATTGAGCACCCGTTTAATTCAATTACTTAGATGGAAGGCTTAACACAAGAGGACAGTAAATTAAGTCAACCTGCTGCTTACTGTGAGGTCAGTTCATTTACACTTCTTATTCCAAAATTTGACAAATTATTATTTTCATTTTGGTTTTTGCGGTTTCAGGAGTGTAGTAAAAGAATCAGGCTTTTCTGTCGTTGTTTTTGTGTGTTTCTGTTAGACAGCCAGTCAGGAGTAAAAGTGGACAAGGGGCATGGAGTTCTGTTACCAGACCATAACTGTTTTATCGATGTCAATGTTGTTAGCTGTTGTTGAGGTGACCTCACTGTAAAGCATGAACGGCTACAGAGAGAGTCAACAGAGTCTAAAATGGCTTCCTTTCCTTGTCCCCTCTCCTTCCTCAATCTGCACTGATCTGATCTCACAACAAGTTGACAGGTTAAGAGGCTACATACCAAACAGCTCTCCAGAGGCTGGCGTTCACCCTGTCAGCTCTTGCATCCACGTCAGTGCAGATGACGGAAAGGAGACCATAACTAAAGGGAGGAAATAAGGGAAGGAGGAAGGAAGTCACTTTGGCCTTTGGGGATGCAGACCCTTAGTAGAGGAGCAGGGAAAGAGGCCTCGTGCGGAGAGAGAGAGAAAGAAAAAGAGAGCAGCGCAGGGTCGGTCTCATGCCTGTGTGTGTGTGTGTGTGTGTCTGTAGCGTGCTATGCTGCGCTTCTCTGAGCTGGAACTGAAGGAGAAGGAGGGAGGAGGGGCGGCGGTGGACTTGGCAGACAGCCAGCGCGAGCGGAGAGAGGGGGATGGAGATGGAGGAGAGGACAGGGCGCGATGCCAAGGCCCAGCCAGAACGGGGCCAGGGGCCTCAGCCCTCACAGACGAGGCTGAGAAGGACGGTAAGAGGAACCCGGAGCACTCCACACACACACTCCTACCTACCTCAAAGAGCTGCTGCGTACTTCCTCCCTGCCTAGGGACAGCCCCAGAGCTGTAACACGGTGCAGCAGCTCGTAACCAGCGGATACGGGGAGGTAAACACATCCGCCCGACCTGCCTAGCCTCCCCCTCTCTCTCCGTTCCTCATGAGGGCTGACGGAGGGGTTTTTCTCTCTCTATTGTAACAAAACAGCCTTCATATTTAACCCTTCCCTGTCCTTCCTCCATAACAGGAGCTGCTTCGCATATGAAGCCACACCATTAGAATGCGTGGGAGAGGAATTTGGAGTCTATATTAAGGGAAGATATTTCAACACGCTGTGTGTTATAGCTCTTACGGCATATTGCACGTCATATAGCTGTTATGGCATAGTGCAGGTCATATAGCTGTTATGACATAGTGCAGGTCATATAGCTGTTATGACATAGTGCAGGTCATATAGCTGTTATGACGTAGTGCAGGTCATATAGCTGTTATGACATAGTGCAGGTCATATAGCTGTTATGACATAGTGCAGGTCATATAGCTGTTATGACATAGTGCAGGTCATATAGCTGTTATGACATAGTGCAGGTCATATAGCTGTTATGACATAGTGCAGGTCATATAGCTGTTATGACATAGTGCAGGTCATATAGCTGTTATGACATAGTGCAGGTCATATAGCTGTTATGACATAGTGCAGGTCATATAGCTGTTATGACATAGTGCAGGTCATATAGCTGTTATGACATAGTGCAGGTCATATAGCTGTTATGGCATAGTGCAGGTCAAATAGCTGTTATGACATAGTGCAGGGCATATAGCTGTTATGGCATAGTGCAGGGCATATAGCTGTTATGAAATAGTGCAGGGCATATAGCTGTTATGGCATAGTGCAGGTCATACAGATGTTATGGCATAGTGCAGGGCATATAGCTGTTATGGCATAGTGCAGGTCATATAGCTGTTATGACATAGTGCAGGTCATATAGCTGTTATGACATAGTGCAGGTCATATAGCTGTTATGACGTAGTGCAGGTCATATAGCTGTGATGACATAGTGCAGGTCATATAGCTGTTATGACATAGTGCAGGTCATATAGCTGTTATGACATAGTGCAGGTCATATAGCTGTTATGACATAGTGCAGGTCATATAGCTGTTATGACATAGTGCAGGTCATATAGCTGTTATGACATAGTGCAGGTCATATAGCTGTTATGACATAGTGCAGGTCATATAGCTGTTATGACATAGTGCAGGTCATATAGCTGTTATGACATAGTGCAGGTCATATAGCTGTTATGACATAGTGCAGGTCATATAGCTGTTATGGCATAGTGCAGGTCAAATAGCTGTTATGACATAGTGCAGGGCATATAGCTGTTATGGCATAGTGCAGGGCATATAGCTGTTATGACATAGTGCAGGGCATATAGCTGTTATGGCATAGTGCAGGGCATATAGCTGTTATGGCATAGTGCAGGTCATATAGATGTTATGGCATAGTGCAGGGCATATAGCTGTTATGACATAGTGCAGGTCATATAGCTGTTATGACATAGTGCAGGTCATATAGCTGTTATGGCATAGTGCAGGGCATATAGCTGTTATGGCATAGTGCAGGTCATATAGCTGTTATGACATAGTGCAGGGCATATAGCTGTTATGACATAGTGCAGGGCATATAGCTGTTATGACATAGTTCAGGTCATATAGCTGTTATGACATAGTGCAGGTCATATAGCTGTTATGACATAGTGCAGGGCATATAGCTGTTATGGCATATAGTTGTTATGACATAGTGCAGGTCATATAGCTGTTATGGCATATAGCTGTTGTGACATAGTGCAGGTCATATAGCTGTTATGGCATAGTGCAGGGCATATAGCTGTTATGGCATAGTGCAGGTCATATAGCTGTTATGGCATAGTGCAGGTCATACAGCTGTTATGACAGTGCAAGTCATATAGCTGTTATGACATAGTGCAGGTCATATAGCTGTTATGACATAGTGCAGGTCATATAGCTGTTATGACATAGTGTAGGTCATATAGCTGTTATGACATAGTGCAGGTCATATAGCTGTTATGGCATAGTGCAGGTCATATAGCTGTTATGACATAGTGCAGGTCATATAGCTGTTATGACATAGTGCATGGCATATAGCTGTTATGACATAGTGCAGGTCATATAGCTGTTATGGCATATAGCTGTTATGACATAGTGCAGGTCATATAGCTGTTATGACATAGTGCAGGGCATATAGCTGTTGTGGCATATAGCTGTTATGACATAGTGCAGGTCATATAGCTGTTATGACAGTGCAGGTCATATAGCTGTTATTGCATAGTGCAGGTCATATAGCTGTTATTGCATAGTGCAGGGCATATAGCTGTTATGACATAGTGCAGGTCATATAGCTGTTATGGCATAGTGCAGGGCATATAGCTGTTATGGCATAGTGCAGGTCATATAGCTGTTATGGCATAGTGCAGGTCATATAGCTGTTATGACATAGTGCAGGTCATATATCTGTTATGACATAGTGCAGGTCATATAGCTGTTATGACATAGTGCAGGTCATATAGCTGTTATGGCATAGTGCAGGTCATATAGCTGTTATGACAGTGCAAGTCATATAGCTGTTATGACATAGTGCAGGTCATATAGCTGTTATGACATAGTGCAGGTCATATAGCTGTTATGACATAGTGTAGGTCATATAGCTGTTATGGCATAGTGCAGGGCATATAGCTGTTATGACATAGTGCAGGTCATATAGCTGTTATGGCATAGTGCAGGTCATATAGCTGTTAGGGCATATAGCTGTTAGGACAAATTGCAGGGCATAAAGCTGTTATGGCATAGTGCAGGTCATATAGCTGTTAGGGCATATATCTGTTATGGCATAGTGCAGGTCTTATAGCTGTTATGACATAGTGCAGGTCATATAGCTGTTATGGCATAGCTGTTATAGCATAGTGTAGGGCATATAGCTGTTATGGCATAGCTGTTATGGCATAGTGCAGGGCGTATAGCTGTTATGGCATAGTGCAGGTCATATAGCTGTTATGGCATAGTGCAGGTCATATAGCTGTTATGACATAGTGCAGGTCATATAGCTGTTAGGGCATATAGCTGTTATGACATAGTGCAGTGCATATAGCTGTTATGGCATAGTGCAGGTCATATAGCTGTTAGGGCAAATAGCTGTTATGGCATAGTGCAGGTCATATAGCTGTTATGGCATAGCTGTTATGACATAGTGCAGGTCATATAGCTGTTATAGCATAGTGCAGGTCATATAGCTGTTATGACATAGTGCAGGTCATATAGCTGTTATGACATAGTGCAGGTCATATAGCTGTTATGACATAGTGTAGGTCATATAGCTGTTATGACATAGTGTAGGTCATATAGCTGTTATGACAGTGCAGGTCATATAGCTGTTATAGCATAGTGCAGGTCATATAGCTGTTATGACATAGTGCAGGTCATATAGCTGTTATGGCATAGTGCAGGTCATATAGCTGTTATGGCATAGTGCAGGTCATATAGCTGTTATGGCATAGTGCAGGTCATATAGCTGTTAAAGCATAGTGCAGGGCATATAGCTGTTATGACATAGTGCAGGTCATATAGCTGTTATGGCATAGTGCAGGTCATATAGCTGTTATGGCATAGTGCAGGGCATATAGCTGTTATGGCATAGTGCAGGGCATATAGCTGTTATGGCATAGTGCAGGGCATATAGCTGTTATGGCATAGTGCAGGTCATATAGCTGTTATGACATAGTGCAGGTCATATAGCTGTTATGGCATAGTGCAGGGCATATAGCTGTTATGGGTGAACTTCCTCTCTGGATGTTTTGGAAACCAGTGGACATCGCACGCAGTGGCACGCGTTGCCATGGTGAATCCCCCTTTGTGTTGCCATGGCGCAGACGCTGTCATTATGGGGTGCGCGCCGTGCCGAGCGGAGTAGCATGAGTCATATGATGCTGTTTGCCAGATGGAGAGATATTTGGGGCGCTGGCAGGACAGAACCTGGGGGGATGGGTGTGTGTCCCAGAGCAGGGCCAGTACACGGGCAGCCCTGTGAGGCAGCACAGCATGTAGCCAGGGTCTGGGCTACAGCCAGAGAAAGAGAGAGAGAGAAAGCAAGTGGAAAGATAGAAGGGGAAAAAGAAAGAGCGGGCGATGGAGAGCACCCACCCCCACCAGCTGCCTTTGATCCAAGCGGCTGCTTTAGAGCCTGGAGACATTCTCAAGGAGCCTTTTACAGCCCCGGACATGCAGAGGAGGGAGGGAGGTCTGGAAAAGTGAGAGAGGACAGAAGGAAAGAGAGAGGGCAGAGAGAAGGGGAGAGAGGGCAGAGAGAAGGGGAGAGAGGACAGAGAGAAAGAGAGAGGGCAGAGAGAAGGCGAGAGAGGACAGAGGGAAAGGGAGAGGGCAGAGAGAAGGGGAGAGAGGACAGAGGGAAAGAGAGAGGGCAGAGAGAAGGGGAGAGAGGGCAGAGAGAAGGGGAGAGAGGACAGAGGGAAAGAGGGAGGGCAGAGAGAAGGAGAGAGAGGACAGAGGGAAAGAGAGAGGGCAGAGAGAAGGTGAGAGAGAGAGCTGAAAGCAGCAGTGGGTGGGAATAGGGGGCAGAGCTGGAAGCCAGCCCGAGCTGATGTTTGAAGCTAATTTGAGCCCAGGGAGTCGGAAAGACCCAGTCGCTCGCTCTCTCGCTGCCTCTCTCTCTCTCGCTGCCTCTCTCTCTCCCTCGATGCTCTCTCTCTCGCTGCCTCTCTCTCTCTCTCGCTGCCTCTCTCTCTCTCGCTGCCTCTCTCTCTCTCGCTGCCTCTCTCTCTCCCTCGCTGCCTCTCTCTCTCTCTGCCTCTCTCTCCCTCTCTGCCTCTTTCTCCCTCTCTGCCTCTCTCTCCCTCGCTGCCATTCTCTCTCTCTCTCACTGCCATTCTCTCTCTCTCTCTCTCTCGCTGCCTCTCTCTCTCTCTCGCTGCCTCTCTCTCTCGCTGCCTCTCTCTCTCTCTCGCTGCCTCTCTTTCTCGCTGCCTCTCTCTCTGCCTCTCTCTGCCTCTCTCTCTCTGCCTTTCTCCCTCTCTCTCTCTGCCTCTCTCTCTCTCGCTGCCTCTCTCTCGCTGCCTCTCTCTCTCTCTCTCCCTCTCTCTCTCTGCTTCTCTCTCTCTCTGCCTCTCTCTCTCTGCTTCTCTCTCTCTCTCTGCCTCTCTCTCTCTCGCTGCCTCTCTCTCGCTGCCTCTCTCTCGCTGCCTCTCTCTCTGCCTCTCTCTCTCGCTGCCTCTCTCTCTCGCTGCCTCTCTCTCTCGCTGCCTCTCTCTCGCTGCCTCTCTCTCTCGCTGCCTCTCTTGCTGCCTCTGTGTGTGGGAAGAGCATTATGGGCCTCTGCCAAACATAAGGGTGGCTTCTGCCTCTCTTTCTCTCTCTCTGCCCCTCTCTCTCTCTGCCTCTCTCTCTCTCGCTGCCTCTCTTGCTGCCTCTGTGTGTGGGAAGAGCATTGTGGGCCTCGGCCAAACATAGGGGTGGTTGCTGGGCTGGTTAGTGGCTGCTGTTTGTGTGGGGAGTATTTTCTACCTCGTCTTGAGACTGGACCAGCAGTCATCATTTTAAACTGATTTAGTTTGATGAGAGTGCTGTGGTTTCTCGAGTGCTGCTCAGTGTATTTGATTATCCCCCTTCTGTGTGTGTGTGTGTGCAGGTGTGCAGCTGACGTGCCCCAACAACAGAGTGCCTGTTCTCCAGCGATGCCCACACACCGAGGGCCTCCCACCCAGAGAGAAGGAGCAGGCTGGCCCCGACCTGGAGGAGAGGAAGAGGGGGATGATGCTGGAGAAAGAGGAGAGGGTGTGTGTGCTCCCACGGGAGCGGTCTGCCAGCCTACCCACGGCCCCAGTGGAAAGGCTGGCCCAGAAGGATGCCAACCCTGGCATCATGCCCACCATGCCAGCCTCCATGCCCACCGCGGTGCCTGGCAGGAAACACGCATATGCCCTGGAACCGTGCCAGCCACTCCAGGCCGACAGCCAGGGGAAAGAGCGGGAGGAAAATGAGAGAGAAGAGGAGAAGGAGGAGACGATGGATGTTCCATCCAAAAGAGCCAGGCTAACCAACGGTAAGGGCCCTCGTCATGGATCTACACTGCTCAAAAAAATAAAGGGAACACTTAAACAACACAATGTAACTCCAAGTCAATCACACTTCTGTGAAATCAAACTGTCCACTTAGGAAGCAACACTGATTGACAATAAATTTCACATGCTGTTGTGCAAATGGAATAGACAACAGGTGGAAATTATAGGCAATTAGCAAGACACCCCCAATAAAGGAGTGGTTCTGCAGGTGGTGACCACAGACCACTTCTCAGTTCCTATGCTTCCTGGCTGATGTTTTGGTCACTTTTGAATGCTGGCGGTGTTTTCACTCTAGTGGTATCATGAGACGGAGTCTACAACCCACACAAGTTGCTCAGGTATTGCAGCTCTTCCAGGATGGCACATCAATGCGAGCTGTGGCAAGAAGGTTTGCTGTGTCTGTCAGCGTAGTGTCCAGAGCATGGAGGCGCTACCAGGAGACAGGCCAGTACATCAGGAGACGTGGAGGAGGCCGTAGGAGGGCAACAACCCAGCAGCAGGACCGCTACCTCCGCCTTTGTGCAAGGAGGAGCATGAGGAGCACTGCCAGAGCCCTGCAAAATGACCTCCAGCAGGCCACAAATGTGCATGTGTCTCCTCAAACGGTCAGAAACAGACTCCATGCGGGTGGTATGAGGGCCCGACGTCCACAGGTGGGGGTTGTGCCTACAGCCCAACACCGTGCAGGACGTTTGGCATTTGCCAGGGAACACCAAGATTGGCAAATTCGCCACTGGCGCCCTGTGCTCTTCACAGATGAAAGCAGGTTCACACTGAGTACAAGTGACAGATGTGACAGAGTCTGGAGACGCTGTGGAGAACGTTCTGCTGCCTGTAACATCCTCCAGCATGACCGGTTTGGCGGTGGGTCAGTCATGGTGTGGGGTGGCATTTCTTTGGGGGGCCGCACAGCCCTCCATGTGCTCGCCAGAGGTAGCCTGACTGCCATTAGGTACTGAGATGAGATCCTCAGACCCCTTGTGAGACCATATGCTGGTGCGGTTGGCCCTGGGTTCCTCCTAATGCAAGACAATGCTAGACCTCATGTGGCTGGAGTGTGTCAGCAGTTCCTGCAAGAGGAAGGCATTGATGCTATGGACTGGCCCGCCCGTTCCCCAGACCTGAATCCAATTGAGCACATCTGGGACATCATGTCTCGCTCCATCCACCATAGTCTGTCCAGGAGTTGGCGGATGCTTTAGTCCAGGTCTGGGAGGAGATCCCTCAGGAGACCATTCGCCACCTCATCAGGAGCATGCCCAGGCGTTGTAGGGAGGTCATACAGGCACGTGGAGGCCACACACACTACTGAGCCTCATTTTGACTTGTTTTAAGGACATTACATCAAAGTTGGATCAGCCTGTAGTGTGGTTTTCCACTTTAATTTTGAGTGTGACTCCAAATCCAGACCTCCATGGGTTGATAAATTTGATTTCCATTGATAATTTTTGTGTGATTTTATTGTCAGCACATTCAACTATGTAAAGAAAAAAGTATTTAATAAGAATATTTCATTCATTCAGATATAGGATGTGTTATTTTAGTGTTCCCTTTATTTTTTGGAGCAGTGTATTTACCTCTCCATTATTCTTCCCTTCCTCTTTCTCTCCCTCCTTCCTCATCCCTCGCTCAGTGACAAGAGAATCCCCCCATCCTGTCTGTCATCACTCTCTCCCCGGCCTGGATTCATCTGCTTTCATGTGGCTGGGCTCTCTCACTCCTTCTCTCCCTCTCTCCCTCTGTCGTTCTCTTTTGTGGTGGTGTCTTTCTCAGTCTTTTCATGTAGTGTGATGTGTGTTCAGTTGCCTACACGAAACCAAACACACACACACTCAGCTGTGATTCGTCAAGGGGCTCTGCGGTGTCGTGCTTCACAAACAGACCAGTTTGGTTTCAACCCAAAATAACATTCTGAGAATCGCTACTTTATTTAAAACTCTGTGGAATTGCTCCCATTTGTTGTTAACAGGGGGTTGGAGGTGAGCTTTTTCACAACAGCACAGCTTTTCATTTAAATACAAATGTTGAACTTCTTTTATTAGCTGAGCTTCCAATGCAACTAAATTCATTAGATTCAAGCGCATTTCGTTACAATTCGTGCCTCTTTATATGGAAAGGATCAACTGGATTTTTCCACCCAAATGTAATGACTGACTTGGTTTCCCAAACGTTGATTTAACCTCTGGTCGTCCATCTCCCCAGGCCCCACTGAGCCCGTCCCAGAGGAACTAAAAAACCTCAAGGTGTGTATCGAGCTGACCGGCCTCCGACTCAGCAAGCCCCGCCTCGCCCAGGAGCTCAGCCAATGGCAGGCCGCCACCCAGAGGTCGACAGAGGTCAACGGAAGCATGGCCATGACGACGATCCTGCCCAACGGGTGCCCGGAGGTTGGCTTCACAGACATGAAGGTTGCCTCACAGGAAGACCGGAGCCTGAAACGCAGGTCAGAGGTCAACGGCCACGCCTGGTGCCATGAAACGTTTGGTCACGGCGACATCGAGCGAGGTACGTTAAAACAAAGTTGATAAAAATGGCTTATTTTGGGTCTTCTAGAGTTTGGGTTTTCGTATAATATTCATCCATCCTACCATCCTTTCTGGCAGATGTTGACAACAGTTTTCAGTTGAGTCACAGAGGCATTGGGCTGTGTGGATGTGGAATGCATGATAATCATGTTCTTTACAACCGTCCATAAAGAACAATAACCCCACCTTTTATTGACTCAACATCAATAAAAGCCACTCCAGCGCAGTAGCGTTGAGTCACTCACTGCATTCAGCACCATGAATGTATTTCACTGCACATTTCACTGCACCTATTTTATTAGTTAAACATTTTGGGGACGAGCTTTGCTCCCATCTTCCACCTATTTCATTGTAGGCTACGGGCGTGTTGCCTTGGCTAAATGACCTTGAAGATTGGCCTGTCGCCAGCTAGCTAGCGTAGTCTACGTGTTGTATGTTCCCTTCGGGGGTACAGAGAGAACAGAGGTCAGGGGAGTGGGCTGAGCAGTGAACGTGAAACACCAGGTGTTGGTGTGGTAACGAAGGCAGTAGGCAGCCGTTTTGGGGATATGTTAGTGGTTGTCTGGGTGACAGACGGCTTGTACCTCTCTCCTTCTCTCTCTCTCTCCCACTACCTCTCTCTGGCACTTAAACGATATCGCCGTGGCAACTCGTGCCTGGGCATAATGAGGCGTGAGATTCCACCGTTAATAACACTGGTAGTTCAACCAGCAGTTCTCTCTCTCTGCTTTTTCCTGGGGGTTTTTCTCTCCGCCAGCCAGTGTATTTTTTCCCCCTCTCTCTCACTTTCTCATCTCAGCGTCTCCAATTTAGCATCCCTGATTTATTTCTGCTAGTCACCTGTTCATTCCTTCTCTCGCCTCTCTCTTTCTCCTATCTCTCTCCTTGATATCGTATCCTCCTTCCTTGTCTTCAGTAAAGAGTCTAACTGTGTGAGCACTCACGGCTCCTCTGACGTAAGGAACATGCAGAGGTGTGTGTCAGTCAAACTGCTCTTCTCTGAATTGCTTTTCAGCCGTGTTGCATTCTAATGGTTGTTTAACGAACCTACACACACACACACACACACACACACACACACACACACACACACACACACACACACACACACTCAACGGTCCACAAATAGATATCCGCTTTGCATCAGACACACACACTCCTTCGCATCCCCTGTGCTACACACACCCCTCAGTCAGACACACACACACACATCCTCTGTGTAAGTGACTAGACACTACACACACACACACCCCACCCTTTCCATTAGTCTCGTTTGTCAGGGCGTTTAGAGGTGTGTTCAAAGCTCCTCCACATTGTCCCAGGGTTTGTCAGGGCGTTTAGAGGTGTGTTCAAAGCTCCTCCACGTTGTCCCAGGGTTTGTCACGGTGTTTAGAGGTGTGTTCAAAGCTCCTCCACGTTGTCCCAGGGTTTTTCAGGGCGTTTAGAGGTGTGTTCAAAGCTCCTCCACGTTGTCCCAGGGTTTTTCAGGGCGTTTAGAGGTGTGTTCAAAGCTCCTCCACGTTGTCCCAGGGTTTGTCAGGGCGTTTAGAGGTGTGTTCAAAGCTCCTCCACGTTGTCCCAGGGTTTTTCAGGGCGTTAAGAGGTGTGTTCAAAGCTCCTCCACGTTGTCCCAGGGTTTGTCAGGGCGTTTAGAGGTGTGTTCAAAGCTCCTCCACGTTGTCCCAGGGTTTTTCAGGGCGTTAAGAGGTGTGTTCAAAGCTCCTCCACGTTGTCCCAGGGTTTTTCAGGGCGTTTAGAGGTGTGTTCAAAGCTCCTCCACGTTGTCCCAGGGTTTGTCAGGGCGTTTAGAGGTGTGTTCAAAGCTCCTCCACGTTGTCCCAGGGTTTGTCAGGGCGTTTAGAGGTGTGTTCAAAGCTCCTCCACGTTGTTCCAGGGTTTGTCAGGTTACGTTGACTCATTTGAAGATGTGCAGCTCCACCCCAGGCAGATAAGAGCCCTGTTAAACCTTGAGAGGTGTAAAAGGGGTTGAATAGGATGAGGGGTGACATGATGTTTAAAGTGGGTCCTCTAAGCCCTGGAGGAAATACAACAGTACAGGGTATTAATTACACCTTATTGGAGAAGGGAAGCGGTTTACACACCACACATGCTTTAGTGCGCAACACCTCTCTGGGGACTGTTCCCTGTGCTGGGGGAGGGAGGGGGGGTCAGAGGTAGCTAGGGGATAATAGGCATCGTCCTGCATACTGCGAGACAGGTTGACACACATGCACACACACACACTAAACAATAGGAATTGTTTAGTGGTAAGCAGAACATGTGCTGTGTTGTCATGGTACCCAGTCTGTCCATAGAGTTCTTGAGAGACGCACACAATATAGAATGTGTCATTTTTTCCACACACCATTTAGCCCCTCCTCCATTTAGCCCCTCCTCCATTTAGCCCCTCCTCCATTTAGCCCCTCCTCCATTTACTAGGAAAGAGCTGTGGTGTGTGACCAGGTAAGTGTGAGAACGAGTGCGTGTGTGTGTGGTGAATTGGCCTCTCCCCTCTGGATATCCTCAGAGGAGGAGAGAGGAGGAGGAGGAAGGCCATTTGCAGCGAGCCTCCCGCCCAGCACGATAAGTCATTTACCAGATGGACGAGTTAAACCTCCCCACTGGCTCTCTGAAACCGCCTCTCTTTCTCTTCACCACGTGTGTGTGCGTGCCAATGAGTATGTGTATCGCTGTGTGTGTGCGTGCAAATGAGTGTGTGTATCGCTGTGTGTGTGCGTGCAAAGGAGTGTGTGTATCGCTGTGTGTGTGCGTGCAAAGGAGTGTGTGTATCGCTGTGTGTGTATCGCTGTGTATTGCAGCTGCACCCAGGGTCTGTCATCTCGTATGTTTCATGTCGATGTTGGTGCACGCAATGGAAAACAGCTGACACACACCCTCCTCTCGCTTCAGCTCATTCCCTTGTGTTTTCTCTCGCTCTCACTCTCCTGCACTCCCTCTCGCTCTCTTTGTTCTGCTCGTTCTCCCCCGCTCGCTCGCTCTCTCTCTCTCGCGCGTGCTCTTTGTCTCGCAGGCTTGCTGCCCTTTTGCAATCACTCTCCATCTCTTGCCCACCCAATCTCTCTCACCTCTCTCTCTCTCTCTCTCTCTCACCTCTCTGTTTTCCCTCTCTGTCTGTCATATTTCATATATCCCTCCTGTATCCCATAACCCCCTCCTCTAGATCAGAATCCCCAGATCCACGGACGTCTTCGTGAGAACGTCACTCTAGCATTCAGTCCCAGCCCTCTGTCTCATCACGTTCTCTAGGCCCAGGCCTCTGTCTCATCACGTTCTCTAGGCCCAGCCCTCTGTCTCATCACGTTCTCTAGTCCCAGCCCTCTGTCTCATCACGTTCTCTAGGCCCAGCCCTCTGTCTCATCACATTCTCTTCTCCCAGCCCTCTGTCTCATCACATTCTCTAGTCCCAGCCCTCTGTCTCATCACATTCTCTAGTCCCAGCCCTCTGTCTCATCACATTCTCTAGTCCCAGCCCTCTGTCTCATCACGTTCTCTAGGCCCAGCCCTCTGTCTCATCACGTTCTCTAGGCCCAGCCCTCTGTCTCATCACGTTCTCTAGTCCCAGCCCTCTGTCTCATCACGTTCTCTAGTCCCAGCCCTCTGTCTCATCACGTTCTCTAGGCCCAGCCCTCTGTCTCATCACATTCTCTAGTCCCAGCCCTCTGTCTCATCATGTTCTCTAACGAGACCTTGGAGAAAAGTACATGCTTGTTTTGTTTTCATCCTAGAAAAAAAGAGACACTGGGAAAGAACAGACTTTTTTTCTGGTGTTGGCTGTTGCACATGGCCTTGAAACAAACAATAGTCCATTCTATCTTTATCAGGTCCACCAGGTGTGTTGGTGCTGGGCTGGAACAAAAGCCTCCACTCCCAGTAGTGCCAGGGGATAAGTAGTATTTGTAGTGTAATTTAGCTGGTTGTATTTGCTCTGTGGGAGATGGTTCTGTTTGCCGGGGATTGATCTGCTAACCTCTCCCATCCCTCCCTCTGTCTAGTGGTGCTGCCGTCTGTTCCTCTGACCCCAGCGCATCGGGACCGCCTCTACCGGACTCCGTCCACCACCCCTGTCAGAAAACCACCCCTGCAGACCACCACCCCTGCCCTCACCCCCTTTCACTCCCTGGCCCCTGCACATCCCCACATCACCCTCACCCCCAGCCCTCCACGGCTGTCAGACA
The DNA here is from genome assembly GCF_013265735.2 of Oncorhynchus mykiss. Lineage (NCBI taxonomy): Eukaryota > Metazoa > Chordata > Actinopteri > Salmoniformes > Salmonidae > Oncorhynchus > Oncorhynchus mykiss. The sequence continues at coordinate 10,286,850 of NC_048571.1, read as the reverse complement.
AGAGACAGAGGCTAAAAGAACACCGCAGGACCAGCGCTTTGGGACTGGGACCCCCCCACCCCGGGCCTCACCCCGACCATGACCCTAACCCAACGGGGGACCTGGTGGCCCCCAGACTCCGTCGGCACGGAGACCAGGACAAGCCCAAGGGCAAGCGGCAGTGCAAGACTAAACACACCAGCCAGAGGGAGAGGGAGAGAGAGAGACTGGGGCTGGGGAATGAAGAACTGAGGGAAGAGAGGGAGAGAGAGAGGCTGGGGAATGAAGAACTGAGGGAAGAGAGGGAGAATAAGGTGAGTGGAACACACACACTCCTTTTCAAGCTTTTGTGCACACACTCTTGTGGAAACATTCTCTCTGTTTTTTTGTCATCCTCTCTCCCAGTGTGTGAGAGATCGAGTCCTCTGTGTTCCACTGTGTGTTCCCATTGGCTGAAATCCCCCCAGGGCAGAGCTCCTTAAATATGCTTCAAATCACAACCATGTTGATTATTACAATTATAGAGCTTATTGGAGCTCACTGGGAAAGCTCAGAGGGAGATGTGCTTGGGGTCACTGCGAGTGTGTGTTTGTGTGTCGCTGTTGTGACCTCCCCCTGCTCTGAGCACAATCCGCCCCAGACTGGAAGAGGAGGGATGGAAGGAGTGAGGGAGGGAAGAAGGGAAAGAGGGTGGAGGGTGAGTGGGCTCTAGAGGTCTGGACTGTGTGACGGAAGCACATTCCCCACAAAACACAGCAACCCCAGGGAGCGGGAATGGGCCTCGGCTGGTGTCATGTCTGTGAGAGCCTTGTCTCTGGCTATGTAGATCACAATACTGAGTATACAGCAGGAGGTGTGTGTGTGTGTGTGTGTGTGTGTGTGTGTGTGTGCGTGTGCGTGTGTGCGTGCTGGCGTGTTGGTGTGTCTGTCCGTCCAGCCCTGAGGAATTACCCAGCGCAGCAGCTGTCAGCACGGCACCTGCAGAATCACACCACGTACACACACACCCCTCCTCCCCGAGCCCCTCTGCTCCCTTTCCTCTCTTTCTCCTCCTCCTTCCGCCTGCTGCGGTATTCACACACACACACCCAGAGATCTCTCCGGGGCAGACGCGGTGGCTGTATCCTGTTTGCCGTTCGCTGGCTGCTGCGAGCGCCGTCGCTGACAGACGTGTACACACACACACACACACACACACACACACACACACTGTGCAGATCTATATCATGAAAGCATCGTAACGTCTCTCATGTTACTTTTCTTTTAGAAGCGTCACACTCATTTAACGTGTCTTCAGAATGTGTCAAATCAGAATGCAGAGGCTAAATATGGAGGGGTTTTCAGATCCCATTTAAAATATAGCATTTTATCATCTCATACATGGAGGTAATATTTACATAAAACGTTGTCACACTCGGGGTAACAATCTAGATGTAGCAACCATCAACTATTGATATTAACTGGATAGCCAACCAACTATTGATATTAACTGGATAAACGACCATCAACTATTGATACTAACTGGATAACCAACCATCAACTATTGATATTAACTGGATAACCAACCATCAACTATTGATATTAACTGGATAACCAACCATCAACTATTGATATTACCTGGATAGCCAACCATCAACTATTGATACTAACTGGATAACCAACCATCAACTATTGATACTAACTGGATAACCAACCATCAACTATTGATATTAACTGGATGGCCAACCATCAACTATTGATATTAACTGGATAACCAACCATCAACTATTGATATTAACTGGATAACCAACCATCTATTGATACTAACTGGATAACCAACCATCAACTATTGATATTAACTGGATAGCCAACCATCAACTATTGATATTAACTGGATAACCAACCATCAACTATTGATATTAACTGGATAGCCAACCATCAACTATTGATATTAACTGGATAACCAACCATCAACTATTGATATTAACTGGATAACCAACCATCAACTATTGATATTACCTGGATAGCCAACCATCAACTATTGATACTAACTGGATAACCAACCATCAACTATTGATATTAACTGGATGGCCAACCATCAACTATTGATATTAACTGGATAACCAACCATCAACTATTGATATTAACTGGATAACCAACCATCAACTATTGATATTAACTGGATAACCAACCATCAACTATTGATACTAACTGGATAACCAACCATCAACTATTGATATTAACTGGATAACCAACCATCAACTATTGATATTAACTGGATAGCCAACCATCTATTGATACTAACTGGATAACCAACCATCAACTATTGATACTAACTGGATAACCAACCATCAACTATTGATATTAACTGGATGGCCAACCATCAACTATTGATATTAACTGGATAACCAACCAACTATTGATATTAACTGGATAACCAACCATCTATTGATACTAACTGGATAACCAACCATCAACTATTGATACTAACTGGATAACCAACCATCAACTATTGATACTAACTGGATAACCAACCATCAACTATTGATATTAACTGGATAACCAACCATCAACTATTGATACTAACTGGATAACCAACCATCAACTATTGATATTAACTGGATAACCAACCATCAACTATTGATACTAACTGGATAACCAACCATCAACTATTGATACTAACTGGATAACCAACCATCAACTATTGATACTAACTGGATAACCAACCATCAACTATTGATATTAACTGGATAGCCAACCATCAACTATTGATATTAACTGGATAACCAACCATCAACTATTGATACTAACTGGATAACCAGCCATCTATTGATATTAACTGGATAGCCAACCATCAACTATTGATACTAACTGGATAATCAACCATCAGGAATGTGTATTTGTAACTGCAGTGTTGAAGATTAATGAGTAGAATTTGTAGCTGCAGTGTTGTTGAGGATATATGAGTAGAATTTGTAACTGCAGTGTTGTTAACGTTAAATGAGTAGAATTTGTAACTGCAGTGTTGTTGAGGATATATGAGTAGAATTTGTAACTGCCTAACTTATAACAGTGTTACAAAGGTAGCGTATGAGAAAATCAGCTTTTTGTAAGGAGCTTTACATTTTGGAGTAACAATTGGGTGCGCGTGTATCCTGGGGCATTTGTGGCGGTGGGCAGTCAAGTCACGTTCTCGCTCCCCCCCATCTCTCTGTGACAAGCCAGTGCTCATGGTTATAAATGACTTTGCGAGGCCACGGCCAGGGCCCCTGGAGAAGCGCTGACATTTATTAGCCCCGCCACCGCGTAGCCACCACGTGTGTGTGTGTAGGGCCCACAGTGCACACACACACACACACACACACACACACACACACACACACACACACACACACACACACACACACACACACACACACACACACAACCTGTGGTCGGGAATAATTAGCACTTCACCCTAGACTAGACCAGCGACCCTAATCTCCATAGAGGGAGAGGAAGGAGTAGGGAAAAAGGAGGGAGAGAGAAGAAAGGAAGTGGAGGACGGCATAAAGGATAACCTCCGCAGAGAGGGTGAGGACGGAGACTGTTAAAATAGAGGGAAGGGGAGTCTGAAAGACGGACAGCGCTCTGATAACCTCAGTATCGTGTTCCTCTTTCAGACTCTCTCTCCTCCTCTCTTCTGTTGTTCCCTCACCACAGCCATGTGTAAGTATGGGACGAGCCTGTAGGGCAGCGTCTTGTCGAGCCACACACACACCCACAGGAGAGAGGATAGCGTTATCTCAGTATGTGTGTGTGGAAGCTTTCTGTGGAAGATCTGACTCTTACGTTCTCCCTCTCTCTCCCTCCCCCTATCACACACAGCAGGTCAAGGAAAAGCGATGCAGCGAGAAGCGGAGGAGGTCTTCATCCCTGTCGGATTACTCCCACTCCTCCCCCGCCCCCCCTCTCACCCCGCCCCCCCAGCTCAGCCCTCTGCCCAGCCCTACAGAGACCCAGGACCGCACGCCAACCCCCTCCAACCCCCCGGTGCACACCTCTACCCCTGCCAGCCGACCCATGCCTCCCGAGGCCCGCAGGCTCATCGTCAACAAGAACGCAGGAGAGACCCTGCTCCAGAGGGCTTCCCGCCTAGGATACGAGGTAAGATGATTTGATAACATACAGTGCCTTGCGAAAATATTCGGCCCCCTTGAACTTTGCGACCTTTTGCCACATTTCAGGCTTCAAACATAAAGATATAAAACTGTATTTTTTTGTGAAGAATCAACAACAAGTGGGACACAATCATGAAGTGGAACAACATTTATTGGATATTTCAAACTTTTTTAACAAATCAAAAACTGAAAAATTGGGCGTGCAAAATTATTCAGCCCCTTTACTTTCAGTGCAGCAAACTCTCTCCAGAAGTTCAGTGAGGATCTCTGAATGATCCAATGTTGACCTAAATGACTAATGATGATAAATACAATCCACCTGTGTGTAATCAAGTCTCCGTATAAATGGACCTGCACTGTGATAGTCTCAGTGGTCCGTTAAAAGCGCAGAGAGCATCATGAAGAACTAGTGTGTTGGTTTGAAGGGCTGTACGGGGTGCTAGTGTGTTGGTTTGAAGGGCTGTACAGGGTGCTAGTGTGTTGGTTTGAAGGGCTGTACGGGGTGCTAGTGTGTTGGTTTGAAGGGCTGTACAGGGTGCTAGTGTGTTGGTTTAAAGGTCTGTACGAGGTGCTAGTGTGTTGGTTTGAAGGGCTGTACAGGGTGCTAGTGTGTTGGTTTAAAGGTCTGTACGAGGTGCTAGTGTGTTGGTTTGAAGGGCTGTACAGGGTGCTAGTGTGTTGGTTTAAAGGTCTGTACGAGGTGCTAGTGTGTTGGTTTGAAGGGCTGTACAGGGTGCTAGTGTTGTTGGTTTGAAGGGCTGTACAGGGTGCTAGTGTGTTGGTTTGAAGGGCTGTACGGGGTGCTAGTGTGTTGGTTTGAAGGGCTGTACAGGGTGCTAGTGTGTTGGTTTGAAGGGCTGTACAGGGTGCTAGTGTGTTGGTTTGAAGGGCTGTACGGGGTGCTAGTGTGTTGGTTTGAAGGGCTGTACAGGGTGCTAGTGTGTTGGTTTGAAGGGCTGTACGGGGTGCTAGTGTGTTGGTTTGAAGGGCTGTACGGGGTGCTAGTGTGTTGGTTTGAAGGGCTGTACGGGGTGCTAGTGTGTTGGTTTGAAGGGCTGTACAGGGTGCTAGTGTGTTGGTTTGAAGGGCTGTACAGGGTGCTAGTGTGTTGGTTTGAAGGGCTGTACAGGGTGCTAGTGTGTTGGTTTGAAGGGCTGTACGGGGTGCTAGTGTGTTGGTTTGAAGGGCTGTACGGGGTGCTAGTGTTGTTGTTCATTCTCTCCATCTCGTTCAGTTTACGTCTGCTAGTTCTCTCTCCCTTCACTTGTCTAAGAGACGAGAGGCCATGTGAGAGCCCTCCACCAGGCACAGAGCTCAGAGCTGTCACCTAGCTAGCTTACACACTGCTTTCCCTCTCTTTCTCTCTCACACACACACTGCTCTCCCACATACACTCACCCTGCTCTCTCACACACACACTTGCTGGAGTATGGCTCTGCTCTTTTCTCTTTCCAAATCTCCAGTAGCTCTTAACCCTTTCCTACCACATCCAACCCAGTTTCCCAAAACTATATTTTTAAAAAGTGCCCCTAAAAAAACACAATTTGGATAAAAATTCCTCTTCTCACTTTCCTGGTCTAAACCCTGGGAATATTAGGAATATTGTGATTAAGGCCGTCCATGACTAATTTGTCCCCCCAGATTAATGAGCCTGTGGATTAGTTCCAGCAGGGCTGCCTGAAAGGACTGGCACCGCTCGCAGGAAACCAACCATTAATGCTGTTTGGAACACATGACTCGTCCTCTCGCTCCCTTCCTCCTCCCTTCATCCCCGTCTTCTTACTCTCCAATGCAAAACATGGTCGTTTTAAAGGAGACTGCAGTAGAAAGACAACCTTTTGAGACGCGGGGAGATGAGCTGGGGGTAGAGAGTAGAGCTCGAACGAGTAATCGGAATGGCCGATTAATTAGGGCAGATTTCATAACAATCGGAAATCGGTATTTTAGGGGCGCCAATTTTTTATTTTTTATTTATTTTATTTTTTATAAATCTTTATTTAAATAGGCAAGTCAGTTAAGAACACATTCTTATTTTCAATGACGGCCTAGGAACTAGGTTAACTGCCTCGTTCAGGGGCAGAACGACAGATTTTCACCTTGTCAGCTTGGGGGATCCAATCTTGCAACCTTACAGTTAACTAGTCCAACGCAATAACGACCTGCCTCTCTCTTGTTGCACTCCACAAGGAGACTAACTGCCTGTTACGCGAATGCAGTAAGCCAAGGTAAGTTGCTAGCGAGCATTAAACTTATCTTATAAAAAAAACAATCAATCATAGTCACTAGTTAACTACACATGGTTGATTATATTACTAGATATTATCTAGCGTGTCCTGCGTTGCATATAATGTGACTAAGCATACAAGTATCTAAGTATCTGACTGAGCGGTGATAGGCAGAAGCAGGTGTGTAAACATTCATTCAAGCAGCACTTTTGTGCGTTTTGCCAGCAGCTCTTCGTTGTGCGTCAAGCATTGCGCTGTTTATGACTTCAAGCCTATCAACTCCCGAGATGAGGCTGGTGTAACCGAAGTGAAATGGCTAGATAGTTAGCGCGCGCTAATAGCATTTCAAACGTCACTCGCTCTGAGCCTTCTAATAGTTGTTTCCCTTGCTCATGGGTAACGCTGCTTCGAGGGTGGCTGTTGTCATTGTGTTCCTGGTTCGAGCCCAGGGAGGAGCGAGGAGAGGGACGGAAGCTATACTGTTACACTGGCAATACTAAAGTGCCTATAAGAACATCCAATAGTCAAAGGTTAATGAAATACAAATGGTATAGAGGGAAATAGTCCTATAATTCCTATAATAACTACAACCTAAAACTTCTTACCTGGGAATATTGAAGACTCATGTTAAAAGGAACCACCAGCTTTCATATGTTCTCATGTTCTGAGCAAGGAACTGAAACTTTAGCTTTCTTACATGGCACATATTGCACTTTTACTTTCTTCTCCAACACTTTGTTTTTGCATTATTTAAACCAAATTGAACATGTTTCATTATTTACTTGAGGCTAAATAGATTTTAGTGATGTATTATGTATTAAGTTAAAATAAGTGTTCATTCAGTATTGTTGTAATTGTCATTATTACAAATAAATAAATAAAAAATCGTCCGATTAATCGGTATCTGATTTTTTGGTCCTCCAATAATTGTTATCGGTATCGGTGTTGAAAAATCATAATCGGTCGACCTCTAGTAGTGGACAGCAGGACAGGTAGAGTTGGTGTTGGAGGGAATTGGTAGTGTGTTCTATGAAATGGGAAGATGAAACAGTTTGGAGGTGGGAGAAAGGGTTTCCCTCTAGATCAAAGGTAGGGTTGGTTTTAGTAGACCAGCGTCTGTGGCCAGGGTTTTGATTGTGTGTGTGTTTGTGTGTGCCCTCCGTAGTGTGTGTACTGGAGGCAGTGAGGCATGCGCTCCAGACGGAGCTCTTTGATTTATACGAGAGGAGAGGAGGAGGAGGGCAGATTTAATCCTGTAGCGTCCACTCTCCTCCTCCCTTCCCTTGTTCTTCTTCTCCTCCGCTAGCCCTGTCCGCCCCGGAGCCCTCTCTCCCTCCCTCGGTCCCCGCTCGGCGCCGCTAGACATGGCTGCTGTGTTTGAGCGTAAACTCAACGGCATCTTGTTTTTCTAGCCTTCAGGTTTTTTTTCCTCCCCTCCCTCTGTCTCCCCCTCCCTCGCTTCCTCTCTCTCTCCCTCCTTCACTTCCTCCCTCCCTCTCTCCCTGGCTCCATCCCTCCTTCAGCGGGCCCCCGACAGGAAGCTTTTCTAACTGCCTGCGTGTGATAAGCCACAAGCAGCTCCCTGGGGCCGCCCTCTCTCTCTCTCTCTCTCTCTCTCTCTCTCTCTCTCTCTCTCACGCACACAGCGCAGCACGGAACAGCAGACAGTGAGCACTGTAGAGAATGCAAGAGCAAGAGAGAGAGGAAGACTGTGAAATACGACAGGGCTGTGAGGCCGGGCCTTTCAACGCGCCGCTCCCTCCCTTCCTCTCCTCCTCCCCCTCCACTCCACACGCTGGGCTTGCCGCCTGCCTGCCTGCTTTCGTTTCACAGCCCCTCCAAAACAAGTTCCAGTCAGTGTGCAAAACTGGGAGGCTCCGTTGGATCGATCTCTCCCGCAATCTTCACACTTGTATCACTTAGCCTTAGGACTGCCTTTAATTACACTCACTCACAGCACACACACGCACTCACTCACAGCACACACACGCACTCACTCACAGCACACTCACCACACTCACAGCACACTCACCACACTCACAGCACACACACACACACACTCACTCACAGCACACTCACACCACACACATGCAAATTCACACTCAGATTGTGGCATATCACTCCGGCAGCAGTGCAGAATCTCAATTCCGTGCGTGTGGGTGTGGGTGATGTATATATCTACAGTGAGTCTTGTATATTTGTGTGTGGTTTTGGAGTGCAGTGTTTGTGAGTGGAATGAGGATCTGTGGTGAGGTTGGTTTGTGCTTCTTACTGTGGTTCCAAGAGACTGTTGTTTTTATCTGCTTGAATGGTTGACTTTGGTCATGCAGCCATTTCCATAGTCTCTCTGATCACAGCATCTATTCATTATTATAACTGGGAGAGAGCAGCTATCAGTTCACCACTAATAGTATTTAGATTTTATTCAGCTGTTTGACTTTGTCTAATTTATTCAGATGAATTGGGTGTATTTGTTAAATAGGGAATATCTAGATCATTTGTGACTTTGTCATGTAGGTGAGGTCAATGTTCATGGATGGAAGGAGGTGAGGGAAGGAGGTGAGGGAAGGATAGAAAGTGCATAGTACTGAGACTGGTCCTCCTGTCTTTGTGTTGTCACTCGCTTGTCACCGACCAGCTAGCAGCGCCATACAAACACACACTCAACACAGTGCGTCTCCACTCAACACACACACAGCCCTGCCGGCTGTCGCTCTTACATTTGACATTTTAGTCATTTAGCAAACGCTTATCCAGAGTGACTTACAAACGTTTAATATAATATTTAGTATTTTAATTTTACTGGTCGTCCGTGGGAATGGAACCCACAATGCTCTACCAACTGAGCTACACGGGGACCAGCCAAAAGCCCTTTGACATGCACACACTCACTTCCTGCATATTTCAGAATCCTTTAGTCTTTGCGATGCGTGTCGCGACACATAAGTGGTCTCTCTCTTTCTTTTTCTCTCGCTCTCTCGCTCTCTCGCTCTCTCGCTCTCTCGCTCTCTTGCTCTCTCGCTCTCTCGCTCTCTCTCTCGCTCTCTCTTCACAATCCTGCTGTGCCGAAGCTGGGTTGTGGGATATGTTAATGAGGCTGGGTTGAAAATGAGTCAAGGCTTTGTCCTATACCTGCCAGAACTAATAACACACACCGGGATGGGCACACCTAATTGTACTCATTTGCATGCTTACGTGTCCAAAGTAACTGATTGTCCTCACACATGCTATCCATAAAAAACACTGGAGGTTTTACTTCCTCAAGAGTTCACACGAATGACCTTTAAAAACACACGTGCAGCACATTCAATACAGACACTCATAAAGGCTAACAAACACCTATAGCTCTGCCCTCTAAAAATGCATGCTCACGCCATCTCTTTCACCCGCTCGCTCGCTCTCACTCACACACACACAAGCCCTTATGTGAGAGTGCTGTAGGGTGTTATCGCAGCTCGTATCTTCCTCTCTTGTCTGTCTGCCAGACCTCAGAGACAGAGCCATTCAGACACATCCCCAGTTCGGTACACACACACACACACACACACACACACACACACACACACACACACACACACACACACACACACACACACACACACACACACACACACACACATCCTCTCCATATCCCCAGGCCCCCCACTGCTCTCTCGACACCCCCCCCCCCCTCTCTCGCCACACTCCCCCTTCAACGCTGTACTCCCACTCACTGGCTGGATGAGTACATGAAAAAAGCCAGAGAAACGAGAGGGAGAAAGGAGAGATCACGCCCGCTCAATTAAAAGCTCCACTTAGTGTGCCCCGGCCTTTTCACGCTCCCCTCTCCCCCTCTTTTTCCTCCTCTTCTCCCTGCTCCTCTGTTCTTTTCTCTCCATCGTAATACACTGTGTGGTCTCCTAGTCTTTGTCTGCTGGTGAATGCAGGGTAAAATTAGAACCAGCATCAGAGAGAGCTCTAAACCACGCTGTTGTTTTTCACTTCCTGATTATCTAAACGGCGCCGGCCTAGATGACGCTTAGGACACAGTGAAAAATGGACAGTATGCCTGTGTAGCGTGTGTGTATGTCCGAGTGTGCGTGTGTGTCACAGTCTGTCAAGTGTTAGTAGATGAGAAACAACACTTCTTTGTGAGACTTGTCTATCATTACTGTATGTGAGGGAGTTAGGTAGTTAGTGTGTGGTGTGGTTGTGTTCTCTTGGTGATAGAGTAGTTATAGGGTTAACAGTCTGCGTGGGGGTGGGGGGGGGGTGGCGGGGGGGGTGAGCTGGAAGGCCATCCGCCCTGAGGAGGAAGAGATTAAAGAGGAACTATGAAGGGAGAGCGGGACGTGGGTGTTTTACTGCGGCGAGAAAGAAATCAACAACCCTGTGCTCTCCACTGTGCTCCTCTCCTCTGGCGGCCATTAAAGCTGTGCTTTATCATGTGTTTAATGCCCCGCTTAGCTCCACCGACCGACCAGCCGGCTGGAAAACAGACAGACCTCCACAGCTCACTACAGCCCGCTGTGCTTTTAATATGTGGAACTGTACCATGTACACGTTCATAGCAGAATTGGGCCTAGTAGCTACCACACCACAGTAGTAGACTAGTAGCTACCACACCACAGTAGTAGACTAGTAGCTACCACACCACAGCAGTAGACTAGTAGCTACCACATCACAGTAGTAGACTAGTAGCTACCACATCACAGTAGTAGACTAGTAGCTACCACACCACAGCAGTAGACTAGTAGCTACCACACCACAGTAGTAGACTAGTAGCTACCACACCACAGTAGTAGACTAGTAGCTACCACATCACAGTAGTAGACTAGTAGCTACCACACCACAGCAGTAGACTAGTAGCTACCACACCACAGTAGTAGACTAGTAGCTACCACACCACAGTAGTAGACTAGTAGCTACCACAGTAGTAGACTAGTAGCTACCACACCACAGTAGTAGACTAGTAGCTACTACACCACAGCAGTAGACTAGTAGCTACCACACCACAGTAGTAGACTAGTAGCTACCACACCACAGTAGTAGACTAGTAGCTACCACACCACCGTAGTAGACTAGTAGCTACCACACCACAGTAGTAGACTAGTAGCTACCACACCACAGTAGTAGACTAGTAGCTACTACACCACAGCAGTAGACTAGTAGCTACCACACCACAGCAGTAGACTAGTAGCTACCACAGTAGTAGACTAGTAGCTACCACAGCAGTAGATTAGTGGCTACCACACCACAGCAGTAGACTAGTAGCTACCACAGTAGTAGACTAGTAGCTACCACAGTAGTAGACTAGTAGCTACCACAGTAGTAGACTAGTAGCTACCACAGTAGTAGACTAGTAGCTACCACAGTAGTAGACTAGTAGCTACCACAGTAGTAGACTAGTAGCTGCCACAGTAGTAGACTAGTAGCTGCCACAGTAGTAGACTAGTAGCTGCCACAGTAGTAGACTAGTAGCTGCCACAGTAGTAGACTTCTGGTTAACACATCACAGTAGTACACTGGTAGTTACCACATCACAGTAGTAGACTGGTAGCTACCACATCACAGTAGTAGACTAGTAGCTACCACACCACAGTAGTAGACTAGTAGCTACCACACCACAGTAGTAGACTAGTAGCTACCACACCACAGTAGTAGACTAGTAGCTACCACACCACAGCAGTAGACTAGTAGCTACCACACCACAGCAGTAGACTAGTAGCTACCACACCACCGTAGTAGACTAGTAGCTACCACACCACAGTAGTAGACTAGTAGCTACCACATCACAGTAGTAGACTGGTAGCTACCACACCACCGTAGTAGACTAGTAGTTACCACACCACAGTAGTAGACTAGTAGCTACCACACCACAGTAGTAGACTAGTAGCTACCACACCACAGTAGTAGACTAGTAGCTACCACATCACAGTAGTAGACTGGTAGCTACCACACCACAGTAGTAGACTAGTAGTTACCACACCACCGTAGTAGACTAGTAGTTACCACACCACAGTAGTAGACTGGTAGCTACCACACCACCGTAGTAGACTAGTAGTTACCACACCACAGTAGTAGACTAGTAGCTACCACACCACCGTAGTTGACTAGTAGCTACCACACCACAGTAGTAGACTAGTAGCTACCACACCACGGTAGTAGACTAGTAGCTACCACCCCACGGTAGTAGACTAGTAACTACCACACCACGGTAGTAAACTAGTAACTACCACGGTAGTAGACTGGTGGCGGCAGCGCCACGGTAGTAGACTGGTAGCTACCACGACACGGTAGTAGACTGGTGGCGGCAGCGCCACGGTAGTAGACTGGTGGCGGCAGCACCACGGTAGTAGACTGGTGGCGGCAGCCCCTCGGTAGTAGACTGGTAGCTACCACGACACGGTAGTAGACTGGTGGCGGCAGCGCCACGGTAGTAGACTGGTGGCGGCAGCGCCACGGTAGTAGACTGGTGGCGGCAGCGCCACGGTAGTAGACTGGTGGCGGCAGCGCCACGGTAGTAGACTGGTGGCGGCAGCGCCACGGTAGTAGACTGGTGGCGGCAGCGCCACGGTAGTAGACTGGTGGCGGCAGCCCCTCGGTAGTAGACTGGTGGCGGCAGCGCCACGGTAGTAGACTGGTGGCGGCAGCGCCACGGTAGTAGACTGGTGGCGGCAGCGCCACGGTAGTAGACTGGTGGCGGCAGCGCCACGGTAGTAGACTGGTGGCGGCAGCGCCACGGTAGTAGACTGGTGGCGGCAGCGCCACGGTAGTAGACCGGTTGGCGGCAGCGCCACGGTAGTAGACTGGTGGCGGCAGTACCACGGTAGTAGACTGGTGGCGGCAGCACCACGGTAGTAGACTGGTGGCGGCCACGGTACGAGGCGGAGGACACCGTTTGCTTTCAGCGCTGAAGTGTTGGAGTTGAAGTAGTGTGTTTGAGTGGAGAGGGACTGTAGGGTCTATGTTTGAGCACTGTTGGTGAGCTGTTTTTTGGAGAAGAGTCAATTTAAGAAGAGTGGGGGCTGCTGGTCGTTTGAACACTGTGTACTGTGTTATGGTCTATTTTGTTGTCCACCAGGCATGCCAACCGCAATGCCAGCTCTCGCTGTTTAGCGCATAAGTTGCCACGACACTGGCAGTAGCAGGAGTTGGACTAATTTGTTGCCACGGCAGCCACACGACCACGCTAAAGATACATGCACTCTCTCTGTGTATGTGTGTGTGTGTGTGCGCTCAGCTCCCAGCACCGCGGTGGGGAGCTGTGAATGAATTCTATGAATACGGGTCGGGAGGGAGGGCACGTCAAAGCTGCACTACGCTAGCTGAATGCTAATGTCTGTTTCTGCTCTCTGTGGAGCGCTGCTGCTTGTCTCTATCTTTCTCACTCTCTTTCTCTGGACCTCTTTTTCCACGCTTCGCTACCCTGGTTCCTTCTGTTTGTCTGGGGTTGTGTGTGTGGTTTGATGCTAGCCACAATGGGCTGACCGGAAGGGTGTGTGTGGTTTGATGCTAGCCACAATGGGCTGACCGGAAGGGTGTGTGTGGTTTGATGCTAGCCACAATGGGCTGACCAGAAGGGTGTGTGTGGTTTGATGCTAGCCTCAATGGGCTGACCGGAAGGGTGTGTGTGGTTTGATGCTAGCCACACTGAGCTGACTGGAAGGGTGTGTGTGTGGTTTGATGCTAGCCACAATGGGCTGACTGGAAGGGTGTGTGTGTGGTTTGGTGCTAGCCACACTGGGCTGACTGGAAGGGTGTGTGTGGCTTGATGCTAGCCACACTGGGCTGACTGGAAGGGTGTGTGTGGTTTGGTGCTAGCCACACTGGGCTGACTGGAAGGGTGTGTGTGGTTTGATGCTAGCCACAATGGGCTGACCGGAAGGGTGTGTGTGGTTTGATGCTAGCCACAATGGGCTGACTGGAAGGGTGTGTGTGGTTTGTTAACGACGCCAACCGTGCTGCGCAGCGCTGTCTGACACAGGTAAATGAGCACATAGACAGAAGAGAGACTGCTGTCGACTTGATGCTTATTGGCTTTATTCTGCTGTTCTCATTCTGACTGGATTCTATCATTAACAATATACTACAGGACTACATATTTCCGTTATCGAGGACTTTTTAGGTATATACATTCATATGCCTTGCTATGTTGTTGTCTTAGGTTTCTCTTTATGTAGTGGTGTCTCGTTGTGATGTGTGTTTTGTCCTATATTTACATTTTTAATCCCAGCCCCACGTCCCCGCAGGAGGCGTTTTGCCTCTTGGTAGGCCGTCATTGTAAATAAGTATTTGTTCTTAGCTGACTTGCCTAGTTTTAATAAAGGTTATATAAATAAATAAAATATTCTCATTGTGTTAGCCATAGTCACCTTGCTTTGGTCAGGCCTTGGAGTCAGCAAACTGTCTATAGAATTGCAATTCATTCCATTTCTTTGCCACTGTGACTCAGGACATGAGTCATGTTAAAGAGATACTTCAGGATTTTGGCAATGTTTCCCAGGAGTCAGAAGAACTCGTGGATACCATGTATATGTCTCCGCATGCGGTTTGAACGATGTTGCTAACTAGCGCAATTGTAAAAGCCAACTAGAGTTTTCGCAATGCCTAGAAGTGTCTACCTCTAACGTCCTTCATACTGCACTCAAACATACAACTGGTATCCACAAGTTCATCTGAGGCTGGGGAAGTAGATAAAGGGCCTCATTGCCAAAATCACGAAGTATCCCTTTAACTCATAAGGCCAGGCACAGAAAGTGAAAGTAAGTGAATTGAAATTGAATCCCTCCTCAATGGAAAAAATCATTTGCGTTTAAAAAAAATTCCAAACCTGAATTCAGTTTGGTTTAATCCCCTTTACTGAATGGAGCTGGGTGGGGAGAAACAATTTAATGCTGCTGTTGGGTTAAAGGATCTCTCTGCTAGGAGGCATTCCGGCTCAAACATACTCTCCAGTGGCTCAGAATCCCAGGTTTTTAGGAGCAACTGCGCAGCCATTGTGGATATGGTCCATAACTGGCCAGCCTGAGCCATCACACACAGCCATCCAAATCCATTACCCAGATGTTAGTAGAAAATATATGGGACCGTTCAGGAGGGACAGATTGACTGGGCTATTTTGAGCCGCCCAGGCAGCCGTTTGATAAGACTTATTGAAAAATGAAAGGCTCGGCGACCACTCCACGGCATTTGCATAGAGATGAGAATCAGAGCGGAGGCTCCTGTAATGGCTTACCTTCCACTGCCCTGGTTGAGAGGATGAGGGATGAGAACCGCACAGATCCAGTTCTCTGGACCAGTTCCAGTTCGATCTCTCTTGGACACCATCTTCTGATATTAGAAGGACTGGCTAAGAGGGTCTAGGTAGTGTTGAGTCAGTCTGATACAGATAGTGTAGTATGTACTTGATATTAGGACTGGCTAAGAGGGTCTAGGTAGGGTTGAGTCAGTCTGATACAGATAGTGTAGTAGGTATTATACTGAGGAATAACACGGGGTCTAGGTAGGGTTGAGTCAGTCTGATACAGATAGTGTAGTAGGTACTATACTGAGGAATAACACAGGGTCTAGGTAGGGTTGAGTCAGTCTGATACAGATAGTGTAGTAGGTATTATACTGAGGAATAACACAGGGTCTAGGTAGGGTTGAGTCAGTCTGATACAGATAGTGTAGTAGGTACTATACTGAGGAATAACACAGGGTCTAGGTAGTATGGAGTCAGTCTGATACAGATAGTGTAGTAGGTACTATACTGAGGAATAACACAGGGTCTAGGTAGGGTTGAGTCAGTCTGATACAGATAGTGTAGTAGGTATTATACTGAGGAATAACACGGGGTCTAGGTAGGGTTGAGTCAGTCTGATACAGATAGTGTAGTAGGTACTATACTGAGGAATAACACAGGGTCTAGGTAGTATGGAGTCAGTCTGATACAGATAGTGTAGTAGGTACTATACTGAGGAATAACACAGGGTCTAGGTAGTATGGAGTCAGTCTGATACAGATAGTGTAGTAGGTATTATACTGAGGAATAACACGGGGTCTAGGTAGGGTTGAGTCAGTCTGATACAGATAGTGTAGTAGGTACTATACTGAGGAATAACACAGGGTCTAGGTAGTATGGAGTCAGTCTGATACAGATAGTGTAGTAGGTATTATACTGAGGAATAACACGGGGTCTAGGTAGGGTTGAGTCAGTCTGATACAGATAGTGTAGTAGGTACTATACTGAGGAATAACACAGGGTCTAGGTAGGGTTGAGTCAGTCTGATACAGATAGTGTAGTAGGTATTATACTGACGAATAACACGGGGTCTAGGTAGGGTTGAGTCAGTCTGATACAGATAGTGTAGTAGGTATTATACTGAGGAATAACACAGGGTCTAGGTAGGGTTGAGTCAGTCTGATACAGATAGTGTAGTAGGTATTATACTGAGGAATAACACGGGGTCTAGGTAGGGTTGAGTCAGTCTGATACAGATAGTGTAGTAGGTACTTGATATTAGAAGGACTGGCTAAGAGGGTCTAGGTAGTGTTGAGTCAGTCTGATACAGATAGTGCAGTATGTACTTGATATTAGGACTGGCTAAGAGGGTCTAGGTAGGGTTGAGTCAGTCTGATACAGATAGTGTAGTAGGTATTATACTGAGGAATAACACGGGGTCTAGGTAGGGTTGAGTCAGTCTGATACAGATAGTGTAGTAGGTATTATACTGAGGAATAACACGGGGTCTAGGTAGGGTTGAGTCAGTCTGATACAGATAGTGTAGTATGTACTTGATATTAGGACTGGCTAAGAGGGTCTAGGTAGGGTTGAGTCAGTCTGATACAGATAGTGTAGTAGGTACTATACTGAGGAATAACATGGGGTCTAGGTAGTGTTGAGTCAGTATGATACAGCTAGTGTAGTAGGTACCATACTGAGGAATAACACGGGGTCTAGGGTTAAGTTGGATCTTAGAATGAACCCAAGAGATTGTTCTCATTCAAATGTGTCGTCTGTTTGATCTAAATCTAACTTCCTACGGTTGTTGATGAATTTCACCCTTCTCAGTGTGAAGCTGTTTCTTTTAAGCTTCATTGAATTAAATGGAATTTTGAATGGAACTGGAAGATGTGGACTAAAGCACCGTATTCCTTTCAGAACCCAATGAACTTCCCTAACCCCTCTGTCTCCTGTCTGTGGAGACCCTAACCCCTCTGTCTCCTGTCTGTGGAGACCCTAACCCCTCTGTCTCCTGTCTGTGGAGACCCTAACCCCTCTGTCTCCTGTCTGTGGAGACCCTAACCCCTCTGTCTCCTGTCTGTGGAGACCCTAACCCCTCTGTCTCCTGTCTGTGGAGACCCTAACCCCTCTGTCTCCTGTCTGTGGAGACCCTAACCCCTCGGTCTCCTGTCTGTGGAGACCCTAACCCCTCGGTCTCCTGTCTGTGGACACCCTAACCCCTCTGTCTCCTGTCTGTGGAGACCCTAACCCCTCTGTCTCCTGTCTGTGGAGACCCTAACCCCTCTGTCTCCTGTCTGTGGAGACCCTAACCCCTCTGTCTCCTGTCTGTGGAGACCCTAACCCCTCTGTCTCCTGTCTGTGGAGACCCTAACCCCTCTGTCTCCTGTCTGTGGAGACCCTAACCCCTCGGTCTCCTGTCTCTGGAGACCCTAACCCCTCGGTCTCCTGTCTGTGGAGACCCTAACCCCTCTGTCCCCTGTCTGTGGAGACCCTAACCCCTCTGTCCCCTGTCTGTGGAGACCCTAACCCCTCTGTCCCCTGTCTGTGGAGACCCTAACCCCTCTGTCCCCTGTCTGTGGAGACCCTAACCCCTCTGTCTCCTGTCTGTGGAGACCCTAACCCCTCTGTTCTCTGTGGCCTATCTAGGATGTAGTGCTGTACTGCCTGGAGAACGGGGTGTGTGACGTCAATCACCGTGACAACGCGGGCTACTGTGCGCTGCACGAGGCATGTGCACGTGGCTGGCTTGCTATCACTCAGCACCTGCTGGAGCACGGTGCCGACGTCAACTGTAGCGCCCAGGAAGGCACCAGGTAGACACACACACACACACACACACACTTAAGCATGGACACTCACTTTCTCTCTCACTAACACACAGGCCAGACATATGGACATGGACAATTGCCTTCCAAGGCTCTGTACATAACGCCAGTGTGTGTGTGTGTGGCGTGTCTGTCTCCCTCCCCCCCAGGCCCCTCCATGACGCGGTGGAGAATGACCATCTGGAAGTGGTCCGTCTGCTGCTGTCCTACGGAGCTGACCCAACCCTGGCTACGTACTCTGGCCGCAGCCTCCTCCGCATGACACACTCCCACGGCATGGAGGGATTCCTCTCTGGTAAGACTGCTTTAGAGATGGTGTGTGTGTGTGTTCCTCATCTGTGGGGGACACAGTATCATCCTCGGGAGTTGCACCGCGTTACCCCACTATCAGGTTACTTAGCAACAGCTGCAGAGGGGTCGTCCTCTAAGGGCTGGCCCTTGTGAGCGGTGCAGTGAGGGGGAGAGAGGTTGCCTGACGACTCAAACAGAATACTTCCACTGTTCTATGTTCACTACATACTTCAGTCTGAGACTGCCGTCAGGGAGGTCGTTGGTGGGGACGTCAGGGAGGTCGTTGGTGGGGACGTCAGGGAGGTCGTTGGTGGGGACGTCAGGGAGGTTGTTGGTGGGGACGTCAGGGAGGTCGTTGGTGGGGACGTCAGGGAGGTTGTTGGTGGGGACGTCAGGGAGGTCGTTGGTGGGGACGTCAGGGAGGTCGTTGGTGGGGACGTCAGGGAGGTTGTTGGTGGGGACGTCAGGGAGGTTGTTGGTGGGGACGTCAGGGAGGTCGTTGGTGGGTGCTGTCAGGGAGGTCGTTGTTGGGGACGTCAAAATGAGGGTTGTTGTACAAAACAAAGTCACCGGCGCTTGGATCATCGCTAACCAATCGGTGTATCAAAGCCAATGACGAATTTTCAAAACACGGCTTTGCCTACATGTGTTCTGGCTCTGGCCCAACACAGCAGTTTCTGGGGGCCAGGATAGGGACAGCCTCATTACACACACACACACACAAACACACAGACAGACACACACAGTTTAAATGGATGGTGAGGAGATATACCAAGGGGATGTAGAGGACAGCGTTCCATTGAGTGCTTGAGAGAACCGCAGTGAGCTAGCATCCCTCTCTCTCTCCCTTCCTCCCTCTCTCTCTCCTTCTCTTCCTCTCTCTCTCTCCCTCTCTTCCTCTCTCTCTCTCCCTCTCTTCCTCCCTCTCTCTCTCCCTCTCTCTCTCTCTTCCTCTCTCTCTTCCTCTTTCTCTCTTCCTCCCTCCCTCTCCCTCCCTCCCTCTCTCTCTCCCTCTCCCTCTCCCTATCTCTCTCCCTCTCTTCCTCTCTCTCTCTTCCTCTCTCTCTCTTCCTCCCTCTCCCTCCCTCTCTTCCTCTCTCCCTCCCTCTCTCCCTCTCTTCCTCCCTCCATCCGTTCTCCTCCCCGGCTATTTCAGGTCATTATTAATCAGCCCTGCTCTGGCGCACACACACACACAAACACACACACTCTCCCTCACACACACACACACACACACACACACACACTCCTCTTATACACACTCCAGCAGCGATTGCCAAACGGTGCCTAGTTCACTCCACTCACCTAACCTGATCTGTACTTCCCAGAGAGAGAGAGAAAACGCACAACATATCCAATTCATTTAGGCAAAAGGGGGGATTAGAATTTCCCCCTTCAGTTCAATTCCACGGTGGCCCACAGTGCTGCTTCAGCTCCAGCCCTCTCTGCCTCGCTCCACTCACTTTCACTAATCCTCAAGTGTTGATGAGTTGATACTATTTTACATAAGCCTGCCCACTAGGAACACCCCAGAACCCACTAGGAGCACTCCCTCCCTCCTTGTCCTCTCCGCTCCTCCCTCCCTGTCTTATCCTCCCTCTCCTCTCTCTTCCCTCTCTGGACTCTCCTCTCTCTCTTCCCTCCCTGGACTCTCCTCTCTCTTCCCTCCCTGGACTCTCCTCTCTCTCTCTTCCCTCCCTGGACTCTCCTCTCTCTCTCTTCCCTCCCTGGACTCTCCTCTCTCTTCCCTCTCTGGACTCTCCTCTCTCTCTTCCCTCCCTGGACTCTCCTCTCTCTCTCTTCCCTCCCTGGACTCTCCTCTCTCTCTTCCCTCTCTGGACTCTACTCTCTCTCTTCCCTCCCTGGACTCTACTCTCTCTCTTCCCTCCCTGGACTCTCCTCTCTCTCTTCCCTCCCTGGACTCTCCTCTCTCTCTTCCCTCCCTGGACTCTCCTCTCTCTCTTCCCTCCCTGGACTCTCCTCTCTCTCTTCCCTCTCTGGACTCTACTCTCTCTCTTCCCTCTCTGGACTCTCCTCTCTCTCTTCCCTCCCTGGACTCTCCTCTCTCTTCCCTCCCTGGACTCTCCTCTCGCTCCTCCCTCCCTGTCTTATCCTCCCTCTCCTCTCTCTTCCCTCTCTGGACTCTCCTCTCTCTCTCTTCCCTCCCTGGACTCTCCTCTCTCTCTTCCCTCTCTGGACTCTACTCTCTCTCTTCCCTCCCTGGACTCTCCTCTCTCTCTTCCCTCCCTGGACTCTCCTCTCTCTCTTCCCTCCCTGGACTCTCCTCTCTCTCTTCCCTCCCTGGACTCTCCTCTCTCTCTTCCCTCCCTGGACTCTCCTCTCTCTCTTCCCTCCCTGGACTCTCCTCTCTCTCTTCCCTCCCTGGACTCTCCTCTCTCTCTTCCCTCTCTGGACTCTACTCTCTCTCTTCCCTCTCTGGACTCTCCTCTCTCTCTTCCCTCCCTGGACTCTCCTCTCTCTTCCCTCCCTGGACTCTCCTCTCGCTCCTCCCTCCCTGTCTTATCCTCCCTCTCCTCTCTCTTCCCTCCCTGGACTCTCCTCTCTCTCTTCCCTCCCTGGACTCTCCTCTCTCTTCCCTCTCTGGACTCTCCTCTCTCTCTTCCCTCTCTGGACTCTCCTCTCTCTCTTCCCTCCCTGGACTCTCCTCTCTCTCTTCCCTCTCTGGACTCTACTCTCTCTCTTTCCTCCCTGGACTCTACTCTCTCTCTTCCCTCCCTGGACTCTCCTCTCTCTCTTCCCTCCCTGGACTCTCCTCTCTCTCTTCCCTCCCTGGACTCTCCTCTCCCTCTTCCCTCCCTGGACTCTCCTCTCTCTCTTCCCTCCCTGGACTCTCCTCTCTCTCTTCCCTCCCTGGACTCTCCTCTCTCTCTTCCCTCCCTGGACTCTCCTCTCTCTCTCTTCCCTCCCTGGACTCTCCTCTCTCTCTTCCCTCCCTGGACTCTCCTCTCTCTCTTCCCTCTCTGGACTCTACTCTCTCTCTTCCCTCCCTGGACTCTCCTCTCTCTCTTCCCTCCCTGGACTCTCCTCTCTCTCTTCCCTCCCTGGACTCTCCTCTCTCTCTCCCCTCCCTGGACTCTCCTCTCTCTCTTCCCTCCCTGGACTCTCCTCTCTCTCTTTCCTCCCTGGACTCTCCTCTCTCTCTCTTCCCTCTCTGGACTCTCCTCTCTCTCTCTTCCCTCTCTGGACTCTCCTCTCTCTCTCTTCCCTCTCTGGACTCTCCTCTCTCTCTCTTCCCTCTCTGGACTCTCCTCTCTCTCTCTTCCCTCTCTGGACTCTCCTCTCTCTCTCTTCCCTCTCTGGACTCTCCTCTCTCTCTTCCCTCTCTGGACTCTCCTCTCTCTCTTCCCTCTCTGGACTCTCCTCTCTCTCTTCCCTCCCTGGACTCTCCTCTCTCTCTTCCCTCCCTGGACTCTACTCTCTCTCTTCCCTCTCTGGACTCTCCTCTCTCCCTTCCCTCCCTGGATACTCCTCTCTCTCTCTCTCTGGAAGTATGGTGGTGATGTAACACAGAGGCGGTGTGTGTCGGTAGAGAGACGTATCTCCATTGACACACACACACTGCCCTGAGCGCTGAGTGCTGCAATATCGTGACCCACATTACCCAGGGAGAGGGGAGAGGAGGGGGCAGAAGGAGGGGTGGACGGGGGTAGCAATCAGAGCCAGGCACCTCTCTTTTCTTCTCTTCTCTGCTCTCCCTCGCTCCCTCTCTCCCTCCGCTCTCTTCCCCTAATCACCACTTCCCACTTAGCATTTAAAACGGCTGCTTCCCCCGCAAACCACAGAGCAGCACGGCCACAGAGCAGCACGGCCACAGAGCAGCACGGCCACAGAGCAGCACGGCCACAGAGCAGCACGGCCACAGAGCAGCACGGCCACAGAGCAGCACGGCCACAGAGCAGCACGGCCACAGAGCAGCACGGCCACAGAGCAGCACGGCCACTGAGCAGCACGGCCACAGAGCCAGCCTGTCATGTAGAGCTATGGGGAGCACAGTGCTCAGCTATACCCTGCTGACACACACACACACACACTGCAGAGAGGCATATATACAAGCCAGCACTAACAAATTAACACACTCAGTGGCGTTGCAGGGTAATAGCCTTCCTTCCGTGCTCTCGTTCCCTTCCTCTCTCCGTCTCAACTCCCAGGCTTTGTGTAAGACCACGTTAGAGACACGGCAAGCGCAAGGAAGCTAGAAACAGTGAGTGTGTGAAATAGAGAGAGTGAGTATGACTAAAAGACAGATGGAGGGAGCGTGAAGGGCTAGAGAGAGAGAAAGAAATATAGAGGGGGGGGTAGTGTGACAGAGAGAACTGGAACGAGGCTGAGCAAGCATGAAGGAGCTAGAGAGAGAATGAAAGATGGAGCGAGAGGAAGTAGAGAGAGAGAGAAGGGGAGCATGGTAAATCGGCAGGTTTGTCTGGATGTGCTGCCTGCCAGTCTGATTTCCACCTCCTCCCCCAATGTGTTCCCTCTCCCTGGGAGCTCTAATTCGCAGCTAGCACAACACACACTTTCTTACTTTCCTTCGCCTCGTTCTTTCTCTCTCCTTTCTCTCTGCATCTCCCTTTCCCTCTCTGCCTCTCCTTTCCCTCTCTGCCTCTCCCTTTCCCTCTCTGCCTCTCCCTTTCCCTCTCTGCCTCTCTCCTTTCCCTCTATGCCTCTCTCTCTCCTTTCCCTCTCTGCCTCTCCCTTTCCCTCTCTGCCTCTCCCTTTCCCTCTCTGCCTCTCCCTTTCCCTCTCTGCCGCTCTCCTTTCCCTCTATGCCTCTCTCTCTCCTTTCCCTCTCTGCCTCTCCCTTTCCCTCTCTGCCTCTCTCTCCTTTCCCTCTCTGCCTCTCCCTTTCCCTCTCTGCCTCTCCCTTTCCCTCTCTGCCTCTCCCTTTCCCTCTCTGCCTCTCCCTTTCCCTCTCTGCCGCTCTCCTTTCCCTCTCTGCCTCTCCCTTTCCCTCTCTGCCTCTCCCTTTCCCTCTCTGCCTCTCCCTTTCCCTCTCTGCCGCTCTCCTTTCCCTCTATGCCTCTCTCTCTCCTTTCCCTCTCTGCCTCTCTCTCTCCTTTCCCTCTCTGCCTCTCTCTCCTTTCCCTCTCTGCCTCTCTCTCCTTTCCCTCTCTGCCTCTCTCTCCTTTCCCTCTCCGCCTCTCTCTCCTTTCCCTCTCCGCCTCTCTCTCCTTTCCCTCTCTGCCTCTCTGTCTTTTCCCTCTCTGCCTCTCTGTCTTTTCCCTCTCTGCCTCTCTGTCTTTTCCCTCTCTGCCTCTCTCTCTTTTCCCTCTCTGCCTCTCTCTCTCCTTTCCCTCTCTGCCTCTCTCTCCTTTCCCTCTCTGCCTCTCTCTCCTTTCCCTCTCTGCCTCTCTCTCTTTTCCCTCTCTGCCTCTCTCTCCTTTCCCTCTCTGCCTCTCTCTCCTTTCCCTCTCTGCCTCTCTCCTTTCCCTCTCTCTCTTTCTCTGTCGTTCCGTGAGTTTTTTAATGAGGCTTAACTGCTGAATCCCTGAATGGCTGTAGCTGGCACAACACTCCCTTGCTGCCTCTGGCACTGCCACACTACCCACCCAACGCCAAGCCCCCGCACAGCTGCCCCCGCTCCCTGTGCGCAAACACACACACACACAAACACATACATAAACATACACACACACACACACACAGAATGCAAACATAGTGACCTGCTGTCCAAGCAGCCGGAGCCGTTTTTAAATGAACACTCGGTGGAGTGAACACCCGGTGATTTAAGTGTGTGTGTGTGTGTGAGAGCGTGCATGGCTCCCTAGCGGCTTTGAAGGCTCCCGAGTGGAATCTGATTAGAGATGCATGTCTGACACACACTGCCGTGCTCCGCCTGTTCCACCGTGAGGCAGAGTGAACAGGGAGGGCGGGGGGCCAGGGTGGGGGGCGGAGGCCAGGGTGGGGGGTGGGGGGCCAGGGTAGGGGGCGGGGGCCAGGGCGGGGGCCAGGTTGGGGGGCGGGGGCCAGGGTGGGGGGCCAGGTTGGAGGGTGGGGGGCCAGGTTGGGGGGTGGGGGGCCAGGGTGGGGGGCGGGGACAGGTTGGGGGGTGGGGGGCCAGGGTGGGGGGCGGGGGCCAGGTTGGGGGGTGGGGGGCCAGGGTGGGGGGCGGGGACAGGTTGGGGGGCAGGGACAGGTTGGGGGGTGGGGGGCCAGGGTGGGGGGCGGGGGCCAGGTTGGGGGGTGGGGGGCCAGGGCGGGGGCCAGGGTGGGGGGTGGGGGGCCAGGGTGGGGGGCGGGGACAGGTTGGGGGGTGGGGGGCCAGGGTGGGGGGCGGGGGCCAGGTTGGGGGGTGGGGGGCCAGGGTGGGGGGTGGGGGTCCAGGGTGGGGGGCGGGGACAGGTTGGGGGGTGGGGGGCCAGGGTGGGGGGCGGGGGCCAGGTTGGGGGGTGGGGGGCCAGGGTGGGGGGTGGGGTGGGGGGTGGGGGGCCAGGTTGGGGGGTGGGGGGCCAGGGTAGGTGGCGGGGGAAGGTTTATACGGCCTCTTTTCCTCTCATCTGCAGCAGCGGCTTTCTCTATCCTCTGTTTTTTCCTTTCTTTTTATCACTGTCTCTCACCAATGCAGAGCCAGACGTCTCTACAAAAATCTGCTTCTCTTTCTCTCATTCTCTCTCCTCTGTCCCTGTTTATAGCTGTACCGTGTCTCTCTCTCCTCTGTCCCTGTTTATAGCTGTACCGTGTCTCTGTCTCTCTCCTCTGTCCCTGTTTATAGCTGTACCGTGTCTCTGTCTCTCTCCTCTGTCCCTGTTTATAGCTGTACCGTGTCTCTCTCTCCTCTGTCCTTGTTTATAGCTGTACCGTGTCTCTCTCTCCTCTGTCCCTGTTTATAGCTGTACCGTGTCTCTCTCTCCTCTGTCCCTGTTTATAGCTGTACCGTGTCTCTCTCTCTGCTCTGTCCCTGTTTATAGCTGTACCGTGTCTCTCTCTCTGCTCTTTCCCTGTTTATAGCTGTACCGTGTCTCTCTCTCTCTGTCCCTGTTTATAGCTGTACTGTCTCTCTCTCTGCTCTGTCCCTGTTTATAGCTGTACCGTGTCTCTCTCTGCTCTGTCCCTGTTTATAGCTGTACCGTGTCTCTCTGCTCTGTCCCTGTTTATAGCTGTACCGTGTCTCTCTCTGCTCTGTCCCTGTTTATAGCTGTACCGTGTCTCTCTCTGCTCTGTCCCTGTTTATAGCTGTACCGTGTCTCTCTCTCTTTGGTCTGTCTCTGTTTATAGCTGTACCGTCTCTCTCTCTGCTCTGTCCCTGTTTATAGCTGTACCGTGTCTCTCTCTCTCTGGTCTGTCTCTGTTTATAGCTGTACCGTCTCTCTCTCTGCTCTGTCCCTGTTTATAGCTGTACCGTGTCTCTCTCTGCTCTGTCCCTGTTTATAGCTGTACCGTGTCTCTCTCTGCTCTGTCCCTGTTTATAGCTGTACTGTGTTTCTCTCTCTCTGCTCTGTCCCTGTTTATAGCTGTACCGTGTCTCTGTCTCTCTGCTCTGTCCCTGTTTATAGCTGTACCGTGTCTCTGTCTCTCTGCTCTGTCCCTGTTTATAGCTGTACCGTGTCTCTCTCTGCTCTGTCCATGTTTATAGCTGTACCGTGTCTCTCTCTGCTCTGTCCCTGTTTATAGCTGTACCGTGTCTCTCTCTGCTCTGTCCCTGTTTATAGCTGTACCGTGTCTCTCTCTGCTCTGTCCCTGTTTATAGCTGTACTGTGTCTCTCTCTCTCTGTCCCTGTTTATAGCTGTACCGTGTCTCTCTCTCTCTGTCCCTGTTTATAGCTGTACTGTGTCTCTCTCTCTCTGTCCCTGTTTATAGCTGTACCGTGTCTCTCTCTGCTCTGTCCCTGTTTATAGCTGTACTGTGTCTCTCTCTCTCTGTCCCTGTTTATAGCTGTACTGTGTCTCTCTCTCTCTGCTCTGTCCCTGTTTATAGCTGTACTGTGTCTCTCTCTGCTCTGTCCCTGTTTATAGCTGTACTGTGTCTCTCTCTCTCTGTCCCTGTTTATAGCTGTACCGTGTCTCTCTCTGCTCTGTCCCTGTTTATAGCTGTACTGTGTCTCTCTCTCTCTGTCCCTGTTTATAGCTGTACTGTGTCTCTCTCTCTCTGCTCTGTCCCTGTTTATAGCTGTACTGTGTCTCTCTCTCTCTGCTCTGTCCCTGTTTATAGCTGTACTGTGTCTCTCTCTCTCTGTCCCTGTTTATAGCTGTACCGTGTCTCTCTCTGCTCTGTCCCTGTTTATAGCTGTACTGTGTCTCTCTCTCTCTGTCCCTGTTTATAGCTGTACCGTGTCTCTCTCGCTCTGTCCCTGTTTATAGCTGTACTGTGTCTCTCTCTCTCTGTCCCTGTTTATAGCTGTACTGTGTCTCTCTCTGCTCTGTCCCTGTTTATAGCTGTACTGTGTCTCTCTCTCTGTCCCTGTTTATAGCTGTACTGTGTCTCTGTCTCTCTAGATTATTTTTCCGACCTGAAGGGGCGTGAAGACACTGACGAAGGCATCTACTGGGAGTTTTACGGCAGCGCCGTGTGTGGTGAGTACACACACACACACACACACACACACACACACACACACACACACACACACACACACACACACACACACACACAGAGAGAGAGAAAGGAGCAGCAGGAAGAAGACAGAGACCCTCAGGTAAATCTCTGTGGGAGTCTTCTCGGAGGAGACCAGCATTGATTCAGAAGGACAACATCAGAAAAAGAGAACAGTGGCTTCTCTTGTATCCGATAGATTTCCCCTCCCAGCTACGGAGCGAGCTACGCTTTTGTGCCTACCTCACCTCCTGCCTCCCTACTCTCCTGCTTACCTACTCTCCTGCCTACCTCCCCTCCTGCCTACCTCACCTCCTGCCTACCTACTCTCCTGCCTACCTACTCTCCTGCCTACCTACTCTCCTGCCTCCCTCCCCTCCTGCCTACCTCACCTCCTGCCTACCTACTCTCCTGCCTCCCTCCCCTCCTGCCTACCTCACCTCCTGCCTACCTACTCTCCTGCCTACCTCCCCTCCTGCCTACCTTCCCTCCTGCCTCCATTCTCTCCTGCCTACCTACTCTCCTGCCTCCCTCCCCTCCTGCCTACCTCCCCTCCTGCCTACCTACTCTCCTGCCTCCCTCCCCTCCTGCCTACCTCCCCTCCTGCCTACCTACTCTCCTGCCTACCTACTCTCCTGCCTACCTACTCTCCTGCCTACCTCCCCTCCTGCCGACCTCCCCTCCTGCCTACCTCCCCTCCTGCCTACCTCCCCTCCTGCCTACCTACTCTCCTGCCTACCTACTCTCCTGCCTACCTACTCTCCTGCCTCCCTCCCCTCCTGCCTACCTACTCTCCTGCCTCCCTCCCCTCCTGCCTACCTCCCCTCCTGCCTACCTCCCCTCCTGCCTACCTACTCTCCTGCCTACCTACTCTCCTGCCTCCCTACTCTCCTGCCTACCTCCCCTCCTGCCTACCTCCCCTCCTGCCTCCATT
This sequence comes from Oncorhynchus mykiss, assembly GCF_013265735.2. NCBI lineage: Eukaryota > Metazoa > Chordata > Actinopteri > Salmoniformes > Salmonidae > Oncorhynchus > Oncorhynchus mykiss. The sequence goes on along the minus strand of NC_048571.1, from coordinate 10,258,701 downwards.
CTCTCCTGCCTACCTACTCTCCTGCCTACCTCCCCTCCTGCCGACCTCACCTCCTGTCTCCAAACCACAAGTTTCTCCCATGTATTGCTTACGATCAATATTGGTGGCCCATGTGGAAATCCAACTTGCAACCTTTGCATTGCCGACACCCACCGCGCTCCAACCAACTGAGATGTGTGGATCTCAATGCCACGCAGAAAGGTCTCTGGTTTTAACTAGTGATGCTATGGAGGTTTGAGCTCCAGAGAGACAAGGGGGTGGGGGGGGCTACTACAGAATGGGCCCCACTACAGCTGTTAAGAAAGCAAATTCCCTCCTCTCTATCCTCCTCTCCCACTCCCTCTATCCTCCTCTCTCCACTCCCTCTATCCTCCTCTCTCCACTCCCTCTATCCTCCTCTCTCACTCCCTCTATCCTCCTTACTCCCTCTATCCTCCTCTCTCCCTCCCTCTATCCTCCTCTCCCACTACCCCTATCCTCCTCTCTACACTCCCTCTATCCTCCTCTCTCACTCCCTCTATCCTCCCATCTCCACTCCCTCTATCCTCCTCTCTCCACTCCCTCTATCCTCCTCTCTCCACTCCCTCTATCCTCCTCCTGATTTCCACCTCTCTCCACTCCTTCTATTCTCTCCTTCTATCCTCTCCCTCTACCCTCATCTCCCTCTACCCTCTCCACACCCTCTATCCTCTCCCTCTATCCTCCCTTCTCCACTCCCTCTATCCTCACCTCTCCGCTCCCTCTATCCTCCCCTCTCCACTCCCTTTATCCTCTCCACTCCCTCTATCTTCTCCACTCCCTTTATCCTCTCCACTCCCTCTATCTTCTCCACTCCCTCTATCCTCTCCAGTCTCTCTATCCACATCTATCCTCCTCTCTCCATTCCCTCTATCCTCCACTCCCTCTATCCTCCCCTCCCTCTATCCTCCCCTCTCCGCTCCCTCTTTCCTCCCCTCTCCGCTCCTTCTACCCTCCCCTCTCCCTCTATCCTCTCCACTCCCTCTATCCTCCCCTCTCCACTCCCTCTATCCTCCCCTCTCCACTACCTCTATCATCCTCTCTCCACTCCCTCTACCCTCTCCACGTCCTCTATCCTCTCCCTCTACCGTCCCCTCTCCACTCCCTCTATCCTCCCCTCTCCACTCCCTCTATCCTCCCCTCTCCACTCCCTCTATCCTCGCCCTCTATCCTTTCCCTCTATCCACTCACTATTTCCACCTCTCTCCACTCCTTCTATTCTCTCCCTCTATCCTCTCCCTCTATCCTCCTCTCCCTCTCCACGCCCTCTATCCTCTCCCTCTACCCTCCCCTCTCTACTCCCTCTACCCTCGCCTCTCCACTCCCTCTACCCTCCCCTCTCCACTCCCTCTATCCTCTCCCTCTATCCTTTCCCTCTCTCCACTCACTCTATCCTCCTCTCTCCACACCCTCTATCCTCTCCCTCTACCCTCCCTTCTCTACTCCCTCTACCCTCCCCTCTCCACTCCCTCTATCCTCCCTCTACCCTCCCCTCTCCACTCCCTCTATCCTCTCCCTCTATCCTTTCCCTCTCTCCACTCACTCTATCCACCTCTCTCCACTCCCTCTATCGTCCTCTATCCTCCTCTCGCCACTCTCTCATCCTCCTCTCGCCACTCTCTCATCCTCCTCTCGCCACTCTCTCCATCCTCCTCTCTCCACTCCCGCTATCCTTTCCCTCTCTCCACTCCCTCTATCCACTCCCTCTATCCTCCTCTCTCCACTCCCTCTATCCTCCTCTCTCCACTCCCTCTATCCTCCCCTCTCCAATCCCTCTACCCTCCCTCTATCCTCTCCCTCTATCCTTTCCCTCTCTCCACTCACTCTATCCACCTCTCTCCACTCCCTCTATGCTCTCCCTCGATCCTCCCCTCTCCGCTCCCTCTATCCTCTCCACTCCCTCTACCCTCTCCACTCCCTATATCCTCTCCCTCTATCCTTTACCCTCCCCTCTCCACTCCCTCTATCCTCCCCTCTCCACTCCCTCTATCCTCCTCTCTCCACTCCCTCTATCCTCCCCTCTCCACTCCCTCTATCCTCCCCTCTCCACTCCCTCTATGCTCCACTCCCTCTATCCTCCCATCTCCACTCCCTCTATTCTCCTCTCTCCACTCCCTCTATCCTCCTCTCTCCACTCCCTCTATCCTCCACTCCCTCTATCCTCCCCTCTCCACTCCCTCAATCCTCCTCTCCCACTCCCTCTATCCTCCTCTCTCCACTCCCTCTGTCCTCCTCTCTCCACTCCCTCTGTCCTCCTCTCTCCACTCCCTCTATCCTCCTCTCTCCACTCCCTCTATCCTCCTCTCTCCACTCCCTCTATCCTCTCCTCTCCACTCCCTCTATCCTCCACTCCCTCTATCCTCCCATCTGCACTCCCTCTATCCTCCCCTCTCCACTCCCTCTATCCTCCTCTCTCCACTCCCTCTATCCTCCCCTCTCCACTCCCTCTATCCTCCCCTCTCCACTCCCTCTATGCTCCACTCCCTCTATCCTCCCATCTCCACTCCCTCTATTCTCCTCTCTCCACTCCCTCTATCCTCCTCTCTCCACTCCCTCTATCCTCCTCTCTCCACTCCCTCTATCCTCCCCTCTCCACTCCCTCTATCCTCTCCTCTCCACTCCCTCTATCCTCCCATCTCCACTCCCTCTATCCTCCCCTCTCCACTCCCTCTATCCTCCTCTCTCCACTCCCTCTATCCTCCCCTCTCCACTCCCTCTATCCTCCCCTCTCCACTCCCTCTATGCTCCACTCCCTCTATCCTCCCATCTCCACTCCCTCTATTCTCCTCTCTCCACTCCCTCTATCCTCCTCTCTCCACTCCCTCTATCCTCCTCTCTCCACTCCCTCTATCCTCCCCTCTCCACTCCCTCTATCCTCTCCTCTCCACTCCCTCTATCCTCCCATCTCCACTCCCTCTATCCTCCCCTCTCCACTCCCTCTATCCTCCTCTCTCCACTCCCTCTATCCTCCTCTCTCCACTCCCTCTATCCTCCCCTCTCCACTCCCTCTATCCTCCACTCCCTCTATCCTCGCCTCTCCACTCCCTCTATCCTCCTCTCCCACTCCCTCTACCCTCTCCACTCCCTATATCCTCTCCCTCTATCCTCTATCCTCCCCTCTCCACTCCCTCTATCCTCCCATCTCCACTCCCTCTATCCTCCACTCCCTCTATCCTCGCCTCTCCACTCCCTCTATCCTCCTCTCCCACTCCCTCTATCCTCCTCTCCCACTCCATCTATCCTCCCCTCTCCACTCCCTCTATCCTCCCCTCTCCACTCCCTCTATCCTCCACTCCCTCTATCCTCGCCTCTCCACTCCCTCTATCCTCCCCTCTCCACTCCCTCTATCCTCCCCTCTCCACTCCGTCTATCCTCCCCTCTCCACTCCTCTATCCTCTCCAGTCTCTCTATCCACCTCTATCCTCCTCTCTCCACTCCCTCTATCCTCCCCTCCCTCTATCCTCCCCTCTCCGCTCCCTCTATCCTCCCCTCTCCGCACCCTCTATCCTCCCCTCTCCGCACCCTCTATCCTCCCCTCTCCACTCCATCTATCCTCCCCTCTCCACTCCCTCTATCATCTCCAGTCTCTCTATCCACCTCTATCCTCCTCTCTCCACTCCCTCTATCCTCCCCTCCCTCTATCCTCCCCTCTCCTATCCCTCTATCCTCCCCTCTCCGCTCCCTCTATCCTCCCCTCTCCGCTCCCTCTATCCTCACCTCTCCTCTCCCTCTCCGCTCCCTCTATCCTCCCCTCTCCACTCCCTCTATCCTCACCTCTCCGCTCCCTCTATCCTCCCCTCTCCACTCCCTCTATCTTCTCCACTCCCTCTATCCTCTCCAGTCTCTCTATCCACCTCTATCCTCCTCTCTCCACTCCCTCTATCCTCCCCTCCCTCTATCCTCCCCTCTCCGCTCCCTCTTTCCTCCCCTCTCCGCTCCTTCTACCCTCCCCTCTCCCTCTATCCTCTCCACTCCCTCTATCCTCCCCTCTCCACTCCCTCTATCCTCCCCTCTCCACTACCTCTATCATCCTCTCTCCACTCCCTCTACCCTCTCCACGTCCTCTATCCTCTCCCTCTACCGTCCCCTCTCCACTCCCTCTATCCTCCCCTCTCCACTCCCTCTATCCTCCCCTCTCCACTCCCTCTATCCTCTCCCTCTATCCTTTCCCTCTATCCACTCACTATTTCCACCTCTCTCCACTCCTTCTATTCTCTCCCTCTATCCTCTCCCTCTATCCTCCTCTCCCTCTCCACGCCCTCTATCCTCTCCCTCTACCCTCCCCTCTCTACTCCCTCTACCCTCGCCTCTCCACTCCCTCTATCCTCCTTTCTCCACTCCCTCTACCCTCCCCTCTCCACTCCCTCTATCCTCTCCCTCTATCCTTTCCCTCTCTCCACTCACTCTATCCTCCTCTCTCCACACCCTCTATCCTCTCCCTCTACCCTCCCTTCTCTACTCCCTCTACCCTCCCCTCTCCACTCCCTCTATCCTCCCTCTACCCTCCCCTCTCCACTCCCTCTATCCTCTCCCTCTATCCTTTCCCTCTCTCCACTCACTCTATCCACCTCTCTCCACTCCCTCTATCGTCCTCTATCCTCCTCTCGCCACTCTCTCATCCTCCTCTCGCCACTCTCTCATCCTCCTCTCGCCACTCTCTCCATCCTCCTCTCTCCACTCCCGCTATCCTTTCCCTCTCTCCACTCCCTCTATCCACTCCCTCTATCCTCCTCTCTCCACTCCCTCTATCCTCCTCTCTCCACTCCCTCTATCCTCCCCTCTCCAATCCCTCTACCCTCCCTCTATCCTCTCCCTCTATCCTTTCCCTCTCTCCACTCACTCTATCCACCTCTCTCCACTCCCTCTATGCTCTCCCTCGATCCTCCCCTCTCCGCTCCCTCTATCCTCTCCACTCCCTCTACCCTCTCCACTCCCTATATCCTCTCCCTCTATCCTTTACCCTCCCCTCTCCACTCCCTCTATCCTCCCCTCTCCACTCCCTCTATCCTCCTCTCTCCACTCCCTCTATCCTCCCCTCTCCACTCCCTCTATCCTCCCCTCTCCACTCCCTCTATGCTCCACTCCCTCTATCCTCCCATCTCCACTCCCTCTATTCTCCTCTCTCCACTCCCTCTATCCTCCTCTCTCCACTCCCTCTATCCTCCACTCCCTCTATCCTCCCCTCTCCACTCCCTCAATCCTCCTCTCCCACTCCCTCTATCCTCCTCTCTCCACTCCCTCTGTCCTCCTCTCTCCACTCCCTCTGTCCTCCTCTCTCCACTCCCTCTATCCTCCTCTCTCCACTCCCTCTATCCTCCTCTCTCCACTCCCTCTATCCTCTCCTCTCCACTCCCTCTATCCTCCACTCCCTCTATCCTCCCATCTCCACTCCCTCTATTCTCCTCTCTCCACTCCCTCTATCCTCCTCTCTCCACTCCCTCTATCCTCCTCTCTCCACTCCCTCTATCCTCCCCTCTCCACTCCCTCTATCCTCTCCTCTCCACTCCCTCTATCCTCCCATCTCCACTCCCTCTATCCTCCCCTCTCCACTCCCTCTATCCTCCTCTCTCCACTCCCTCTATCCTCCCCTCTCCACTCCCTCTATCCTCCCCTCTCCACTCCCTCTATGCTCCACTCCCTCTATCCTCCCATCTCCACTCCCTCTATTCTCCTCTCTCCACTCCCTCTATCCTCCTCTCTCCACTCCCTCTATCCTCCTCTCTCCACTCCCTCTATCCTCCCCTCTCCACTCCCTCTATCCTCTCCTCTCCACTCCCTCTATCCTCCCATCTCCACTCCCTCTATCCTCCCCTCTCCACTCCCTCTATCCTCCTCTCTCCACTCCCTCTATCCTCCTCTCTCCACTCCCTCTATCCTCCCCTCTCCACTCCCTCTATCCTCCACTCCCTCTATCCTCGCCTCTCCACTCCCTCTATCCTCCTCTCCCACTCCCTCTACCCTCTCCACTCCCTATATCCTCTCCCTCTATCCTCTATCCTCCCCTCTCCACTCCCTCTATCCTCCCATCTCCACTCCCTCTATCCTCCACTCCCTCTATCCTCGCCTCTCCACTCCCTCTATCCTCCTCTCCCACTCCCTCTATCCTCCTCTCCCACTCCATCTATCCTCCCTTCTCCACTCCCTCTATCCTCCCCTCTCCACTCCCTCTATCCTCCACTCCCTCTATCCTCGCCTCTCCACTCCCTCTATCCTCCCCTCTCCACTCCCTCTATCCTCCCCTCTCCACTCCGTCTATCCTCCCCTCTCCACTCCTCTATCCTCTCCAGTCTCTCTATCCACCTCTATCCTCCTCTCTCCACTCCCTCTATCCTCCCCTCCCTCTATCCTCCCCTCTCCGCTCCCTCTATCCTCCCCTCTCCGCACCCTCTATCCTCCCCTCTCCGCACCCTCTATCCTCCCCTCTCCACTCCATCTATCCTCCCCTCTCCACTCCCTCTATCATCTCCAGTCTCTCTATCCACCTCTATCCTCCTCTCTCCACTCCCTCTATCCTCCCCTCCCTCTATCCTCCCCTCTCCTATCCCTCTATCCTCCCCTCTCCGCTCCCTCTATCCTCCCCTCTCCGCTCCCTCTATCCTCACCTCTCCTCTCCCTCTCCGCTCCCTCTATCCTCCCCTCTCCACTCCCTCTATCCTCACCTCTCCGCTCCCTCTATCCTCCCCTCTCCACTCCCTCTATCTTCTCCACTCCCTCTATCCTCTCCAGTCTCTCTATCCACCTCTATCCTCCTCTCTCCACTCCCTCTATCCTCCACTCCTTCTATCATCTCCAGTCTCTCTATCCACCTCTATCCTCCTCTCTCCACTCCCTCTATCCTCCCCTCCCTCTATCCTCCCCTCTCCTATCCCTCTATCCTCCCCTCTCCGCTCCCTCTATCCTCCCCTCTCCGCTCCCTCTATCCTCACCTCTCCTCTCCCTCTCCGCTCCCTCTATCCTCCCCTCTCCACTCCCTCTATCCTCACCTCTCCGCTCCCTCTATCCTCCCCTCTCCACTCCCTCTATCTTCTCCACTCCCTCTATCCTCTCCAGTCTCTCTATCCACCTCTATCCTCCCCTCTCCGCTCCCTCTTTCCTCCCCTCTCCGCTCCTTCTACCCTCCCCTCTCCCTCTATCCTCTCCACTCCCTCTATCCTCCCCTCTCCACTCCCTCTATCCTCCCCTCTCCGCTCCCTCTATCCTCCCCTCTCCACTCCCTCTATCCTCACCTCTCCGCTCCCTCTACCCTCCCCTCTCCACTCCCTCTATCCTCCTCTCTCCACTCCTTCTACCCTCCCCTCTCTACTCCCTCTACCCTCCCCTCTCCACTCCCTCTATCCTCCCCTCTCCACTCCCTCTATCCTCTCCAGTCTCTCTATCCACCTCTATCCTCCTCTCTCCACTCCCTCTATCCTCCACTCCCTCTATCCTCCCCTCCCTCTATCCTCCCCTCTCCGCTCCCTCTTTCCTCCCCTCTCCGCTCCCTCTTTCCTCCCCTCTCCGCTCCTTCTACCCTCCCCTCTCCCTCTATCCTCTCCACTCCCTCTATCCTCCCCTCTCCACTCCCTCTATCCTCCCCTCTCCACTACCTCTATCCTCCTCTCTCCACTCCCTCTACCCTCTCCACGTCCTCTATCCTCTCCCTCTACCCTCCCCTCTCCACTCCCTCTATCCTCCTCTCTCCACTTCTTCTACCCTCCCCTCTCTACTCCCTCTACCCTCCCCTCTCCACTCCCTCTATCCTCCCCTCTCCACTCCCTCTATCTTCTCCACTCCCTCTATCCTCTCCAGTCTCTCTATCCACCTCTATCCTCCTCTCTCCACTCCCTCTATCCTCCACTCCCTCTATCCTCCCCTCCCTCTATCCTCCCCTCTCCGCTCCCTCTTTCCTCCCCTCTCCGCTCCTTCTACCCTCCCCTCTCCCTCTATCCTCTCCACTCCCTCTATCCTCCCCTCTCCACTCCCTCTATCCTCCCCTCTCCACTACCTCTATCCTCCTCTCTCCACTCCCTCTACCCTCTCCACGTCCTCTATCCTCTCCCTCTACCCTCCCCTCTCCACTCCCTCTATCCTCCTCTCTCCACTCCCTCTACCCTCCCCTCTCCGCTCCCTCTATCCTCCCCTCTCCACTCCCTCTATCCTCTCCAGTCTCTCTATCCACCTCTATCCTCCTCTCTCCACTCCCTCTATCCTCCACTCCCTCTATCCTCCACTCCCTCTATTCTCTCCACTCCCTCTATCCTCTCCAGTCTCTCTATCCACCTCTATCCTCCTCTCTCTACTCCCTCTATCCTCCCCTCCCTCTCTCCTCCCCTCTCCGCTCCCTCTATCCTCCCCTCTCCACTCCCTCTATCCTCCCCTCTCCACTCCCTCTATCCTCCCCTCTCCACTCCCTCTATCCTCAACTCCCTCTATCCTCGCCTCTCCACTCCCTCTATCCTCCTCTCCCACTCCCTCTATCCTCCTCTCCCACTCCATCTATCCTCCTCTCCCACTCCCTCTATCCTATTCTCTCCACTCCCTCTATCCTCCCCTCTCCACTCCCTCTATCCTCCCCTCTCCACTCCCTCTATCCTCCCCTCTCCACTCCGTCTATCCTCCCCTCTCCACTCCCTCTATCCTCTCCAGTCTCTCTATCCACCTCTATCCTCCTCTCTCCACTCCCTCTATCCTCCACTCCCTCTATCCTCCCCTCCCTCTATCCTCCCCTCTCCGCTCCCTCTTTCCTCCCCTCTCCGCTCCTTCTACCCTCCCCTCTCCCTCTATCCTCTCCACTCCCTCTATCCTCCCCTCTCCACTCCCTCTATCCTCCCCTCTCCACTACCTCTATCCTCCTCTCTCCACTCCCTCTACCCTCTCCACGTCCTCTATCCTCTCCCTCTACCCTCCCCTCTCCACTCCCTCTATCCTCCTCTCTCCACTCCCTCTACCCTCCCCTCTCCGCTCCCTCTATCCTCCCCTCTCCACTCCCTCTATCCTCTCCAGTCTCTCTATCCACCTCTATCCTCCTCTCTCCACTCCCTCTATCCTCCACTCCCTCTATCCTCCACTCCCTCTATTCTCTCCACTCCCTCTATCCTCTCCAGTCTCTCTATCCACCTCTATCCTCCTCTCTCCACTCCCTCTATCCTCCCCTCCCTCTCTCCTCCCCTCTCCGCTCCCTCTATCCTCCCCTCTCCACTCCCTCTATCCTCCCCTCTCCACTCCCTCTATCCTCCCCTCTCCACTACCTCTATCCTCCTCTCTCCACTTCCTCTATACTCTCCCTCTACCCTCCCCTCTCCACGCCCTCTATCCTCCTCTCTCCACTCCCTCTACCCTCCCCTCTCCACTCCCTCTATCCTCTCCCTCTATCCTTTCCCTCTCTCCACTCATTCTATTCTCCTCTCCCACTCCCTCTACCCTCTCCACTCCCTATATCCTCTCCCTCTATCCTCTATCCTCCCCTCTCCACTCCCTCTATCCTCCCATCTCCACTCCCTCTATCCTCCACTCCCTCTATCCTCGCCTCTCCACTCCCTCTATCCTCCTCTCCCACTCCCTCTATCCTCCTCTCCCACTCCATCTATCCTCCCCTCTCCACTCCCTCTATCCTCCCCTCTCCACTCCCTCTATCCTCCACTCCCTCTATCCTCGCCTCTCCACTCCCTCTATCCTCCCCTCTCCACTCCCTCTATCCTCCCCTCTCCACTCCCTCTATCCTCCCCTCTCCACTCCGTCTATCCTCCACTCCTCTATCCTCTCCAGTCTCTCTATCCACCTCTATCCTCCTCTCTCCACTCCCTCTATCCTCCCCTCCCTCTATCCTCCCCTCTCCGCTCCCTCTATCCTCCCCTCTCTGCACCCTCTATCCTCCCCTCTCCGCACCCTCTATCCTCCCCTCTCCACTCCATCTATCCTCCCCTCTCCACTCCCTCTATCATCTCCAGTCTCTCTATCCACCTCTATCCTCCTCTCTCCACTCCCTCTATCCTCCCCTCCCTCTATCCTCCCCTCTCCGCTCCATCTATCCTCCCCTCTCCACTCCCTCTATCCTCCCCTCTCCACTCCCTCTATCCTCCCCTCCCTCTATCCTCCCCTCTCCTATCCCTCTATCCTCCCCTCTCCGCTCCCTCTATCCTCCCCTCTCCGCTTCCTCTATCCTCACCTCTCCTCTCCCTCTCCGCTCCCTCTATCCTCCCCTCTCCACTCCCTCTATCCTCACCTCTCCGCTCCCTCTATCCTCCCCTCTCCACTCCCTCTATCTTCTCCACTCCCTCTATCCTCTCCAGTCTCTCTATCCACCTCTATCCTCCTCTCTCCACTCCCTCTATCCTCCACTCCCTCTATCCTCCCCTCCCTCTATCCTCCCCTCTCCGCTCCCTCTTTCCTCCCCTCTCCGCTCCCTCTTTCCTCCCCTCTCCGCTCCTTCTACCCTCCCCTCTCCCTCTATCCTCTCCACTCCCTCTATCCTCCCCTCTCCACTCCCTCTATCCTCCCCTCTCCACTACCTCTATCCTCCTCTCTCCACTCCCTCTACCCTCTCCACGTCCTCTATCCTCTCCCTCTACCCTCCCCTCTCCACTCCCTCTATCCTCCTCTCTCCACTCCTTCTACCCTCCCCTCTCTACTCCCTCTACCCTCCCCTCTCCACTCCCTCTATCCTCCCCTCTCCACTCCCTCTATCTTCTCCACTCCTCTATCCTCTCCAGTCTCTCTATCCACCTCTATCCTCCTCTCTCCACTCCCTCTATCCTCCACTCCCTCTATCCTCCCCTCCCTCTATCCTCCCCTCTCCGCTCCCTCTTTCCTCCCCTCTCCGCTCCTTCTACCCTCCCCTCTCCCTCTATCCTCTCCACTCCCTATATCCTCCCCTCTCCACTCCCTCTATCCTCCCCTCTCCACTCCCTCTATCCTCTCCCTCTATCCTTTCCCTCTCTCCACTCATTCTATTCTCCTCTCTCCACTCCCTCTACCCTCTCCACACCCTCTATCCTCTCCCTCTACCCTTCCTTCTCTACTCCCTCTACCCTCCCCTCTCCACTCCCTCTATCCTCCCCTCTCCCCTCCCTCTACCCTCCCCTCTCCACTCCCTCTCCCTCTATCCTTTCCCTCTCTCCACTCACTCTATCCACCTCTCTCCACTCCCTCTATCGTCCTCTATCCTCCTCTCGCCACTCTCTCCATCCTCCTCTCTCCACTCCCGCTATCCTTTCCCTCTCTCCACTCCCTCTATCCACTCCCTCTATCCTCCTCTCTCCACTCCCTCTATCCTCCTCTCTCCACTCCCTCTATCCTCCTCTCTCCACTCCCTCTATCCTCCCCTTCCACTCCCTCTACCCTCCCTCTATCCTCTCCCTCTATCCTTTCCCTCTCTCCACTCACTCTATCCACCTCTCTCCACTCCCTCTATCCTCTCCCTCTAACCTCCCCTCTCCACTCCCTCTACCCTCCCCTCTCCACTCCTTCTATCCTCCCCTCTCCTCTCGCTCTATCCTCTCCCTCTATCCTTTCCCTCTCTCCACTCACTCTATCCTCCTCTCTCCACTCCCTCTACCCTCTCCACACCCTCTATCCTCTCCCTCTACCCTCCCTCTATCCTCTCCCTCTATCCTTTCCCTCTCTCCCCTCCCTCTATCCTCCCCTCTCCGCTCCCTCTTTCCTCCCCTCTCCGCTCCTTCTACCCTCCCCTCTCCCTCTATCCTCTCCACTCCCTCTATCCTCCCCTCTCCACTCCCTCTATCCTCCCCTCTCCACTCCCTCTATCCTCTCCCTCTATCCTTTCCCTCTCTCCACTCATTCTATTCTCCTCTCTCCACTCCCTCTACCCTCTCCACACCCTCTATCCTCTCCCTCTACCCTTCCTTCTCTACTCCCTCTACCCTCCCCTCTCCACTCCCTCTATCCTCCCCTCTCCCCTCCCTCTACCCTCCCCTCTCCACTCCCTCTCCCTCTATCCTTTCCCTCTCTCCACTCACTCTATCCACCTCTCTCCACTCCCTCTATCGTCCTCTATCCTCCTCTCGCCACTCTCTCCATCCTCCTCTCTCCACTCCCGCTATCCTTTCCCTCTCTCCACTCCCTCTATCCACTCCCTCTATCCTCCTCTCTCCACTCCCTCTATCCTCCTCTCTCCACTCCCTCTATCCTCCTCTCTCCACTCCCTCTATCCTCCCCTTCCACTCCCTCTACCCTCCCTCTATCCTCTCCCTCTATCCTTTCCCTCTCTCCACTCACTCTATCCACCTCTCTCCACTCCCTCTATCCTCTCCCTCTAACCTCCCCTCTCCACTCCCTCTACCCTCCCCTCTCCACTCCTTCTATCCTCCCCTCTCCTCTCGCTCTATCCTCTCCCTCTATCCTTTCCCTCTCTCCACTCACTCTATCCTCCTCTCTCCACTCCCTCTACCCTCTCCACACCCTCTATCCTCTCCCTCTACCCTCCCTTCTCTACTCCCTCTACCCTCCCCTCTCCACTCCCTCTATCCTCCCCTCTCCCCTCCCTCTACCCTCCCCTCTCCACTCCCTCTATCCTCTCCCTCTATCCTCCTCTCTCCACTCCCTCTATCATCCCCTTCCACTCCCTCTACCCTCCCTCTATC